>NC_092711.1:181812928-182167014 GCF_047496885.1 Scyliorhinus torazame | reverse complement strand
GGCAGTGGCCTGAAGGACAGAACTGTTACACTTGGACTACTACATGGGGTTAAGGAACCAACAAGCTTGGAAGAATATAGATATATTTTAATGTTTTTATTTGGGTTTACGAACATATAATGTTTACAGCTGTACAGAAGAAAGAAAAGAGAGAAAAACTGAGAAGGTATTATGCACAGGATAAAAACAACAGCGCTATATAGTTCGCAAAATCACGTGCTTAACAAGTAAAGAAAAACATGTTGCGTGGGGTGGGGGTGGGGGGGGGGGGGCGGGGTGGGGGGAGAAGTATAAAAACATCGAGCTACTGGAGAGACAATTACAGTATATCTGTGGGGGTGCGCCTGGGTGGTATCCCTGATGTGTTGCTTGCTTCCCGCGGTCGGTTTTCGCTGTTGTTGTTGGTGAATGTTCGCCTCTGCTTCTGCCGTTCGTCATTTCTTCCTCCTGTTCTTTCTTCCTCTTATTTTTTGTCTTTTACGTTGTCGTTGTTGTCGTTTCCTGTGCTCTCCTTCAGTTTGTTTTCCCCCGTCTTCCTCAACGCCCCCCCCTCCCCCTCTCCCCCCCCCCCCCCCCCTCTGGTTTCCCTCTGTTATTCTTTAATTTCTCTCTTTATCTTGTCGTCTCCACTCCTCCCCCCCCCTCAACCTCCCCCGCCCCCCCCCCATCCCCCACCGCCCGCTCCCTCCCCCCACCTCCTTCCCTGCAGTTCACCTTTCCTTTCTCTTGAGTTCAGCTCTTCGTCTGCACTTCAAATGTGAGGTAATGCATTTTGGAAGGGCTAATGCAGGTAGGGAATATACAGTGAATGGTAGAACCCTCAAGAGTATTGAAAGTCAAAGAGATCTAGGAGTACAGGTCCACAGGTCATTGAAAGGGGCAACACAGGTGGAGAAGGTAGTCAAGAAGGCATACGGCATGCTTGCCTTCATTGGACGGGGCATTGAGTATAAGAATTGGCAAGTCATGTTGCAGCTGTATAGAACCTTAGTTAGGCCACACTTGGAGTATAGTGTTCAATTCTGGTCGCCACACTACCAGAAGGATGTGGAGGCTTTAGAGAGGGTGCAGAAGAGATTTACCAGAATGTTGCCTGGTATGGAGGGCATAAGCTATGAGGAGCGATTGAATAAACTCGGTTTGTTCTCTCTGGAACGAAGGAGGTTGAGGGGCGACCTGATAGAGGTCTACAAAATTATGAGGGGCATAGACAGAGTGGATAGTCAGAGGCTTTTCCCCAGGGTAGAGGGGTCAATTACTAGGGGGCATAGGTTTAAGGTGAGAGGGGCAAGGTTTAGAGTAGATGTACGAGGCAAGTTTTTTACGCAGAGGGTAGTGGGTGCCTGGAACTCGCTACCGGAGGAGGTAGTGGAAGCAGGGACGATAGGGACATTTAAGGGGCATCTTGACAAATATATGAATAGGATGGGAATAGAAGGATACGGACCCAGGAAGTGTAGAAGATTGTAGTTTAGTCGGGCAGTATGGTCGGCGCGGGCTTGGAGGGCCGAAGGGCCTGTTCCTGTGCTGTACATTTCTTTGTTCTTTGTTGTTCTTTGTTCACCCTCCACCCCACCAACCCCCCCTCCCCGCCCCCCCCCCCCCCCCCCCCCCCCGTCCCCGGGTCGTTCCCTCCTCCTCATGCCTCGGCTACTTTCCCCTAGCTCTTGGCTACTTTATTACTCTTCAGCTTGTTCAGGGAGGAACAGGCAAGGGCGTCCGCCCCCCTCTCCATGAATAAATCTGACTGGTCTGATACCCGGAAGACCGCCACTTTCGGAATGGCTACACCCTCATGCCCACCACTTTGGACATTGCCTCAAAGAAGGCTGTCCAGTATCCAACAGGTCTGTGGCAAGGCAAGAACATGTGGGCGTGGTTGACCGGGCCTCCTTGGCACCGTTCACATCTGTCCTCTACCACCGGGAAGAACCTACTCATTCGGCTTCTTGTTCAGTGGGCTCTATGTAACACCTTTAATTGCGAAAGGTTGAGCCTCGCGCACGTGGAGGTGGAGTTGACCCTATGAAGTGCATCACACCAGAGTCCCCACCCTATTTCGATCCCCCTCAGCCCTCTCTACCAGACGCTCATACATGTCACTACAATTTCCTTCACTTAGGATGTTCGCGTCAAGTCACACCTCTATGAGTGTCTGTCGTGGCGGTCGTGGATACGTCTTTGTCTCCTTCCGTAGGAAGTTTTTAAGTTGCAGGTAATTTGGTTCGTCTCCCCTAGCTAGATGAAATCTCCCCGTCAGCTCGCCCAGTATTATGACACTGCCTTCGGTGTATGGGTCCCTGACTGTCAGTGACCCCCCCGTCCTGCCTCCACTTTTTATAAAATGTGCTGGTGAGTGCTGGTGCGAATCTATGGTTGTTGCAGATGGGGGCATTTTCTGACATTTTGGTCAGGCCGAATTACTGCCGTAGTTTGTTCCAGGTCTGGAGGGCGGCTACCACCACTGTGCTGCTGGAGTGTTTTTCGGGTGGGGATGGGAGTGCCGCCATGGCGAGGGCCCAGAGTGAGGTCCCGCTGCAGGAGGCCTCCTCCACGCACACCCAATCGGCTTCTGGCTCCTGGATTCATTCCCTTACTCGTTCGCCCTGTGGTAGAATTGTAGGTTTGGGAGGGCTAGCTGCTCCCCCCCCCCCCCGCCCCCCTCCCCCCGCCCCCCCCCCGATTTTGTTTTTTGTAAGCCCTTCTTTGGGATCCTACCATTTTTTCCCCTCCATTACGAATGCCACGATTAGTTTGTCTAGTGATTTAAAAAAGGCCTTGGGGATATAGATCGCGATGGTACTTAGGCAGTACGTTCATTTTGGGCATCTGCACTGTCCCCGCGAGGGAGAGTGGGAATGTGTTCCGTCTCTGCAGGTCCATTTTGATTAACTCTGTCGGACTGGTCAGGTTGCATTTGTGTATCCCCTTCTATTCATGGGAGATTTGGATCCCCAGGTCGCGGAATTTATGTCGGGCTTGTTTGAATGGCAGTCCCCTTAGTGCTGCCTCTCCTCCTTGTGGGTGTACCGGGAAGGTCTCGGTTTTGCTCATGTTGAGTTTGTCGCCTGAAAAGGCACCAAACTGTTCCAGGAGCGCGATGATTCCTTCCATGCTGCTTTGTGGGTCTGAAATGTAGAGCAGCAGGGCACTTACATAGAGCGAGGCTCTGTGCTCTCTGCCTCCCCTTTGGACTCGTTGCCCGTTTTTTGCTGTACTGAGAGCGATCGCTAATTCTTTGATCGCGAGAGCGAACAGCAGTGGGGACAGCGGGCATCCCTGCCTGGTGCCCCTGTGCAGCTGGAATTATCGGGAGTTGGTGTTATTTGTCCATGAACCCTGTTAGAGACCAAACTGCTCCAGTACCTCCATGAGGTCCTTCACTCGACTCTCTCGAAGGCCTTTTCTGCGTCTAGGGAGACGATCACCTCTGGTATTCTATCCTCGAACTGGGTCATTATCACGTTCAGCAGGCGCCTGATCTTTGAAATCAGCTGTCTGCCTTTTCCAACGCCCGTCTGGTCCTCTGCGACCATCTCTGATACGCAGTCCTCTAGCCTGTTGGCTGGGACTTTGGCTAAAATTTTGGCGTCTGCGATTAGTAGTGACATGCGTCTGTATGAACCACATTCCTTTGCGTCTTTGTCTTTCTTAGGTATTTGCGAGATTTAGGCCTGTGCTAGTGAAAATGGCAGTGTGCCCCTATCCAGCGAATCTGTGAACATCTCCCGCAGGTGCGGAGCCAGTGCTGTTGCAAATCTTTTGGAGAAGTCCGCCGGGAAGCCATTCGGTCCCGGTGCCTTCCCCGCCTGCATGGAGCTAATACTGTCCATGATCTCCCCCAATGCTAGTGGTGCTTCCAATCCCCGTTTTCTGTTCTCCCCCACAACTGGCATGTCCAGTCCATCGTGGGACAGTTTCATCTCCGACTCCCCCACTGCGGGTTCTGAGGTGTACAGCCCTTGGTAGAAGGCATCAAAGGTTTTGTCGACCTTTACTGGGTCTGTTTCTAATGTGCTGTTCCTGATTTGTGCAATTTCTCTCGTGGTTGTTGGCTTTCTCAGCTGGTGTGCCAGCCGGCAGCAGGCTTTGTCTCCGTATTCGTATAGGGTCCCCTGTGTAGCTCTTTCCTCTACGTCAGGAGCTCTACGGTTGGGGAGTCGGAGTATTTACAGTCTACCTCCAGTATGGAGTTGACCAGCTGCTGCCTCGCCGTCCTTTCCTCCCCATCTCTTTGCGCTTTGAAAGTGATAATTCCCCCTCTAATTTTGGCCTTTAGCGCAGGCCAAAACATAGAGTATGAGACATCCCCGTTTTGGTTGTTCTCCGTATACTCCGCTATGGCCTGTGATACCCTTTCGTTGAAAGCCTTGTCGGCTAATTGGGCAGTGTCCAACCTCCATGTGCGCTGATGGGCCCTGCCCGTCTCCCAACTGACGTCCATATAATGTGGAGCGTGGTTGGAGATCACAATTGCAGAGTATTCCGCTTTGATCAGCCCTATAAGCCACAAAGAATTCAATTCTGGTGTATATGTTGTGCACTGGTGAGAAGAAGGAGAACTCCTTCTCTTACGGTGGATGAACCTCCAGGGGTCCACCGCCCCCATCTGTTCCATAAAACGACCGAGTTCCTTTGCCATGTTTCAGGTCGTCCCTGCTTTGGGGTTTGATCTGTCAGTCATTGTGAACTGTATGCAAGTGAAGCCTCCCCCCGCGATTAGTTGGTGCTATGCTATGTCGGGGATTTCCACCATGGTCTTTTTAATGAATTTCATGTTGCCCTAGTTGGGAGCGTACATGTAAACTAGTACTACCAGTGCTTCGCCCAGGTCCCCGCTGACCACGACGTACCATCCCCCTGGATCCGTAACCGTTCTCGTCGCCCTAAACATAGTCCTCTTGCTGATCAGTACTGCCATCCTCCTGGCTCTTGTCCCATTACAGGAATGGTAGGTCTATCCCATCCAGCCCTTTCTTACCCTCAGTCGGTCCTGCACTCTCTTGGAGGAAGACTATGTCGGCTTTCATGTTTCATAGGTGGGCGAAGACTCTGTTTCTTTTCACTGGGCCGTTGAGTCCCCTTTCGTTCCAGGTGACTATCCTGGTGGGGGGCATCTATGGGATTAACCATACTTACCTGGTGGACGCGCCCCTACTCCGGGGTTTTCCTTTGTTAGGGTGTCGGCCAAGATGGCCGCTAACATTGCTTTCTCCATGCGGTCAGATCCCTGCGCTCCGGGGCTTCCCTTTGTTCAGGAGGCACCGAACATGGCCGCCAAAGTTGCCTCCGCCATGTGGATCTGCCCCTGCACTCCGGGGTCTCCAATTTTCATGGGGGCACCCACCATGTCCGCCCGCTGTGCGTCCGCCATGAGGGTAGGCCCCTGCACTCCGGGGTCTCCCTTCACCCTGAGACCGTATTGAGTGGTTGCTTGCAGTGCTTCCTTGTTCCGAGCCACTGGTTATGGTCCTTTGTAGCCTTAATGCTGCGCTCGTTCTAGCCCTATTTTCCCTTCCTACCTGTCCCCCCCCCCCTTATCTCCCTTCCCGTTAACCCCTCTTTTGTCCCTCTTTCCCCATCCCCTATCCCTGTTTGCTCTCCCAGCCCTGCTGTGTGATTCCCCCCTGCCTGCTCCGCCCCCTCCCCACCCACCACCACTGTTGGGGCACGCCACGGCCTTGCTCTGCTGCATTCTCCCGATGAGAGCTTTCCTGCTAGTGCGGTGACCCCCCCTCCCAGGAGTTACTGTCTCGCTTCTCCCTCGCCCTTTCTCTGCGGTTCCTGCCCGTTCTTTCCCCATCTTACTCTGCACTCCTCTTGCTTCCCCTTCTCCGCTATGCTCTTTCTCTCGTACTGGGCCATGGGCTCCCACCTGACGCGGCCCCTCGGGGAGTGGTTTGCCATTCGTCTTTCAGGGTGTGTTTTCTGTGGGGGGTGGGGCGGGGAGGGTAGGTGTTGCCTCACCTCTCCCCCCCCCCTCCCCCGTCAGCGTGCTGTTGTTCCTTGCTAGGACCCCCTTATTTCTTCCCCTGCTGTCGGTTTTCCGCATTCTTTGACAAACAGGTTTGCCTCGGCGGGGTCTGTGAAGAAATAGTATTTGTCTTGATATGTGACCCAGAGTTTCGCTGGGTACAGCATACCAAATCGTACGCCGTTCTTATAAAGACTGCTTTCGCTCTGTTGAACTCAACCTGTTTCCTGACGAGGTCTGCCCAAGGTCTTGGTATATCCTAATATGATGTCCTTCCCATTGACAGTTTTTGGTCTGCCTGGCCCAGCGCAGGATTGTTTCCCGGTCTTGGAACCGGTGCAGTTTAACTATAACTGCCCTGGGTTGCTCCCCGTCTTTGGGTTTTGGGCGCAGCGACCGGTGTGCCCTGCATTTCTGGTGGGTTGGGGAAAGAGTTCCTCCCCATTAAGTTGTCTAACATCTCGGCCACGTATACCCTGGGGTCCCTGCCTTCGATAGACACTGGAGGCCCACAACCCGTACATTTTGTCTTCTTGAGCGGTTCTCTTGGTAGTTCACTTTGCCCTTCAGGTTCCCCTGCTTCGTGCCCAGCCTCACGTCCTCCTTTTTCAGTTCCGTGATCGATCGCTCTTGTCAGTTGCGGCCTTTTCCAATTCTTTAATGGTCGCCTCTTGGGCTTCCAGTCTCTTCTCTGCTCTGCTCAGGGCGACCTGTATTTCGGCCAGGGACTTGGCCACGGCTGCCTTCACAGTGGCTTCAAAGTCTGATTTCACCTTTGCTTTTACTTCCTTCTGGTCTTCCCTCAGCGCCTCGGCGAAGAATGCCTTCCAGTTCCCCCCTGGTACAGGGGGAATTTGCTCCTGCTTGTCCTGCTCTTTTCGATTCGGAGAAACTTCCGCTCCGCCGCCTCGTGCGCCGGTCGGCTCGTCCGAGTGTGTTCGTCCCGGCCCCATCTGCTCCTGGTGTCTATTCTGCCACTAGCTTTGGTTCCCTCGGCATTTTCGTTTCTAATCCCTCGCATTCGTCCTTTCTCTGTCCTATCAAGGTTAGGGAATCCGTTGCTGCGTCTTTTTAGAGAGTTTTGTTGAAACGTGGCTGCTTTCGGGTCCACGGGAGGAGCGCCGCCGAATGTGCGACTGTTCAGCGCGTCGTCATCACCGGAAGTCGCTTGGAAGAATATTTGGCATCAACCTCACCAATATACCTGTGCAGCTGAATCTGTGCATGTTAGTATCGGTAGGAGTGACGACCGCACAGTCCCTATGGCAATGTAGGGTCTCTTCACATTATGGATAATCTCAAACGTGGTGCTATCACGTTGCTGAACCAGATACATTCCGAAGAGATTTCGCAACACAAGACTGGACAACTATAAGACGCAGTGGATCATCACGAGCAGCGGAATCTTTCACAAACAGGGGGCTGGATTCTCCGTCCCGACGCTCCAGATTTCTGTTGCGGCCCGCACCCGGGATTCTATAGCTTGCCAACCAGCCAATGGGATTTCCCATTGTGGGCAACCTCACGCCATCGGGAAATCCCAGGCTGCCGGCACAATGGAGAATCCCGGTACTTGAGAATCCAGCCCATAACATGCAAGCTGATGCCACGGCACATCCCCCAGTAGAACTTTACTAACAAGCCGAGACATAAAGTCTGGTTCAATGAAGAATGTAACAGGGAAAACCAAGAGCACCACAATACATCCGTAAAATGCCGTCTCAAGCTGGTGAAGACACAACACAGGGCGACTCGTGTGCCGAAAAGCATATCAAGCAATTGAAAGACTGCGATTAACGAGACCACAACCAATGAATTAGATATAAGTTCTGCAGTCTTTCAAATTCTAGCCGTAATTAATGGTGGACAGTTAAACATCTGACCGGAGGAGGAGGCGTGGCAAACATCCCCATCCTCGATGATGCCGGGCCCAGAGCGCCAGTGAAATAGATAAGGCTGAGGCCTCTACTAAAATCAATGACTTTTCTTCAATCATAGGTTCAGAACTTGGGATGTCGCTGAAGTTTGCACACCCAACCCCTCAGATGTACAAGCATTCAATGTCCAAATGCAGCAGGACATGGACCATATCCAGACATAGGTTGATGAGGGGCAAGTGAGGGGAAAGTGACGTTCCCGCCAAGAGGTGCCAGGAAATGACCATTTGTAACACGAGAGAATCTAACCATCGCGCCTTGACATACATTTCCATTCCAACATTTCTCCCCCACGATCAACATCCTCGGGATACCATTGACCCGAAACTGAAGATGACGAACTAGATTATTAATTTGACTGCAAGAGTTAGTGATAAAGTGGAAATCCTGCGACTCTTCAACATCGAAAAGAAGGAAATAGGGATTAGACTCGGCCATTGTGCCAATCGAAGCAGCTTGACAGTTCTATATCATCATGGCTTATCCCTTAATTCAACAGCATTCGCCTGTATTCGCCCCTTACACGTTAATGCCTTTAGAGTCTAGAGATCTACATACATTTCCTTCTGAACTATATTCAGTTATTTTGCGTCCACAGCCTTCTGTAGCAGGTAATTCCACAGATTGATCACGCTTTGGGGGAAGAAGTTTCTCCTCATCTGAGTCCTAAAGGGCCTATCCCGAAACTCAGCACATCAATTCCAAAACACTGTCCACAATCTGAAGGCACAAGATAGGAGAATGATCGAAGAGTCTCCGCATATCTGACGAATGAAGCTCCAACAACACTGAAGAAGTTTGAAATCATCGAGGACAATGCAGCTAGCATGATTGGCATTCCCTCCACAATTATTAATTCCGACCCTTACTAGAAGATGCATTTCACTAACACACCGAGGCTCTTCGGACATGCTGCCGATATCCATGATCACTACCATCTCGATGTACGATGGCAGCAGGTGTATGGAAACAGCACCAGCTGTAAATTGCCCTCTCAGGCTAAAGAGGCTGAAAAGGAAACTACATTGGCGTTCCTTTACTGTCTCCCTCCCTAATTGAACTGTTGGTATATATACGCCACATGTACTTCAGCAGTTCAAGAAGGCGATTCACAACAATTTACTCAATGGAAATTAGGGACGGGAATGGATGCTGGCCGCAGTGAAGCCTACATCCTGGAAAGATTAGAACCAAATAATCGTCACCTTCAGTGTGAAGACAGCAGTTGATCTCTCCAAGACCTGGGCAGTAGGATCATGGACGGGTACAGTTGCGCCAGGTTGATTGGTGTGGACGAGGCCTTTTACCACCGTCTTTTCAATGGATATAAGGGACTGGCAATGGATGGTGACCAGACAGTGGCGGCTACAGCCTTCGGCATGTCAAAGGGTAGGGTCCTGACCACCAAAGCCTGCCAACATTTACAAGGCACAAGTCAGGAATGTGATGTAATAGACTAACGAACACACTTAGCTGGATGTGTGCAACTCCCAAAATACTTGTCTGGAAGCTCGATATCATCCAGCAACAAGCAGCGCGCTTGATTGCTCCTCCTTCCACAAACATTCAAAACGTCCTCCAATGACCATCAGTGGAAGCCGTGTGAACCATCTACAAGATGCACTGCAGTAACACACAAATTTCCTTAGATCACCTTCAAGCCCCACGACCGCTACCATCTAGTAGGCCACGAGCAGCGGATATATGGGTACCCCACCACCTGGATGTTCCGCCACTAGTCACACTTCATCCTGACTGGAAATCTTTCGCCATTTCTTCACTATCGCTGGAAAACATCCTTGAACTCCATCCCAAACAGCATAGTGGCTGTGCCTACACGTCAAGGACTTCAGCGGTTAAAGAAGGCACCTTACCACCACCTTCTGAAGGGCAACTAAGAATGGACAATAAATGCTGGCCTAACTGGCGACGCCCACATTCTGTAAATTATTATTTTTTAATTGGATTGAGGCTAAGATTTTGACATGGCGGCAATTTCAGTCTGTCAGACGAATTACATCTGAGCCACCTGATTCAACCTGATTGCCTCGTGTATAGCCCTGTGGTCTATCTGTTTTAATGTCTGATTTTTTATATAACTGGTTGCACATAAACGTAAAATAATAGATTCTTAAAAAAATCTAAATTTATGATATTTGGTATCGTGGGCTTTGCCAGCATTTGGAGCTCATCCAAATTTGCAGCTTGTCTTGAGAAGGTATTAAGCTGTCTTCTTGAACCCCGCCGGTTCACGTGGTGTAGGTTCATTCTGTTAGGGATGGAGTTTGGTCCAGCGACAGTGAAGGAAAGGAGATATTGGTGCAAGTCAGGATCGTGAGTGACGTGATGAGGAACCCCTAGATGCTGGTGTTCCCATGTATCTGCTGCCCTCGTCCTTGTTGATGGTGTTCGTCTTTGTTCTGGAATGTGCTACCAAAGGAGCTTTAGTGAGTTCCTGCAATGCAGCCTGTGAATGGTACACAGAGACATAGAAACATTGAGATTGGAAGCAGGAGGAGGCTATTCGCTCCTTCGAGCCTGCTTCGCAATGTATTATGAGCATGGCTGATCATCAAGTGCAATACCCTGATCCCGCCTTCCCCATATCTCTTGATCCCTTAACCCCAAGAGCCATATCTAATTCGTTCTTGAAATTACACAACATTTTAACTTCAACTGCTTTCTGTGGTTGCGAATCACACAGATTCGCCACACTCTGGGTGAAGACATTTCTCCTCACCTAGGACCAAAAGGATTTGCCTCTGATCCTCAAACAATAACCCCTAGTTGTATACTCCCAAATCATCGAAAACATTCTTTCTGAATCTGCCCTGTCTTATCCTAGAACATGGAATATTACAGCGCAGTACAGGCCCTTCGGCCCGTGATGTTGCGCCGACCTATGAAACAAGTCAAAAGCCCATCGACACTATTCCCTTATCATCCATATGTTTATCCAATCACCATTTAAAATCCCTTAATGCTGGCTAGTCCACTACTGTTGCAGGCAGGGCATTCCACGCCCTTACTACTCTCTGAGTAAAGAACCTACCTCTGACATCTGTCTTATATCTATCTCCCCTCAACTTAAAGCTATGTCCACTCGTGCTAGCCATCACGATCCGCGGAAAAAGGCTCTCACTGACCACCCTATCTAATCCTCTGGACATCCTGTATGCCTCTATTAAGTCACCTCTTAACCTTCTTCTCTCTGACGAAAACAGCCTCAGGCCCTCAGCCTTTCCTCATAAGATCTTCCCTCCATACCAGGCAACAGCCTGGTAAATCTCTGCACCCTTTCCAATGCTTCCACATCCTTCCTATAAGATGGCGACCAGAACTGCACGCAATACTGCAAATGCGGCCGCACCAGAGCTTTGTACAGCTGCAACGTGACCTCATGATCCAAAACTCAATCCCTCTACCAAAAAAAGCTAACACACCGTACGCCTTCTTAACAACCCTATCAACCTTGAGGGCAACTTTCAGGGGTCTATGTACATGGACACCGAGATCTCTCTGCTCATCCACACGACCAAGAATCTTACCATAAGCTCAGTACTCTGTATTCCTGTTACTCCTTCCAAAATGAATCACTTCACACTTTTCTGCATTAAACTCCATTTGCCACCTCTCAGCCCAACTCTGCAGCGTATCTATGTCCCTCTGTAACCTGCAACAACCTTCCGCACTCTCCACAACACTACCGACTTTAGTGTCATCCGCAAATTTACTCAACCATCTTTCTACACCCTCCTCCAGGTCATTTATAAAAATGACAAACAGCAGTGGCCCCAAAGCAGATCCTTGTGTTACACCACTAGTGAATGAATTCCAGGCTGAACATTTACGATTTAGGACCTGTTAGGATTTTCGACGTTTCTATGAGATTCCCTTTCATTCTTCTAAACTCCAATGAATATAATCCGAACCGACTTAATCTCTACTCATATGAAAGCACCGTCATCCCAGGAATCAGCCTGGTAAACATTCGCTGCACACCCTCCATATCAAGAACGTCCTTCCTCAGATAATGATACCAAAACTGCACGCAATACTCCAGGTTTGGCTTTACCAATGCCCTGTGCAGTTGGAGAAAGACACCTCTATCACTGAAGTGAAATCCTCTGGCGATGAAGACCCACGTACCATTTGCCTTATTTACTTTCTGCTGTAAAAGCGAGCTTACTTTCAACGGCTGATGCACTGGACACCAAGATCTCGCTGAGGATCCATCTCTCTCAGTGTTTATACATTCAAATAACAGTCTTTCTTCCTACTTTTGCTACCGGATTAATCACATTTATCCAAATTATACTGCATCTTCCACGCATGTGCCCACTCACTCAGCCTGTCTAAATGCCGCTGAAGAAACTCTGCATCCTCCTGACAGCTCATCCCGCCTCCCACCTTTGTGTCATCTGGAAATTTTTTACATTTAATTCCCTTGTCCAAATCATTCAAACATAATGTGAACAGTTGCGTCCTAGCACAGAGGCCTGCGCTACCCCACCATTTAATGCCTGTAAATTAGAAAACGAACAATTTATTCCAACTGTTTGCGTCCTGTCTGCGCACTGCTACTACTGTCCATCGATGGTGGATGCACTTCAGGCTTATCGACGGGGTACAAATCAAGTTGGTTGCTTTGAAATTTAAATGTCGTTCGCAATTGAATGTCAATCATATTGGTCAACGATGGGGTGGGTATGGCCAGGAATTATTTTTCCGAATGAAAATCACGAATGGTTTAGAAACTACATATGTTCCGTCAATTCTACTAACAACGCATATAAAATTGATGTCTTACCCTGCTTGTTTAATTAATGTAGCGACAAGTGTTGATGTTGCAACACAAGTTGTTTGTTCAATGACTGTAGCTAACATTGATGGTAATTGCTGCAGGGTCGGTCTCGGAGGGTTAACATCAGGAGTAATAAAGGATCCTTAAAAAGTCGGAGAAAACGCATTTGTAATCTTGGAGTCGTATTGGCATTTCTGAGAGAAAAATGCATGCTCCACCAACAGGACTGTTTTATTCCATTTATTACACCGCCCTTGCTGTTATCGCCGTTCCAGGTAAACTGCTGCAACGCAAAATTCAGTATTTAATAGCCTTTATCTCAAATATGGTTGTGTAGCAGGGAGATAAATTTGGTGTTTCAGTTAAAAATCATACAATTTTTGCATATCATGTGTACCACTTCTTGTGTAATGCATTCAGTTTTAGATATTGCACATTGACTTAGAATGAGGTCATTGATGTTTACAGCATATATTTGCGTGAATTATTCCGAAATTTGGAAAGAAGGTTGCATAGATGTGATTTGCAGACATTGTGATCAATAATGTGATTTGAAAGGCTTCAATATTTACTTCGCTGTGATATATATGCTAGGCGTGTGGAATGTAAGGCACGTTAATACTGCACTTTGAGCAAGTTTTTTTAATCTCCCGAAAATATATTTAGCAAACTTAAGATGTTAAAACCCAGACTGATAGATTTTTGTAACTTACGGCTGGGCAGCTTTCTGATCTAAACGGAACACTGCTTGAGGATACAGACCAAGCAAAATACAATCGGTTGATGGAACACATTTCAGGGACCAGGTGGGATTTGAAAGATTAAAACTAAATGCTGGTCCAGCCAGAGAGCCCCACTAAAACAAAAATAAAATGCATACCTACTATACCCAGAAATTGTCACTCTTACTGAACAAATGGAGCTAGAAATGTATTGGTCACATCAACAGACACTTTTAAAACCTTAGTTTCAGCATTGTAATATTAGTGTTGAACGTTTTTGATGTTTATATCAATTGAGCCAGCCGTCTATGTGTGATTTTGACTTTCAATTACTAATTGACCTTTTGAGATATTAATTCAATGATTTGATTCATCATTGTTGGATAAAATGAGTTAAATTATTCAAAATGTCAATTATTTTTGGAGATGTTGTTTTTATCTTCTGTGTATTGTTATTCCTCTCTCCCTCTGACTCAACTTAGCTGGTTTTCCATTTGCAAACACGCTAAAGATCAATTTGAAAATGTATTGTACAATGGCCAATGATCTATTTTTTAACTTTGCATCTCTCCCTCTGCCGTTCGAATAGTTATCTTAATGGCGATTGTGATACTGTCCCGGGGAAGGTGTGGTCTCTCCAGATGCATCAGTCGGTATCTGCTGTCCATGGCAGTTACGGACCTTTTGGTCATTATCACTTCAGTGATAATCAACCGGATCGGTGGAATGTATTTCTCTGGGAGTTTCCTGTCTATTACTCCAGTCTGTAGTGTTAACATTACGCTCGCCTATGTAGCCAGAGTCTCGTCTGTCTGGTTAACAGTGAGTTTCACATTTGATCGATTTGTATCCATTTGTTGGCAGAAGCTGAAAACAAAATATTGCACTGAGAAAACCGCGACCTTGGTGATTACAACTGTGTGTGTGGTGGCCTGTTTCACTAATATGCCTTGGTACTTCATACATGAACCGATTTATATCGTTGACAACGTGCCATGGTATTGCAGACTGAAGGATATCCGTTATACTTCTCCGCTATGGACGGTATTTGATTGGATTGATAGTATTTTGACCCCTTGCGCTCCATTCCTCCTAATTTTGCTCTTCAACTCACTGACTGTCAGATATATTCTAGCAGCCAGTGGAGCTCGGCAGAGATTACGGGCCCAGAGCAACGACCAGAATCAGGTTGATCCCGAGATGGAAAGTCGGAGAAAGTCCATCGTTTTACTCTTCACCATCTCGGGGAGCTTCATGCTATTGTGGATGACATATGTTGTACATTTCCTATATGTGCGCATCACAAATGATTACAACATCAAAAGTTTCAGTGACCCCAAGTTTATTCTCCAAGAAAGTGGAAATATGTTGCAGCTCCTCAGTTCATGCACCAATACATTCATTTATGCAGCTGTTCAGACTAAATTCAGAAAGGAGTTAAACAATTTGGTCAAATATCCGTTTAGCCAAATTGGTAAATTAATAAAGAAAAAAGAAAAACAATAATCTGCCTTCAGAAAATAACAATTAATCTCGACGTTTAGATGTGATACCAACGTAGGATAATATACCTTCGTCAATGAGCAAAGAATCACACCGTAGTTTCTGAGATGTTATTCAGAAGCATTGGGTTTGCGAAAAAAACAAAGGAACGATCGCAATTAACTAAAAATGTAACTTTCTAATGCATTGAGGCGTACATCCTTAATTTTCTGATATGAGGTTTATTACATTGATATTTCAATTTCCAGATATGATCCTGCTGGATGGGCTGAAGTACAGTGTAAATTCCATCTCAAAATTAATGGGGTTCTGTTTTTCTTTAAATCTTTGTAAGGGGTGTGGCGCCTCTGATAAGAGAAGCATTTTCTGCCCATCCATAATTACCCTTGACCTGAACATTTCACAGAACAGTTAAGAGTCAAACATTGATGTGGATTTGGAGTCACATGTCGACCAGGCCAGGTAAGGCCAACTGATTATATAGCATTCAAGATCTTTACGAAAAGCATGGTCTGGGATATCGGTAGGTCAATGGAGACTCGATTTCCTGCTCGTGGGGCTTCGGACCTTTGCACGGAAAATAAACACTCTCCATTACCTGCGTGTCTACCTGAGGCCTGCCAAGCAAGCCAGGCTGCAAACTAGCCATAGCTGTACGCAAAAGACACTTCATCGGAGATGGCTGACATAACTGTGAAAATCACACTACGGCAGGAGTCGAGTACTTGCCATAGACCAACGGATAGATCACTGTGCTGTGGCACCCATTGGTGACTTTTATCCTTCTCAGGAGAAGGGCAGCATTAGTTCCCCATTCATACTCGGCCATTTAAGAGGATATGTAAGAGTGAACCTGGGCGATAGGGGCTGGAGTCACATGTAAGTTACTTAGGGGCGTCAGCTTTCCATCCCAGAAGGATATTAATGAATGTGACCAAGTGGTGTGATATAAAGCTGTGTGATGCATGTGATGTATGTAGAAATTGGTGCAGTAAGTGTCAGAAACATGAGTTAGCATGTGACTACTGTAGTTCTGTTTTTAAAAATGACACAGTTTCGGATCCAGGGGTCCAATTATAGCACCATAGAAAACTTGGGCTAAAGCAGTTTTGTTTGGATTAAGGGGAGTGCCTTGTAGAGTTAATTACATTGTATAAATTAAAGAATAATCTTAGATTCCCAGAATGCCTCAAGTGCAGAAGGAGGCTATTGGACGCATCGGGTTTGCTCCGACCCTCTGAAAGACCACCAGAAACTAGGTTTACTCGCCGCCCTATCTATTGCCGTCCATTGTTACATTGCTGAGTTGGGGAGATGGAGTTGGGACGGGGATCGGGCCTCGGTAGGGTGTACTTTCAAAGCTTCGGTGTGAAATGGCGGCACCGAATGTTTTTACTGGAGTGAATCTGTCATTCAGTTTGCTATGATGATGTCGGTAGTGGGTGGAACTAAAGTATCAGACATTTTACAGGAAAGCAGGTCAGTGGAGGTTTTGATGAAGCTATGACTAGAAGTAAATGTTTTGCCCTCATAACATTTCAGTTAAACGATATGTCCGCAGACAGATTACCAGCGTGGCAGGAAAGATGAACACACAATCTGAAGCAGCTTCTGAAGATATACAGCCAGAGCTATTGTATGGTTCTGACCGAAGTCAGATCTTCTATTTAAAGCAGTATACAAACATATTCCTTTCTCAAAGTAGAATATTCAGACATTTCTGTAAAACAAGTGTTCCTGAGTGCTTATGGCATTAAAAGTGGATTGAGAGCTGAGATGTTTTTTCTTGTTATTCGACTGGGTAAAAAGATCGCAGTTAAGGGTTACTGTGCCAATGCATTAATTAGCTAAAGACTGATTCCAAGTTATTTTTATTGTGTCACGTTAAAGATATTTTAATACATTCTTAGTAATAAAGTTTGTTTTAATCTGCCATGCCCTTAGATTCCGTGAAATCATTCCTGGAGTTCAGTATCCTTTCCTCACAATCTTACAAAATTAAAATAAAATAATGGGGAATCTGTGCAGTACCCGAGCAACTGCTGGGACGTGGCATGGTATCATAATAAACCACACGACCAGAACTTTAACGCAACACTCCCGATTACTAATCATGTGAATTAGATGCTCATTTATTAAGCGAAAACATTGAAATATGTGACAGTCGTGGAGCGAAAAGAACGCCATGCTGATGACGTAACAGGGAAGTTGTAAACAGGATGCTAAAGTTTGAATATTCTATTAAGAATAGGTTAAACCATTCTTCATTACAGCCATCTTCTGCAATGACAAATTCCCCAAATCACAAATTATATACTGTGCAGCAGGAGGCCATCCAAAACAGCGTGGCTGCACGTGCTTTTCGAATGAGCCTCATGGGTGAATGGCATACTGCTGCCTTTTCCCCATAAAAGAGCACAATGTTTCTTCAAATAATGGTGCAATACCCATGTAAATCCTTCGATGTTATATTGCTTACTGGTCCTTTCATACAATCAACATTTGCTGCACTAACATGATTATTTTTCAACTCTCCTCTGAGCCTTCTCCATTCATCAAAGTTCCCTGTTGTATTTTCTACCTGATAGTTGTCACGAGCACACGTTTTCGAAGTTATCTTAATTTCTCTCTCGCTGCTCATAGAAAGAGTTCCAGATTTGTTTAACATAGTTTTCCCTTTTGTGGGAATATATCTTGACTGTGACCGAAATACTTAATTTTTCGAACGTGGTTCATCATTCAGCGAATCTTTTTATCTCCAACCGATGGTTCCATTCCACTCATCTGAGCTCTATTCTTGCCCCATTGATGACAGCGCTCCACAGTCAATTATCCTGCCTCTTGTGTTTTCATTGACCCTTACTTTTTTTCGAAAAAAAAATTCTTGAGGCATTTATATTGTACCTTTTAACAGAATAAGCAACCACACACCAAACAAACAACAAAACCACAGCCAAGATGGCTTACATAAACAACTCCCCAATACCCCACCAACCTTCCCTTGCCTGACCCAAATCCCACACCGCCCCTTTTTAACCCCCACCCCACCCCTCACTCCCCCACTGCTGACAGCGTACTTTTTCCCAAAGATGTCGATAAACAACAGTCACCTCCGGCAAACCCAGGACCTATCCCCTCAGGGCGAACTTCATCTTCTCAAGCCTACGAAACCCAGCCATGTCGCTAACCCACACCCGCAACTGTGGGGCTCCGAGTCCCTCCATGCTAACAAGATTCGTCTCCGGGCTACCAGGGAGGCAAAGGCAAAGACATCGCCCTCTCTCGCCCCCTGGACTCCCAGGTCTTCTGACACACCAGAAATTGACACCTCTGTACTCAGAGCAACCATTACCTTCAGTACCTGGGCAGCACGTGAGCTTGCACTGTGGCTTCCCAGCGCCAGGCTCCCAGGTTCGATTCACCGCAGGTTCACTGTCTGTGACGGTGTCTGTACATACTCCTCGTGTCTGCGTGGGTTTCCTCCGGGTGCTCCGGTTTCCTCCCACAATCCAAAGACGTGCAGGTTAGGTGGATTGGCAATGCTAAATTGCCCTTAGCACCAAAAAGGATAGGAGAGGTTACTGGGTTACGGGGATATGGTGGAAGTGAGGGCTTAGTGGGTCGGTGCAGGCTCGATGGGCCAAATGGCCTCATTCTGCACTGTATGTTCCATGTTCTATGTGCCTCCGACATAACGTCAGCAAACTTCTGCCGGAATCCCCTGAGCTTCGGACATGCCCGGAACATATGAACATGATTCAGAGGCCCACCCACACACCACCTACATCTATCCCCAATCCCTTTAAAAAACCTGCACATCCAGGCCACGGTCATATGTGCCTTGTGGACCACCTTACATTGTTTCAGGCTAAGGCTGGCACACGACGGGGACGCATTGACTCGCATCAGGTTCTCCTCCCATAACCCAGCCTCCAAATCCCGCCCCCCGACAACTCTGCCTGTCACATACCCTTCACCTCCTCTATCGGGGCTCCCTCACAATCCATAAACTTTTTATAGATTTCGATACCTTCCCTGGTGCGATAGGTGCGGGAACGTCGATACCTGCCTCTGCACAAAGTCATTCACCTGCAAGGAGCGAAACCCATTCCCTCCAGGCAGCTCAAATTTCTCCTCCAACTCTTCCAAACACGGAAAGCCCCCGATATAAACAAATCACCAAACCCCTCGGTCCCCGCTTGCTGCCACCTCTGAAATCCCCCATACAGCCACCCCGGAGCAAACCGGTGGTTGCCACATATCGGTGCTACACCGGCGCTCCCTCCAGACCCATGTGCTGCCGCCAATGTCCTCACACCCTCACAGGGACCACTGTTCACAGGTGTTTTGAAGACGAGGTCGGTAAGAACAGCAAAGGCGCCATTAGTAGTGCCCTAAACTCGTAACCTTTACATGAGGCTGCCTCCATCCCCCCACTCCGACCTCATCCCACTACATATTTCGTGACCATCGCAATATTGGCGGCCCAGTCGTAATTTGTAAAGTTCGGAAGAGCCCGACCCCGCAGCACCTTCTTCACCCGCGTGGTTTTACGCACCCACACAAATCCTGAGATTACCGCATTCACTTTCCTGAAAGACACCTTGGGAATGAAGATTGGAGGTTCTGAAAAACAAACAAGAATCTCAGCAGGAATGTCATCTTCACCGTCTGAACACCCCGTACCAATGATAGCGATAGCACATCCCACCTCCTAAATTCCCCCTTATCTGCTCCACCAAACCAGATTTAACTTCTGCAGCTGCTCCCACCCCCGCGCCACCTGAACGCCCAAGTACCGAGAGATACCCACCTCCCTTCCCCACCAACTTGAACAGCATCTCCCCCAATCTCTTCTCCTGCCCCCTCGCCTGGGTCGGAAAGACCTCACTTTTACCCATGTTCAATTTGTACCCAGAAAACCGGACGAATTCCTCCAATATCGCCATCATCCCTCCAATCCCCCCCCCCCCCCAAGTGGCTCTGAAATGTACAGTAATAGATTGTCCACGTAAAGTAAGACCCTGTGCTCTTCCGCCCACGTACTATCCGCTGCCGTTTACTCGACGCTCGCAACGCCATCGCCAACGGCTCAATAGCCCGGGCAAATAGCAGTGGGGAGAGTGCACATCCCTGCCTCGTCCCCCGGTGCAGACTAAAATAGTCCGGGCTCACCCTCTTCATCCACACACTCGCCACTGGTGACTGACAAAGCAGCCGGACCCAATCCAGAAACCCTGCCAAAACCTAAACCACCCCAGGACCTCTCACAAATAGTTCCATTCCACCCGACTGAAGGCATTCTCCATATCCATGGCGACCACCACCTCGTCCATCGGGGGGCATCATCGTCACGTTGCGCGACCTCCTGATATTAACCGTCAGATACCTTCCCTTCACAAACTCATCTGGCCCTCCCCTATCAACCCTGGCACACAGTCCTCAATTCTCGAGGCCAGGATCTTGGCCAATAACTTGGCATCCACATTTAACAGTGAGATCGGCCTATACGACCCACAGTGCTGCGGATCATTATCCCGCTTGAAAATCAGAGAGATGGATGCCTGCGGCAGCGCCTGGGTGAGCACCACCACCCCCTCATCTCGTTAAACGCCCTCACCATCAAGGGCCCCAGAAGACCCGTGAAACTGTTGTAAAACTCCACTGGATATCCAGGTGGACCCGGGGCCTTACCCGACTGCATCGCCTCCAACCCCTCCATCACTTCTACCAGTCCAATGGGGGCCACGCAATTCCTCCACCAGTTCCCCTTCCACCCTCGGGTATCCAACGCCTCCCAAAACATCCTCATATCCTCCACCCCGGCCGGAGGTTCCGACTCATACAGCATACTGTAGAAACCCCTAAACATTCATTCACCCCCACCGGATCCAAAACCACGTCCGTATCCCCCCATCCCTCCCCTACGGTCTTTCACTTCCCGATCTCTCTCGCTGTCTCCTGTTTTCTCAATTGGCGCGTCAGCATTCTGCTCGCCTTCTCACCATATTCATAAACGACACCTCTCGCCTCTTCAGATGCCCAACCGCCTTACCCATGGATATCAAGCCGAACTCCGTCTGCAGCTTCTGCTGCCCCATACCGGGGCATCCGTGAACCAGCTGTCCACCGGAAGAGTCTCCTCCATTAGCGTTTCCATCTCCAACCGCTCCTTCTCCCTCTGTGCCCATATCGAAATGAATTCCCCTCTCAACTCCTGTGTTGTTTAGTTCCACATACCCCCGAATGGCCTCCTTCCCGCGCTCACACATCTCCTCATCCGACAAAACTCCGACATACAGCCACCCTTATTTACCCGTAGGTCCACCCAATGCGCAGCGTTAGCTAACACCACTATCGCTGAATACATCGACCATCCGCACCAACAGTTAAGGCAAAAAAAGTCAATTCGGAATACACCCGGTGCACGTGCGAGAAAAACCAAAATTCCGTCCCCCGCGGCCTCACAAACCTCCACGGATCTACCACCCCCCACCCACCACCCCCCCCCCCCCCCCAAATGTGCTACAATAAACCCCCTGAATTCCTTCGCTACCCTCCCCGACCTCGAACCCAACAGTTCCGACCTTGGGTCTAAAACCCTATTAGAACCCTCCCACATTATCAACCACTCGGAATACAGATCGGGGATATTCCTCAACACCCGCCTCAGAAACATCACATCTTCCCAGTTCGGAGCATAAATATTCAGCAACAACACTGGCATCAATCCTAATTTCCCACTCACCATCATGTATCTCGCCCCGGAGTCAGTCATTATACTGCACACTTCTAACACCACCTGTTTATTAATCAAAATCGCCAATCCCTCGTATTAGAATCTAATCCCGAATGGAATACCTGCCCTTCCCACCCTTTTCTCCACCTTGCCTCATCTACCACCTTCAGAAGTGTCTCCTGTAACAGAGCTACCTCCGCCTTTAAACGTTTTAAATGTGCAAACAGACGGGACCTCTTGACCGGTCCATTCAACACACGCATGTACCATGTGATCAGCCTGGTCGGGCGGCAACCAGCCCCATCTCCTGCCGGTCAACCGTAGTACCACCGGGCCCAGCCTCCAGACCTCATCCCGCACCTCATCAGGCCCGCCATCGGTCGCCTACCGACATCGACCATCCCCATACCACATTTAGAAACCCCTCCCTTCGGAGCAGTGCTCCCCTCCCACCCAATACAAGAAACAGCCCCAACCCCCATCAACACACTTTCCTCCCGCTCACTACCCACTGCTCTTCCGTGAACTCGCAAGTATGGTAGCCCCCGCCCATGGCACCTAGCATCTTAGTCCCACAGATTCCCCTCCCGTCCCCCGCTCAAACATATCCCGGTGCAAACTTAACAACACTCATGAAACACAAAGAAAATAATAACCCACCAAACCCACCAAGAACAAACATAAAACAAAAATAACCCAAACAAACTACAAAAGAACAGAAAGGGAACATCTCCTCCGAAGTTGAATGTCCTCCTTCTCCTGCCAGTTCACTGACACTTAAAAATCCACCGTCTCTTCCGCTGTCCCGAAGTACAGCCTCCGACCCTTGTAGGCCACCCACAGGCGCGCCGGGTACAAAATGCCAAACTTCACCCCCTCCTTAAAGAGGGCTGCCTTCACTTTGTTGACGCCCACTCTCCTCTTAGCCAACTCGACACCCAGGTCCTGGTATACACGCAGCTCATTACCCTCCCAGGTACAGTCTTGTCTGTTGGGCCCACCTCTTGCTTCGTTCCTTGTCCAAGAACTGGTGCAGGTCACCACCATTGCCCTCGGTGGCTCGTTACCCTGTGGCTTCCTCATCAGCGCCCTGTGCGCCCGGTCCAGCTCCATTGGCTGTCCGAATGCCCCCTCTCCCAGCAGCTTCTCGAACATTCGATCAGCATACTCGCCAGCGGCTGCTCCCTCGCTGCCCTCCGGCTGTCCCATGATCCTCTGATTTTGACTGCAAGAAGATTCTCCAGGTCCTCAACGTTCTCCTGTAGCTGCCTATGTTGATCCCGCATCATCCCATCTCCGCTGCCATCGTGGCAAGCCGCTCCTCGTGCTCCCCCACCGTCTCCACCACCTTCTGGGTCGCCTGGCTCTGGGCCTCCAGCCCCGTATCCATGAGCTCGATCCTCACCTTATCGGGTGCACTATCCTAGTCACGTCCTCCAAATTCTCCTTCCTCTGCTGGGTGAACTTCTCGTTAAGAAAGCCCACCAGCTGCTTCGTCGACCATTCAGAGAGCAGGCTGTGTCACTGACAGTTCGCCATCTTCTCCTGTGTCACAGCTATCATCAACTGTTCCCTTCTCTTTCGACCACTTCTGGTGCACGAATCCATCCACCGGAGGGACACTCTCGTTCCACCCCTCCTGCACCATTTTTAATCAGAAAATCCACCCGTTAGCCGAGGAAAATGTCCGCAAATTCCACCATGAGCGGGGGCCGCCAAATGTGCGACCACTCACACCATGGCCGCTACCGGAAGTCCTCTCCATTGGCCCTTGCGATTGTCATGCAACTCTTGTCACAGTCTGCTAAATGTTCCTCCATTGAAACTT
This sequence comes from Scyliorhinus torazame, assembly GCF_047496885.1. Taxonomy (NCBI): domain Eukaryota; kingdom Metazoa; phylum Chordata; class Chondrichthyes; order Carcharhiniformes; family Scyliorhinidae; genus Scyliorhinus; species Scyliorhinus torazame. Next base: position 182,143,507 of record NC_092711.1, on the reverse strand, counting down.
GATCTACTTGGCCCATCTTATTTCAACGGAGCAGGTCAACCGTGAACGGGCAGAAACGACAGCTGGCCGCAGACTGGCTGGCCGACCTGTCGGAATTACTCCAACTGGGTCGGATAAAATTCGCGGGTACGGGGAGGGCTGCCACAAGACGTGGATGTCGTTCATGACCTGTTTGTAGCTCGCAATCAGTAGAGCAGATAGGGAGATGGGAGGGATAGAAGGGTATATTAGAGGCACTAAGTATGAAGGAAGGGGGAGGGGATAATGAGAAGGGGGAGGAGGACAAAGGCCCCGGGAAAATAAGCCATGGGCACGACCGCAGGGGACGGGCCCGAGAGCTGGCGAAAAACCACGGGGAGAAGCAACACACGGGGCAACTCTCGCTGGGACCAGCGTCGGGAAAGGCAGCCGAGGGAGAACAACCGTATGGGGCCCATAGCGACGGAAGGGGTATAAATAAGTAGTTGTAAATATGTAGTGATCCGTGTCAGTTTATATATTCTCTCGTTGTACTGTCGTCTATAATTGTCGTGTGACGTCAGTCTTTCCTCAGTTGACTTCCCAAACAATATGTGTGGCTCTGTCACCTGGAAACTAATCGTACATACTGAAAAATGCGGCACTGTAGCGTAGTGGTTCGCACATTAGCTTCACAGCCCAAGGATCCCAGTACCGATTCCCGGCTTGGGTCATGTCTGTGCGGAGTCTGCACATTCTCCCCATATTTGCGTGGGGTTCCTCCGGGTGCTCCGGTTTCCTCCAACAAGTCACGAAAGACGTGCTGTTAAATAATTTGGGCATTCTGAATTCTCCCTCAGTGTACCGAATAGGCGCCGGAGCGTGGTGACGAGGGACTTTACACAGTAAAGGCATTGCAGCCTACTTGTGGCAATAATAAAGAATTTTTTTAATATTGTGAAGGCCAGAAACAAATTTCAATTGCTGGAGCTGTTTTTTCTATTTCTACTGTTTTTCGCAGAATATGGCAGCTGGAGGAGTTCATTCAATCCATCGAGCCTCTTCCGCCATTAAATGCGATCCGTGATGATCCTCTATCTCAGCGTCATGCTTCCCACAGCCGGTTGATTTATCTCTTAACTGCATCCAATGGCATGGCGTCCAGAGATCTGTGCGCAGAAAGTTCCGCAGATTCACTACCCTCTGAGTGGAGACACGTCACCTCAGCATAATTTTGGATAGCCAACTCCGTATCCTCAAACTGTGACCCATGTGCTGGAACACTCCCTCAGCCAGATAAACAACATCGCGTTCTGTCCAGTCCTGTCAGAATTGTATAGTTTCAGTTCGATCCCATCATTTTTTCTTTCTAAATTCGAGTGAATTTAAGCCCAGTTGAGACAATCTCGCCTTGTACAACTCTCCTGCCATCCCAGAAATCTATCTTCCTGCATTGCCTCTATGACAAGGGCATACTGTCTTCAGTAGGAAGTCCAACATTGTGCATGCAACTACAGTTGTAGTCTCAGAAAATACCTATACAGCTGATAAAAGACACAAGCGATTCACGCTGGAAATGCGCCTTCCCACGTCATGTGCTTTCCAGGTCACTGTCCTCGGGCTCTGCGGGTGACAATGTCGGTAACGTCTCCATGTTAATTGAGAGCATTTAAATGAACATGCATTGTGGAGAATATAATTCCTATGTATCAGACAATACATCCCTGCTGGTGGAACGTCACGTGATCTGAGGTGACGGCAGCAGAATGTCTTGCGTGGGCTTCAAGTTCCCCATTTAAGATTGCATTAGCAACATCTTCTAATAAATGTTGTATCGTGCTTGTATGAAATCTAACTGTGTGGCGTCTCCATACATTTCACCTTTGTGGAAAATAGGGAGTATACATACGATAAAACTGGCGTCGTGGACTGTGGCAAGAAATTAATATTGCCGAAGAAACAAGCATTGTCGACAAGAAAAGTGAAACTGCACCAAGAGCGGGGAATAGATTATTCGGACTAGCACAGATGCCGGAAGAAGCAAATCTGTATTTTGTGAGGGCCTTAAAGAATCAAGCACGAGTTTGTAGAGTCAAACAGAGAGTAACTATGTTTACAACAATATGTACCAGGTCCAGTAGTTCACTAGTTGTTCCCTCTCTCACCGGTGCCACACTGGCTAGCTCTATTTATACAGACGCACTGCTAATGATTGCCCCACCTACCTCTCATTGGGAGAGCTCATATTTCCCAAGTAACATGGGTAACCAATTGTCCTCAGCCAATAGAACCCGGGCAGGTTCCAACATGCCACCCTCCCCCCCCCCCCCCCCCCCGCCCACAAAGTCCGAGGCATCCGCCGAAACTCTGGTGAAGAAGCTCGTCGGACTTTTTTAAACACCAGGCTGGGCGTCATGCGTACAAGGCGTCTGATGGGGTGGCATAAAACGACAAGGCGAATGGCGCTTCCTAGATGAACCCCGTGGTCTCCAGAACCCAGCGACCCTCCTCGCAAGCACTGTGTGTGTCCATCTCGGAGTCAAGAATCTCCGTCATCTCGGTGTCCTTATATTTGTGGAGTTCTGTAATGACACAAATAGGCCCTGAGCACGGTGCCAGAGGGAGATCTCGAGGGTGTTTCTGGATACTATAGCTGCTGCGGCTGGAGAAGCAATTTCGGGAGGAGAAATCTGCGAAAGAAGCAGCCTCCTGGATCTAATGTGGTACAAATCCTCACATTGAATAAGGCTTGTACCTGGTGAGAAATTGGCCCCGTTTGTCGAAGGATAACACTGAAGACCCACCGAGCGCTGCTGGCAAAATTGTGAACAAACACCACCGGTCTCCGGGCTCAAAGTGCGAGACTGGCCGATGTCGAGAAGGCCACTGCCCCTGTCATTCCAGCTTTCAGGCCAATCTGCGGAAAAAAACAAGCTGAGCCCGGTACGAATCTGCGGGCCATTGGGAGTTCCACGGGGCCTACCCGAGTGACGGCATCTTGACTGGTCCTACAACAAAACATAAAATGATCCAGCGTAGTGTCCATGAACCTGGAAGAATGTTTCCTGGGGCACTGCGTCCAATGCCTTCACTGCGCGCACTGCCAACCTATTGGAAGCCGGGTGATTCGGGGTTAAACAAAGAACAAAGAAATGTACAGCACAGGAACAGGCCCTTCGGCCCTCCAAGCTCGGCACGACCATGCGGCCCGACTAAACTACAATCTTTTACACTTCCTGGGTCCGTAGCCCTCTATTCCCATCCTATACATGTATTTGTCAAGATGCCCCTTAAATGTCACTATCGTCCCTGCTTCCACTACCTCCTCCGGTAGCGAGTTCCAGGCACCCGCTACCCTCTGTGTAAAACACTTGCCTCGTACATCTACTCTAAACCTTGCCCCTCTCACCTTAAACCTATGCCCCCTAGTAATTAACCCCTCTACCCTTGGGAAAAGCCTCCGACTATCCACTCTGTCTATGCCTCTCATAATTTTGTAGACCTCTATCAGGTCGCCCCTCAACCTCCGTCGTTCCAGTGAGAACAAACCGTGTTTATTCAACCGCTCCTCGTAGCTAATGGCCTCCATACCAGGCAACATTCTGGTAAATCTCTTGGTTGTGCGAATATACCGCAGCCAGTTTAAACTTCTCGAAACCTGTTAACTTATGACTCGTGAAAGAAGTGTAATTGTCAGTAACAAGCACCTCGGGGAGGCCTGACTGCTAAAAGACAAATGCATCTTCTCTATGGTTGCACGAACGTTCTTCCCGCTATCCTATTTACCTCGAGCGACTTTGAATGGGCATCAGAGGAACATAAATCCTTGAAAAGGGGAAGAGAAATCGTCATGTATTCGCGCCCAAGGCCTATCTGGCCATTACCAGTGATGCAGGGGTATGGCTGGGAGAAGCTTCTGATGCTCCTGACAAACGGAACTGCGTTCTGCCATCTTTAATAATAATACTCTTTGTTCGTGTCGCAGTAGGTTTACATTAACAATTAAATAAGGTTACTGTGAATATCGATGTCGACGCCTGGCCACCAGATGTAATTCGGCACCAGGATTTTCATCTTGGTCATGACCGGATGACCATTATGTAGGTCTTTTCGGAGCAGCACCTGTCCTGTATCTGGGACAACCACACGTGTCCCCTACAAGAGGATACCACCTTAGAGACTGAGTTCGGACAGGTTTGAGGGAAATGCACGCAATTCGCGTCAGAGCTGTCTCTGCTGCCACCACATAAGACCACGTGCCGAAGCTCGGCTAGGACCGGGTCTGTCTGAGTCCACTCACGGATCTGCAATGCCGTGGTGGGTAATAAATCCAGAAAACCCAGGTTCGCGACCACCTCGCCCACCGTGGGGGTGAACAAGAGGCCGGTCGACAAAGGCAACCGGCTCAATGAATTGGCATTCACAATTTGCATCCCTGGCTTCTGCTACAAAGAATACCTGTAGGCACCTCGCAGCAAATCCCAGAGCTGGATCCGCGCAGAAGAATTTGTTTATCCACTCTAAAAGGTCCAAGCAGAAAATTCCGACTATCACGATAGTGAAGTGGCAGCAATAAACATATTGATGGAAGCGCTTCACCGCAAAGACCACTGCCAGGCCCTACTTTTCTCTCTCCATGTACTTCTTTCCCACTGTAGTAAATGTGCAGGAGGCGAAATATATCGGCGGTTCCCCTCTGTTCTCCATCGTGTGGGGCAGGAGGGCCCCGATAACATAGGGGGCGGCATCGCAGATAACGAGCAAAGGCTTCTTCGAGTAATAGTGAATGACGACATGCCGGATGACGACAACTGCTGTTTTACGTGCTGTAAAGCGTTTATGACTGCCGACCCCAAGCCCAGAATGTGTCTTCTTCAACAGAGGCAGCGTGGTTGCGGGGCCTTGTTGGATTGCAAACCCTTTCTCCTCGACGGGGTGAAAATCTGTGCAGCCCAGCCGATAACCAAGGTAGATCACTTCCTTCGCCTGAAAGATGCACTTTGTGCGATGCAAATGGCCTAGAACCTCTGAGAAACACTGAAGCACTGCGTCCAAATTATCCAGATGGTCTCGCTCTGAAACTCCCGTAATCAAGACGTCGTCTAAACAAACAATGACACCTTTCAACCCTCTCACGGTGCTGTCCATTACGCGTGGAAATACTGCACAGGCACAGAGAGGACGCTCCAAAAAGCAACTGTGCATAATCATACAGGCCCCTCTGCGTATTTGTAATAACGTACTGTCGGGACGCAGGATCCAACTCCAGCTGCAGATAAACTTGACTCACGTCCATATTTTGTGAACAAAAGTCTGCCCGCTAGCTTCGCGTAGAGCTCTTCTATGCAGGGCATGGGATATCAATTTAGCTGTGTTCACCGTTAGTTTAGAGTCACCACACAAGCAACCCGGGCTATCTGTCTTCATTACTGGTTCCACCCGCACTGCCCAGTCGGCTAAACGGATAGGCTTGATAATATCGACGGGCGACAAACGGTTAACTTCTGCCTCCACTTTCTCCAGCATAGCGTAAGGAACTGGGCACACCCAGAAATATCGTGGACTGGTTTCTGCGTCAACTGGAATACATGCTAAGGTCCCCTTTATTTTCCCCAAACCTGGCTGGAATACTTCTGTGTATCTTCCTGGGACCTTGGTAAAACCAGTATCCATTTGAAGAATGTGTTGCCACTTCAAATGGCACAACCAGTCCCAACACAACATGCTCGGCCCATGGCCTCGAACCACGATACACGGGAGACACCCAGAATAGTGCCCACATGGGACAGGGGACATCGTAGTCCCAGCAATGTACAACGGCTCCCCCACATAGGTGGCCAACCTGGCCTTTGTATCAGTTAATGCAAGGGTTGTATACGCCGCTTCATGCGGTCAAGCGTCTTCAGTCCCACCACAGAGTCCACTGCGCTGGAGTACAACTCCATGTCAACTAGGTGATAATTTACCCGTATCGTGAACTTAATAGGGGCCAATCGGGAGGCTTCCACGCAGTTGCAGGCAGTCCACCATCCCCTCATCCTCCGGTGCGTCTACTCCGGTTCATCCAAATGGAAAGGTGGGCGTTGGGTTGGCCTCAGATTCTGTCGGAGTGACTGGCTCTCTTTCCCGGGCACTGCTGGCGTCCGGCCCGGGTTCGGCGCCCACAGGCCCAACACCTACACAGCTCTACATCCATGGGATCTGGAGAAACCTCTCTTCAGGAAGGAACATCCGATGGGCACTGGTGATGGCTCTTCCGACCCACCGCCCACGGCCGGGTATGGGGAGGTGCTTTCAGACGGAAGGGGGTGGACCCTAGAGCGTGCAGCTCCATTCAATATAACTCCACTGTTCCCGTTCTGTGCTTTCTCGGGACAACGCTATCTGGATGGCCTGTTGAAAGCCTCGGCCAAAAGTTCCCTTTGGGTAGCCTCGTTGTTATGCCAAAACCAACCGAACTCGTAACATCTCTGACGAAGTGTCACCATATTTGCAGGACTCCGCAATCCTGCGCAGCCTGGATAAGAATTCACATAGCGATTCCCAGGGTTTTTTCCTACGGTGTTAAATCGGTAACGTTAAACTATTAGGAATGGGGTTGGGTTAAAATGTTGTCCGAACAATGTCACAAGCTCATCAAACGTTTTACTGTCAAGTGCGGCTGGGTATTTAAAGTTTCTTATCAACGCTAACGTATGTTCCGCACAGGCAGTTCGCAAAATGATCATTTGACCTTCTTTTTCGGTGATGTTATTCGCCCGGAGATAGTAACTCATTCTCTGTGCGTAGTGGTTCCAACTCTCCAGCGCACCATCAAAAGCACTCACACGTCCGCAAAGACGCATTGTGCAACAGAAAAAAAACGTCCAACCTGTAAAAAACGAAACGTCCAAGCAGGTGGCACCAGCAGCGGAGGCAGCTATCCAATTTTAACACTCGCCACCAGTTTTGTGAGGGCCACAAAAAATGCAGAATAAGTTTTTGGAGTCAAACAGAAAGTAACAATATTTCCAAAAATATGTACACAAAGCCAGTAGTTCACTGTTGGTTCCCTTTCTAGCCGGTGCCACGCTCGCCAGTTGTATTTATACAGCGGCACTGCTAATGGAAATGAAATGAAATGAAACTCGCTTATTGTCACAAGTCGGCTTCAATGAAGTTACTGTGAAAAGCCCCTAGTCGCCACATTCCGGCGCCTGTTCGGGGAGGCTGTTACGGGAACATTATTTCCCCAGCCCATCTCATTGGGGGAGGTCATATTCGCCAAGTAACATAAGGTAACCAATTGTCCCCAGCCAACAGAAGCCGGGCAGATTATAACATCGCCAATGTTGAAGGTTTTTTAAAGAAGGAACACAAACATGAACAGAAAAACAACAGTTCGAAAATGTGTATGCCGTTGAAGCTGGCAGAGTCAAGGCTGCAGAGACCGCGCACCGGACACAACAAAACAGGTTGCAGAAATTGTGATTCAGAAATCTTCCAACTACAGACGACTTCTCGGAAAATGTCAAACCAGTGTCAGGCAAAATTGAACATTTCTGTTTGCAATGTGGATAAGGGGATCGCTTGTTCCATACATCAAAGGAGACAGTTGGTTGAAGAATATGTCCTAGGAACGATATCCGGAATGGCGGAAAGAAAATACACCTTGTATTTGTTTGATGAAGACTGTGAGATGTCACTCATATGAAGAGAGATTTCAAATTTATCTCATAGCGAATAAAACACCAGAGGACCTAAATGTTGCAACATTTCTCAGTTCAGTGAGGCATAAAACTTTGATACAGCAAAACCGGTTTATATATATGTGCCAAATTAATGAAAATTATGGAAGGTCATTTATCACCTTGGCCATTGTTAATTTGAGAAATGTTTCTGTCCACCACCGTGGCCAGGAAGAAGGTGACACCATTTTACAATTCGTCACGACTTTAAGAAGGTTAATAAAATACCATGAGTTTGGTGCAACACTATTGGACACACTTCCTGATAGGCTGGTATGTGGACTCCACAGTGAAACAATCATAGGAAGCTGCTTTAAGCTACTAAGCTCTGAAATCTGTGGACGTTGCCATATCTGTAGACGAGCATCAAAGGACGTTTCATGGATAGTTGCAAGAGAAAATGTCGACAAGATGGAGACTGTTAGAAACAAGACTGCAAGGAGACAGCCATGTCATCGATGTGCACAGGTTGGACATTTGGCGGTGGTATGCTGGAGTAAACAAAATAAGTGGAAGAGCATGCTGCATAAAGGGCCATATTGTCAATGTATGCTGCACTCGACAAATTTCACCAACGCCTAAGGTGTGCATAAAAAACTCATTAAGCAGACTGCGTATGTCTATCAGTTTATAAATGAAGTTTAAGACCCCTCAGGAGACATCATACCTCCACGACTTCAGCAGCTGAAGCGGGGTGATCAGCAAAGTGTCTGGGCATTCACAAGCTTGAAGATAAACAAGACAAAATGAAAGGAGACACGGGTGTATACCTGAGCTTATTATAATAAGATGTTGAAGCATCTGCTTTTAAAACCATTAAATGTTGCACACAGTAGAGGTTGTACCATTAAAATGATACATGTTAAAAGTAGAAATGAATAGACGAACAGCAGAGTTGTCTCTTCACGTAGTCTGTGGAAATTTCCTTGCCTCATTTGGGAAAGCATGATTTCGAAAAATTAAACTAAACTGGTGAGCAGTGGATCAATTCGTGGATTTCAAAGAACGACCTACAACAACATCTGGAGAGATATACAAAGGTATACGAAGAATCATTGGGCTCAATGACAGGATTTTAAGTTCAACTTAAAATCGAACCGTAGAGTCAACCAACATGACTGAAAGCTAAACCATACCATACGCCATCAGGCCAAAAGTCGAAGAATAACTAAAAAGGCCAGTCCAAACACGAGTCAGTGTGCCAGTTACTGCAAGTGATTGGGAAACACTGCTAGCTCCTGTGTGGTATGGTACGAATTAAGTAATGGCATGATGGGAAAACTGGTCAGTGGGAAGACTGGTCAAAAGGTTTGATACTGTACAAGAAAGACTCAAACTACTCATTCCAGCTCCCCAGGCCCAGGTAAAGAATGCTGCCCTAACCATTTTCAGAGCTGTATGGGCGCTAGCCAACTCTGCATAACTTGAAGTCTGAAAAGATCAGCGAAGGTCGAGCCATTCCAAAACACGGGACCTCGGCAACACCTGATAAAACGAACTCGTCATAACCCAGGGCCGTAGGAATTTAAAACAAAGATAATTCAGGAAGAAACAAGTCTATTCTGACCTTTCAATGTTCCCTCCGAGGACTAAATAATGGTATGAGTGACATGACCAAACATGGTCTGGTCTTTGCTTCCGTTTGTATTTCCGATCAAACTCCTGACCGTACTGTTGTCACACAATCTTGATAAAGTTAATGTATAAATATTAAGCTACTTCTCTGCAAAGCGCGGAACTTGTGACAGACTGAGCAGTTTTGTTGACTGCCCTCTGACTTCAAGTTTCAGCCATTACTGAAAGCAGATGTTTTCGAAAATAAAGCTTGTTATTCGGGCTTAACGAGTGTGTTGAATTTTTCTCTCACAGAAGCGAAAATATTGACCTTGACACCTGCACTGAAACACGATGGCTCAGTGAGAATGTATGAAGATTTCATAACAAATGTTAAGCCGGTATTGTGCCTCGATCATTATCCACTGCCGCTGATTGAACACTTATTTGATTCACTTTCTGGAAGTCAGATACTCAATAAAAGTGATCGAGAACATACAAATTTACAAATAATATGGCTGCAAAGTACATCGAAACACATATAGAAAATAGAAGCAGGAGGAGGCTACCCGGGCGTTTGATCTTTCTCCGCCAATGATTACGGTCATAGTGATCATCAAGCTCAACATTCTGATCCCGTCTTCCACCTCAAGTACCTTGATCCCTTTATCCCCAAGAGCTATATTTAGTTCCTTCATGAAATTACACAAGGTTTTGGCTTCACTATTACGACACAAAGGTTCTGTTCCATTAAAGGGGTCTTCCACGGAATAACATCTGCTCCTGCGCTTTTTCAGAAGTCCAATGATCACATTATGAGTTGGGGTAAATATGGTGTAATATTACGTAGGTGGCACTCTCAGCACCGGTTCAAGTGAACAAGAACAGTTGAAGAAATTTGACGTCATACTGAAACGTCTACAAAACCACAACCTCCTAGCTCAAAGGAAAAGTGCAACTTGTTAAAGACATTCCTAAATTACCTGGGTGACATAATCGATAAAGATGGCCTACAGAAGGACCCAGAAAAAAGTTGACGTTAATTTTAGACACAACACGTCCTCAAAATGTGACAAAACTAAGGTCGGTGCAAGGATTCATCAATTATGGCAAATTCGTTCCGAATTTAGCAACCCGTTTGAAGCCTTTACACTCTTCACCAGGATTAGATGTTCAGATCGAAGGGAACGTGAGGCCATATTAGAACTGTGCAAAAACTAAGAAACAGTCCACCACTGCAACCATTACGTCAGTGTGAATGGTCGGCAGGTACAGCCATGGCATAGAATACACACAGACTGCGCTTGTCCAATTGAGAGGCACATGTTCTAAGTGACGCACACTAAATGATCGGAAGTCGAGATTATGAAACCCACGATGACAGAACAAACGATTCAGAAATTGGACACAATATTCACAAGATTTGCTGCACCGGAGCAGGTCGTAAGTAGCGACGGTACTCAGTTAACGTCTACAGAGTTCGGGGACTACTTAAGAGGGAATGGTATGCAGCATATAAATCATCTCCGTATGAGCCTGCAACAAATGGATTGGCAAAACGATTTGTACAGTCACTTAAACATTTCATCAAGGCATCAAAGGACCCGAGATACTTTGGTAAGAAGAGTGAACTCTTGAACACTGTGGAATACTATGCACGCAATAACACAGAGTTCACCAACAATGCTGCTGTTAAATAGGAAACTGAGACCAAATTTTGATTTGTTGCTACCTCCTGATATTTCTGAGGTTGGCAGAAAAACAGGCACAGATTTCTAGAAGGGGCCAACATCCGAAAAAACGAGGGTTTAGTCATAGAGAGCGTGTAGCAGCAAGGATCGATGTTACCAATTAGAAATAAGTACCTGCTGCCATCCTAGCAAAACCTGGTCCAATATCATACACTGGACAGACAGATGATGAAAGGGGTTGGCGACATCATATCGAGGTACTGCTGTCTTCACGAAGTGAAATTACTGAGAGTTTTCAAGACGCGTTTCCATTGAAAACCATAAACAATTATACTTTTGAGCAGAGACCAAACACAGAGACATGTTCAGATCCTGTTTCAAACATGCAAACCCTTCATCGCCAACGAACAATAGCAGCCATGTGTACCATCTACAAGATGGACTACAGAAACCTAGCAATCTTCCTTAGGCACTTTCAAACACACAACCACTGCCATTTGGAAGGATAACGACAGCAAATAGCTGTGAATACCATCACCTAGATGTTTCCCTCCAAGTTATTCGCGAACCTGACTTCGTAATATATCGCTATTCATTCACTGTCGCTGGGTAAAATCATGCAATTCCCTCTCTAACAGCTCTATGGTTGTACCAACACTTCATGGCCATCAGCGGTTCAAAATGTAACACCACCTTCTTAAGGGAAAATAGCGGTGGGCAATAAATACTGCTCTCACCAGCGACGCCAACAGCCAGTCATTGAATTTTAAAAATCGAAGTATATTACATACACAGGCTCCCCTTTATCCGTCACATGTTACTTCAATAAAGAACTCAAATAATTCATTTAAACCCGATTTTCCTTCCATAAAACCATATTAACTCTGTCTTGAACTAAATATATGGGCTTTTCATAGTAACTTCATTGAAGCCTACTCGCGACAATAAGCAATTATTATTATTAAATATGTGCCTGCTGCACCTTATTTAATAATGATGTGGAGATGCCGACGTTGGACTGGGTGAACACAGTAAGACGTCTTACAACACCAGGTTAAAGTTCAACAGGTTTGTTTCGAATCACTAGCTTTCGGAGCACAGTTCCTTCCTCGTGTGAATGAAGAGGTGGATTCCAGAAACATACATAGAGACAAAGTCAATGATGCAAGACGATACTTTGATTGCGAGCCTTTGCAGGTAATTAAGTCTTTTAAAGGTCCAGATGGAGCAACTGGAGAGAGGGGTAATCACAGGTTAAAGAGGTGTAAGTTGTCTCAAGCCAGGATAGATTTCTCTCCCAGAAAAGTGGTGATTATTAAGTCAGCCTCCTAAATTTTGCATTGCACATCGGGGACAGGCTTTGGCGATTCAGAGGCTGAGTTACTCCCCGCAGAATTTCTAACCTCCGCCCTACTCGTTTACCACATTTTTATATGAAAGGTCCATTTCCGTTCCTGGTAAATGGGTTGGCCACGGATGTTGAGTGTCAGGAATTCAGGAATTTCAATGCCAATGAATAGGAAGGGGGGATGGTTGTATTTCTTCTTGTGTGAGATTATTACTGACAGGCACCTGTATGGCTCACTTGTCAGTTACGAACTTATTCAACATTATTGTTCAGATATAGTTTCACATGTACATTGACTACTTAAGCACATGAGGATTCCCCAATACTTCATTGTGCACTGATCAGCGAACGTCCACCATTCTGATCTTCGGATGGAGGGAAGAGCGTTAATGAAGCATCCGAAGAAGATTGGGCCTAGGATGCGATCCTAACTGAATCCTGCATTAATTCCTTGGACTGAGGTGGTTGAGCTCTAACAACCACAATAACATTCCCTTTTTCTCAACTTGTCTCCAAGCAGAGGAACATTTTTCCTCTAAACCCCACTCACGTCGCATTTTATCGGGCTGCTTAATTCCACTCTCGGCAAAATGCTGTCTCAATATCAATGGCAATCACTCTCACCTCATCTCTTCAATTTGCCTCGCATATTGGTACACAGCATGTACCAATGCTGTGGCAATGAGGTCAAGAGTTGACTGGCTCGGCCGAAAACTGAACTGAGTGCCAGTGAGCTGGTTACTGCAGAGTAAGTGCCAACAGACTGTCCTGTCGATGACACCATCTATCATTCGGCAGATGCTGGAGGGTAGAATGATTGGTTGAAACGGTCAATTTTGGTTTTGTCCTACCTTTTTATCGACATCAGATTTGTTACCAAATGTTTCATTTCATGGTTGTTGCTCATTTTGTATTGCATAAGACGTGTTCGACCTACTGATTCATACAAAGTTTTTTGTGGCAACGTTTATAATGTACTGGACTTGATATAGATGTCTTAAAGACCTTAATTAAAACAACCTTGGCTTGAGATGTTTGTGCACCATGAAGTTGATCACAATGAAGAATTTACCAAGGAAATATTTATTTACATATAGATGTATTTCTGCTAAGGTAAAGGCCTAAGCTACATTTTGGCACAAGTTTTTTGCTGTTAAGTTATCACAGTCAGCTCTCCATTATAAAACTCTATTTAACACATTAAGTCGGCCACAAATATGGGATACGCCGTCTTTATTATAACCTATGCATTAATCATATTTGTTTCAGGTTTATTTGATGAAACATATTTATTGTACAAATATTTCTTGAAGCTAGCAGATTTATAGGAAGTATATTGCATCAAGGAATTCATCGCACCAGTCATACAATTTTCCGTATTATTTAGCATTTATTCTCTTCTTCCTTATTTACAGGTAACCTATTGGCAATTGGGATCCTTTCCCGAGGAAGGTGCAACCTTCCTGGATGTATCACACGGTACCTGGTATGTATGACAGTATGGCATCACCTGGTGGTTATTACGAGTGTGATGTTGAACAGGATACGTGGTATTTATTTCCCGCTCAGGTTTCTGGCCATGGATCCGGTCTGTAGAACAATCGCTGTCCTAAGATATACAGCTAGAGAGATGTCAGTCTGGTTAACAGTCACTGTCACTTTCGGTCGTTGTGTGGCATTTTGTTGTCAGAGGCTGGAAAGCAAATATTGCACCCAGAAAGCAGCACTTGAAGTCATAGGAGCTGTCTCTGTTTTGCGTTGTGGGAAATGCGTCATTTTATTTTATATACGGACCATTGTACAGAACGAACAACATGCCATGATTTTACAGTATGAAGTGAAATATTGCGCTGGATTTTCCAGTGCGCCAGCGCGCATTTCTCGGCGGCGAACCGCTCGCTGGCGGCGAAATTCTATACTCCCGCCGTTTTTCAATGGGATTTCCGATTGAAATGACCCCATGCCGCTCGCAAACCTCCAGGCGATGATGCGTAGCCGGGAAAAAGTGAATTGCAACAGTCGTCTTTCTTCTATTTGTGCAGCGTGTGACTGGCTGGACGCATTCTTATCCCATGTCTACCTTTAGTTCTAATTGTCGTGTTTAGTGATGCTAAATTCCAATAGCCAGCACAGCTCGGAGGAGAGTCAGGCCCATAGTAATGGAAAGAATCAGACGGATGGAAAGCCGGAGAAACTCGTAATTCTACTGCTGTCTATTTAGGGCAGTTTTATTTTATCCTGCATGCTTAATGTTGTAAATGTTTGTATTTATAATGATCAAATGGTAAACGTTTTGTAAGCACTGACTTAACTGACCGTACATTCGTTGTGCATGAAGTCGAGTGTATGCTTCAGGTTTTAGTTGTTACACATGTATTTATGCCGGAAATTAATGGAAGAGTTAAATAATGCGGGGATATATCCATTTAAACTCATTGAGAAAATTATTAAACAATTCGAATGCATATTTAAAAATCGTTACCATTTTTCATTTTCTGTCCGATTAAATTTCCTTCTCTTTGCAATGGTTGTCCCTTCTAAATGTTGAATGTGTGCTGAGACATGCATAGAAAGAGGCCATTTCGGCCGATCGGTTCCATGCCAACTCTCTGGAGAGGAATCCAATCAGTCTCATTTTACCTCTCTGTTCCCGTAGCCCTTCAAGATTGTTTCCATCAAGTGTACAAGGTAATTTTGGCTTCTTATTCGCTTGTCTTTCCAGCATACCTAGCTGATTTCTGACGAGACCTTTAACACATTATACAACAGCAAAGTTAACCATATACTGCAATACATCAAGGAAACGTCTCAAACCCAACTTCACATGGTCAATAGATGGACAAACAACTACTGCTCTTGCCCGAAACATCGATTTTCTGAAAAAGAATGACAAAAAAGAAAACTGGAGAGCAGCATCGCCTGCAGCCATTGCAAGTTCATTGAACCATACGGTTAACAACACAGAGGCCATTCTGTGCATTTCCCGCCAATTTCGTTAGTTTATTGTCATGTGAGAGTTCCTTTAAGAAATGGATGTTTAAGCAATGTACCTTTAAGAAATGGAGCTGATCATATTACTGAAGTGATGTCAGAGGGTGGGGGGAGCTGAGCTCACTTCTGTTTTTTTGAGTTTCAGTTTGAGAAAGCAGCTGGGAGTGTCTGTGTGTTTTGCTGTGAGCTGCAGGAAGGAACACAGAGCTGGTCTGTTGATGTCTGCAATCCAAAGACTATAAATATATTGAATGCAACCTAATGTGTTCTTATTTTTTAAGGTTTGTAGTCTTTTGGATGTTTAAAGGAACAGTTTGAAGCATTATTTAGTGTTGTAGTATTTTGGGGTTACCTTTGAAGTAATGGGTGTTAAGATATTCAATGTTTGTTTTTAAAAGGTTAACTTGAGTTCATAGAATAAACATTGTTTTGTTTTTAAAACCATTTGTCCATTTCTGCTTTATCACACCTGGAGAGTACGCCGTGTGCTTCCCACACCACAATCTATTAAAAGTTGTGGGTCGGTTGAACTCCACGAAACACTTTGGTGTTCTGTAAACCCGGACCGATAACATTATAATTAACTTTAGTACAATTCAAAGACCCTTTTCCGTTCTACCATCTCTGAACTGGCAGTATACGAAAATGTATTCGTTGTTTAGTAAATAACACTGGACAAGGCAATATCACTCCAAGACTTTCATTTTCATGCTACACAAGGGATATTCCTGGAACTTGTTAAAAACTAATATGCTGTGCAACATTCTACCGAGAATGATTTGAACAAATTTTCAGTGTAGTTTTGCAAGTGTGTCCTCTTGTTAATGAAGGCTTTGACGTTTTTTCAGGAGCTCGCTGGCAGGATAAATATGGAAAATGCCCATGAATGTTCCCTGTCTGAAATACCGGAGGCATGTTAATGAATTTCACAGAGAACATTCAGACCTGAATGAATAAAAAGAATCATGTAATGGGTTGGTGATTGGTTCCGAAGCAAGATATAACGTCCAGCATTAATGGCTATGCATACATATAGTGACTTTGGAGCGTAGCAACGAAAACACGGTCATTGCGATTCACTTTTCGCGCCAGCAGCTTCGGTTGGTTACAATTGGAAATCTCCGACTTCCGGTGGCTGTGTGTGAGGACACACAAGACGTGGCTACTGCTAGTCCTGTTCGCTCTTTTCGCCCAGTTTCTTGTGCTTTTGTGTAAAAAAAGAAACACTTTATTGATGACACATGGTGCTCACATAAGGTAACTGTCCAGAAGGATCAGGGCAAAGAAACGTGAAGGCAGAAGTTCGTGGAGAGAATCGGAGGCTTCTTGGGGCTGTTCAGTGGAGAAATTGGCAGAGGCAGCTTCTGTCAATCCGGCCACTCCACTAACGACCGAGATGCATACTAGCACCCTGGCTGCAGAATTCGAGAAATAATGGCGCGTTGTAACGGAGGACCTCCGCAAGTTGATGGATGAGGCCCTGGCTCCCATTTCGTTGGCGCTGGGAAGATCATCGAGATGGTATAAGTACTTGACGCTGCGATACAGGGCGTCGATATGACTCTCTCAAGTCACACACTTTGATATTTAGTTTAATTATTTACCCGAGCCATCAGATACATCTCCGCTGTCGAAGCAGAGATGTATCTGATGGATCGGGCAAATAATTAAACTAAATGTCAAAGTGTGTGACTTGAGAGAGTCACATCGACGCCCTGTATCGCAGCGTCAAGCACTTTTACCGTCTCGATGATCTCATCCTCCAGAGAATATATTTTTTGATGTTTCGGAAGATGGTGGGCGAGGGTGGATTCAAGTCCCTTTCCGGGCAGGATTGAGTCAATCGAGTGCTCCGACAGAAGCCCCATCCTAACGAACGACCGCGAGCAGTTATTGTGAAGTTTTGCAACTGCCAGGAAAAAGATCGTGTCCTGAGATGGGCTAAGGAGCATCGTGAATAGAAGTGGGAAGACCAGGTCATCAGACTTTACCAGGGCATTGGTGGGAAGCTGGGTAAGAAGCGGGCAGCATTTAACAAGGCCAAAACTGCTCTCAGTAAAAGTGTAGTTCGACTTGTGCTGGTGTAATCGCTGGGGCTCACAGTGACTTTTAAGCTGAAATACTTTTTTCTTATCGCCCCGTTGTGAGTTGATGGAGTTTTTTTGACGATTATTGATGCTGGTGATGTGCATGCTTCTCTTCTCATGTTCGCATTTCTTTGGATCCATGTTATGGGAGATTTTGTTCCATGTGAAATCACTGTTATGGGACATATTTCGTTTCCTGTTGGAGTCCGATGATTTAAGTTTTTTTTTTACACTTAGTGTCTTGCTTCTGTCAGCATTCTCCTTCACTCTGGGCGGGAGCCGCCCTGTTAGCCAAAGATGGAGCTAACAGCTGCGGGGCGGTGGGGAGTGACTGCAGCTCAACATATTCGTTTTGTTTCAGATAATGAGCTCAGCTTATTTCGTTTTGTTTGGGAATAAGGTGTGTAGTAGTAGGTTCTAGTGGCATTTGTTCCCTTTACTGTTCTTTGTGTGTATACTTGGGTGTCATATTGCTTGAGGGCATGGAGGTGAGGGGAGGGGCAGGGATTGTTTGCTGACGGTGAGTACAGGTTGTATTATTATTGTTTAATCTTGTTGGTGGGTTAAGCGGCCATCTTGGGTGGGCCTGGTGCCTGTACTCTCTAAGTAATTGTCGAATTACCTCTCTTTGGGGGAAATAGGTGACCCTGGATCGAGGAGCTAGTGGGAGGGCCCCCAATTCGTTTCCTCACATGGAATGTAAGAGTGTTGAGTATTCCAGTGAAATGTCGAGGGCATTTGCTCAAATTAAAGGTTTGAATCTGGAGTGGTGTTTCTGCAGGAGAGTCATTTGCGGGTCAGAGACCTGACAAGGTTGCGGAAGAACACAAGACCACAAGACATAGGAACAGAATTGAGCCATTCGACCCGTCGAGTCTGCTCCACCATTCAATAATGACTGATATGTTTCTCATTCCCATTCTCTTGCCTTCTTCCCATAACGCCTGGTTCCCTTATTAATCAAGAATATGTATATCTTAGTGTTAAGGACTCTCGGTGATTTGGCCTCCACAGCCTTCTGTAGCAAGGAGTTCCACAGACTCATCACCCTCTGGCTGAACAAATTCCTCCTTATCTCAGTTTTCCAGGAACCTTTAGTCTGAGATGGTGTCTTGTGGTTCCAGTTCATCCTACAAGTGGAAACATCCTCTCCACGTCCACTCTATCTAGGCCTCTCAGTATCCTGTAAGTTTCAATAAGGTCCCACTCATTCTTCTAAACTCCAACGAGTACAGACCTAGAGTCCTGAACCGCTACTCATATGGTAAAATGTTCATTCCAGGGATCATTCTTGGGACCATCCTCTGGACCACTTCCAAGTCCAGGACATTCTTCCTTCGATATTGGGCGCATAACTGCTCACAATACCCCAAATGCGGTCTGGCCAGAGCCTTATACACCCTCAGAAGTACATCCCTGCTCTTGTGTTGTAGCTCTCTCGACATGAATGTTAGCATTGCCTCTGCTTTCTTTAATACCGACTGAGCCTACACGTTAACTTTAAGAGAATTTTGAACTAGAGCTCCTTAGTCTCTTTGTGATTCTGATTTGCTGAGCCTTTTCCCAAATAGTCTATGCCTCCATTCTTCCTACCAATGTGCATAAGTTCACACTTATCCACATTGTATTCCATCTGCCACTTTTTGACCACACGCCAAGCCTCCAAGTCCTTCTGTAACCCCCTGCTTCCTCAACACTACCGGTCCCTCTGACTACCTTTGTATCATCTGCAAGCTTAGCAACATTGCCCTCAGTTCCTTCTTCCAGATCGTTAAAGAATATTATGAATGGTTGTGTTACCAACACCGACTCCTGAGGCACACCACTGGGCACCAGCTGCCAGACTGAAAAATACTCCTGTATCCCCACTCTATGCTTCTGCCAGTCAGCCAATCCTCGATCTATTCCAGTATCTTACCCTTAACACAGTGGGCTCTTAACTTATTTAACAGCCTCCTAAACGGCACCTTGTCAAAGGCTTCAAGAAATCTAAATAGATCGCGTTCACCGCTTCTCATTTGTTTAATTTATTGTTACCTCCCAAAAGAACACCAGCAGATGTGTCAGAAATGACGTCCCATTGACGACATCGTGCTGACTCGGTTATATTTTGTCATGCACCACGATCTCATTTTTAATAATGGACTCTCAAATCTTCACAGTGAGTAAAGTCAGACTAACCGGCCTATCATTTCCTGTCTTCTGCCTCCCCCCTTCTTAATCAGGGGAGTTACATTAGCTATTTTCCAGCCCTCTGACACTCTCCCTCTCTTCATTGATTCCGAAAAGATCACCACGAATGCCTCCTAAATCTCCTCTGCTATCTCCTTTATAACCCTGGGGTGTAGTCCATGCGGTCCAAGTGATTTATCCATCTTCAGACCTTTCTGTTTCCCCAGGACCTTCTCCTTATTAATGGCCACTACACTCACCTCATCCCCCATTTCTCCTGAAGTTCTGGTATCCCATTGATGGCTTCCACCTGAAGACTGATGCAAAATAATTATTCAGTTCTTCTGTCATTTCCTTCTTTCCTATTGGTACTTCTCCAGCCCCATTTTCCAGTTGTCCAACGTCTATTCTTGCCTCTCTCTCTTACCTATTATATGTTGAAAAACAATCTTGCTATCTTCTTTTATATTACTAGACAGCTTACACTCATATTTCACCTTCCCCCCCCCCCTTATTGCATTCGTATTTCCCTGTGCTAGCTTTTAAAGATTCCAAATCGCTTGGATTCACACTGATCGTCGCCATCTAGTATGTTTTTTCTTTTGCTTTTATGCTGTCCTTGACTTCCCCCGTCAACGACGTATTACTCTCCCTCCCCTCAGCATGTTTCTTCCTCCTTGCGATGAATTTATGTTGTGCATCCCGAATAACCCCTAAAAACTCCTGCCATTGATGCTCCACTGTCTTTCCTGCTAGGCTACCTTCCCAATCAACTCTGGCCAGCTCTTCTCCCGTGTCTTTGCAGTTACCTTTGTTCAATTGTCGTATCGTTCCATCTGATTCTAGCTTCTCCTTCTCAAACTGGCGGGTGGGTGCGGCAAGTCTTTCGTTCGGGCTTTGATGGTCGGGCCCGGTCTGCGGCTGTTTTAATCAATTAATGGGTTTAATTTTCCACTGCTACGATCTTGGTGGACCGTAATGGTAGACAGGTGATTGTTAGCTGGTCCTTGGCGGGCAACCCGGTGGCCAAGGTTAACGTTTGTGCTCCAGTCTGGGCTGATACGGGTTTCATTAACAAAACACTGTCCTCCATTCCTGATTTGGACTCACATCAATTAATCTTGGGGATTCGATTAAACTGTGCTCTGAATCCAGGATGGATCTATCCAGGCCAAAACTGATAACTCCTTCAGTAAATAATGGAGCAGATGGTGGGTTGCAAATTAGTCGGTATCTTTGGTAAAGATTTTCATTTTATACAATGTACATTAGGTTTATTCAGGCATTGCCTTTTTTGTGGTGGGTGGTATATTTTCCCTTGGGTAAGGACGATGGGGTATCCGGTGGTTGTGATTTCAGATCATGCCCAACATATTGTGGGTTTGACACTGGTTCAGTTCCCTCCCAACGTCCGCCACAGAGATTATATACCTTTTGTTGACGGACAAATGATTTTGGAAACGCATGCCGTCCTCCATTGGGGAATATTTTAAATTTAATAAAAGCGTGTCTATCTCACCATCGACGTTGTGGGAGGCTCTTGAAGTCGTCACCAGGGGGAGATAGTTTTCTTCAAAGCACACACAGAAAGGACTCAGAGGCTGGTGGACTGCACCCTTGAGGTAGACCATCAGTTCTCAGTTGCCACTACCCAGGAGTTACTTATGAGTAGGATAAAACTGCGACATAATTTGACCTGTTATCGACAGGTAAGGCAGTGAGCCAGCTGCGACATTTGAGGGACGTATTTTGTAAACACGGGCAAAAGACCAGTCACCGTTTTGCTCCTCAGTTGAGGCGGCAGGCTGCTTCCTGGGATAATTTACAGATTAGGGGCTCGTGTGGAAGTTTCGTTCCCGCCCCGCTTACGGTCAACGCGACTTTTGGGATATTTTATGGGGATCTCTAATCATCCGAGCTCCTGGAGGAGAGACAGGTTATTATGGAGTTTTTGGATGGGTTATCCTTCCCAATGGTAGAGAGAGAGAGAGAGAGTCCACAGTAATTGGAATTACCGTTGGGCCCTGGTGAAAGTATGAAATGCAGACGGTTAAAGCTCCTGGTCCTGATTCCCCATTGAGCTCTATAAGATGTTTACAAAACAATTGTTCCCCTTAATATTGGCTATGTTTAATGACTCTTGTCCCGGGGTCCTTTGCCCATTAGACCTGCGCAGACCTGCATTTTCATGGTTCTAGAAAAGGTCAAGGCCCGGAGGAAATTAGGGTAATTTCGCTTTTGAATGCAGACGTTAAATTACTTGTAAAAGTATTGGAACTTCGGTTGGAATCCGGGCTTCCAGAGGTGATCTCAGAAGACCAGACAGGATTCGCCAAGGATCGGACATTGTCGGTCAATATACGTTGGCTATTTAATATTGTCCTTTTCCCCTCTCTAGTGCCGATCCGGAGGTGATTGTTTCCATGGACGCCGGAAAAAACGTTTGATTAGGTGGAGTGGGGATATCTCTTGGAGATTCTTCGGATGATTGGTTTGGGGCAAAAGTTCATATCCTGTATTTGTTGGCTGTGTGGGCCCCCACTGCTAGTGTGCATACAAATATCTTGAGATCGGCTAAAGTCCCGAAAGATGTGCTGTTAGGTCGTTTGGACATTCTGAATTCTCCCTCCATGTGCCCGAACAGGTGCCGGAATGTGGCGACTCGGGACTTTTCACCGTAACTTCACTGCAGCGTTAATTTAAGCCTACTTGTGACAATACAGATTTGTATTATTATTATCCGCTCAATAGGAGTACGAGGCAGTTATAGCAATTGTTCCCACTTCTATTTCCTTCAGCAATTGAACCGATGGCCATCGCGTTACGATCTTTCACGAGGTGGAAAGGGTCAAATCGGGGTGGAGGGACCATCAAATGCCCTTGTACATAGATAACCTGCTTTCATATATTCCGGACTGAGTATCGATTATGGAGGAGATAATACAGCTACTGAGGAGTTTTACTTCCTTCTCTGGGTAAAAGTTAAATTTTTACAATAATGAATGTCCTCCCAATGTTTTGATTTATTTTTCAGTGTCCATAGAACCACAGAATGTCTACAGTGCAGATGGACGCCATTCTGCCCATCAAGTCTGCACAGGCTGTCTGAAAGAGGCCCTACCTAGGACCCCCACCCCCTCCAACTGATCACCATAACCCTTTCTAACCTTTGGACACTCGGAGGCAAATTTAGCATGGCCAATCCACCTAAACTAAACATTTTTGAACTGTGGGAGAAAACCAGAGGGAAACAATGCTGAAACGAGGAGAGAGTGCAAACTCTACAGAGACCGCCACCCACGGCTGGAGTTCTATCCGGGTTCCTGACGCTATGAAGCATCAGTGCTAAACACTGTGCCACCGTCCCACCCTCTTTTGTCTCCACTTTCATTCGAGAAGGTAAGACCCCAAGGGTCTGTCGGGCATTACGGCAGAGAGGTAGACAATCGGGTGGCCTAGCTTTACCCATTTTGTTATTTTATTTTTGGGCAGCCAATATTGATAAAGTATTGGGGTGTTTTAGTGATTTGAATTCAACATGCGGGGAAAGGGGTGGATAAATGGACGCCAGGTCTTATCATGGAACAAGTCTGGGTGCTAGAGTAACTGCCATGCCTCTGGTCTCTCCAGCAGATTTTAGAAGAATTTGGTGGTGCTATCGACCTATGGAGTCGGCAAACAGCTCAGACATGATTTATATATAGTTCCATGTCATTCCGGCACTAATCATCTCTTTTGCTAGCGGGCTCAGGCTGGACATTTAGATCATGGGGGGGGGGGGGGGGGGGGGCGAGGGCATGGAGAGGTTTAGGGACGTCTTCGGGGAGGCATGGTTTACCAGTTTTTGAAAACTGCTCGAAAAAAAAACAGCTCCCTGGAATCAATCTGTTTAGATATTTTCAGATTGACTATTTTTTTCATAAGCTATTTCCCTCTGTCCAATTGGCACCACCTGCTGGAGATGGTTTTGTTTTTGGTCGATTCTGGAGGGGGTAGACTTTCGGGTATTAATGGCCAGATCCAGTCAGCGGATTTGGCTCCGTTGAATGAGACAAAGATGAAATGGGATGGTGGGTTATGACCTATTATGGATGACGAACTGTGGAGTGTGACTCTTCGCAGGGTCAACTCCACATTCTTTTGTTCTATGCTTAGTTTAATTCAATTCAAGATAGTGCACACGGCTCACCTGACAACGGCGAGGATGAGTGCTAGTTTTTCAGGTGTGGAGGACAGGTGTGAGGGGTGTTTCTGAGGTCTGGCAAACCAGAACGTTAAAGTTTAATGATGACCATCAAACCGTTGTCAATTTACGTAAAACCAATCTAGTTCATTAATGTCCACTAGGGAAGAAGATCTGTCATCCTTACCTGGTCTGGTGTAAATGTGACTCCAGGTCTACAGCAATGTGGTTAGTTCTTAAATGTCCGAAGGGATGGGCAATAAATGCGACGCAGACATCCCATTAACCGAATAAAGAAGGAAATGCTTTTATTCACTGGTCTTCTCCCAAAGTAACAAGCTTATAGGTCTCTTTCATTATTACCATGTCAGATATACTTAGTGTTGAACGAGAACCATGTCCACTGGTAGCCATTTTCTTTGTGTTGGACTCACATTGGGCAGACGGGTGACGGCGGATGTGTTGACCTTTGCATCATTAATATCCTGGAGGCGAGTTTTGCTTGAGCTTTCTACTCCGCCCAATGCCTCAGCGTGGTTGGGTGACCTCATGGCGTTTCTACATTTGAAGAGGCCATGTATATCTTTAAAGGTTCTACTTAAGATGGCGGCCATTCATTTGTTTTTTTCAAAGCATTAGTCAGCGTCGGGCTAGGAGTTGTTGTTTGAATGTTTGGGGTTTAATTTAGCTGTGTTCTTCATCGTTGAATGTGCTCTTTTTGCATTGCAACTTGTAGCAATTGTTTTCTATCACTCTGTTCAGAATGAAAACGTTTTCAGTAAAATATAAAACAATTACTGAGTAATCCCATTGACAAGCGGCGGGAACTTCAAATCCCGCTTGCAGCGAGTGGTCCACCACAGAGAAACCCGCTGTTGGGGAACCAGAGAATTCTACCCAATGTCGCAATTCGGAATGCATACAATTATCTTTCGAATATAGGATTGTGAGCAGATGTAGGAAAATTGGTCCTTCGAGAAGATCATGGTTGATATTGTTATCTGCTCAACATCAACCAAAACCGTTGATTCTCTTGCCTATCAAAAATATGCCTAACATATCCCTAAATATATTCAACCTCATCACCTCAGATGTAATAATGATATCCCGCAGCGATTCCCTTCTCCCACCACTTGTCAACCCGATTTCCCCATTGAAATCACCCCAAGCCTTTGGGAAACCCAAGGGCGAGCCTGCGCTGATGGCGGGAAATATACAATCATGCCATCAGGGAATGGCCTCCCGCTGAGAAATACGCAGCTGGGCGAACAGAGAATCCTGCTCCTCATTTGATTTAAACTGTGTACCCTACTTTTATCTCCCCCACAAGAGTAAATAAACAGAAAGTCTCCACTCTATCCAGTAAACTCGGGGCATTGATCTATTTAAATAAGATCAACATTCATTAATCAAAAGTCCGATGTCGACAGGCCGAACCTGTCCAACCTTCCTTCATTTGATTTTCTGGCCATTCGCGAGTGGCAGGAGTATTTCTTGTCAGCTCTTGTCAATGGGATTTCCCATTGAAGCAACCTTAGGCCGCTGGGAAGCCCGAGGACAAACGTGTGCGGCAGGCATAAACAAATTGGGATGCAGGAACAGGAACCAGAATTCTGCAGACATTGCGATTCAGGGTGAGAACTTCGGCCTCGTTACGCACTCGCTTAAGCAAAACGAGGCTGGTAAATAGCGGGAGAGGCCAAAAAGGAGATCCGCGCCAGACGCCAAACAGTTTGCGATGCAACGGGCCAGCTCCCATATGCGAAATCGGGATATCGACGTAACGTGACGAGAAACCAATTTTCACCACGCAGGCCCCATTTCCACAAAAATTAACGAGAGCCAAGAGTTATCTGGGGGTCTCCAGTCATTCAACCATCTCACCGGCGAGTGTTCACGATGGCGCTGATAAGTACTCCTTATGAAAAACCTAGACCAGGTGGAATGGCACCCGAGGTTCTCCCAGGCCATCAGAGACCTCTGGCTGGTCAGGGTAACTTCAGTCTGAATCCATGGGCCATCCACTGGAACGTGCGCACCTTGACACTGCACAGTTGATACCTTGGCACTGCACCGCTGGAACTGCCAAGATACTCAGATGGCACTGTGGTCACGAACTCGGCCCGGGTGCCATGGTGACAGTGCCAGGGTTCCCGAGTGCCAGGGTGGCACTGCCAAGTATCAGTGGGCAAGGGGGCATGCCCATGGTCGTGGGGGGGGGGGGGGGGGGGGGGAGGGGGGTTGAGGTTTGGGGGAGTGTATTGCAAATAGGTAGGGGCCGCCAGGATTTTCGGTGCTGATGGGTAGGGGTCCTAGAAGAGAGGGGGTGCTGTAAGCGGATTTTGTGCGGCCAGAAGAGCAAGGGCCCCCAGGGACTTCATAGTGGCGTGTCCTCAGTTGGCGTGTGTGCGGTAGTGTCCATGTGATTGTGTGGGGGGGGGGGTGAAATTGACTATGGGTGGTTGGGGCGCGGGGGGGGATCTCACAAGCTCACTTAGAGTTCGGGACATGCTTTCAAAATGTTGTCCTGATCTTTGACTTCAGATCCTCAGTGCTAAAAAAAAATCCAACTGTGGGCTAAACCAGAAACTCCCCAGGGCCCGAAAAATGACTAAATGCCATTAAATAGCGGTTATGCAAAACACGCCACAAATTAATTTCGAATTTTTTTCAAAGAATCGCATCCTCACTTTTTCCACTGACAGTTTTTGTGGCTTCATGGAGTGGTTACAAAGCGGAATCCGATTGACAAGAAGCCGAGGTGGTTACAATGGGAAGTCCGATTAACAAGCAGCAGGAGGTAGAATCCCACTGTCAGCCAACTGTGCTTCGCTGAGAAACACGTGGCTGGGGAACCAGAAAATCCAGCCCAAAATGCACTGCAGCCGAGTTTGCAGATGGCACTATGATAGGTGGGAAAGCAAGTTGCAATGAGGAAGTAAGAAAGTTACAAATGAATATAGATAGGTTAGGTAGTGGGCCTTAATTTAGCAGATTAAATTTGACGCGGTTAAATATGAGGTTGTTTAATTTGGTCAGAGGAATAATAATACAACTCATTGGCCGGAATGCTCTGGTCGATGGAGTTGATTTTCCCGCCAGCAGAACACCCCCGCCAGCCTGTTTCACGGCGGCGTGGGGTGGTGTCAATGGGAAATTCCATTGGGAAGTGCTGGGAGTAGTGAATCCCGCTGCCACCGAAACGCACGCGGCCCCGAAAAATGCCGCAGCGTGGCCCGATCATGATTCTCCTCGTTGGACATTCTAGAACGATCGGCCGCGCGCCGTTCCCGAACAGCGGGATTTTGTCCTCCCGCGACTTGGCAACTAAAGGCACCCCTCGCCACGACAGAAACAAATCCCGACGACCGGAAACTTCTTGTCCATATAATTTGTGGTCGTATAGAATGGCGGAGCAGGCTGGAGCGCCTGAATTTCTGACTCCTGCTCCTAGTTCTTATGTCCTTACACTATTTAATGTGTAATGTTGAACTCACCGCTTAACAATAAAGTGCGGATACTTTTTGGCATTTGCTCATTATCCTCGACCGGTTTCTTCCATTTCCATCTGAGTACAAGGGATATGTGATTCCTCATTGAAAGAAAGATCAATGCGATCCCAATCAATGTTACAAATATTTAAAAAACCTATCTTGGCTTTCAAGGATCTGAAATGTTGAGGAAAGCCACTCGACGAATCGTTCAGGGGTATCAATATATCAATATTCTTCCCAAACCATTTTGTTGAGGTGGAGATTAAAACTCTGACTGACTCCACATGCACTGTTGAACACTTCTGCGTTTATCCAAGATCATTTGCAGGAATTCGGGCACTTATTTTCTTTTCTGCACAAAGATTGCACAAACCAGTTTAACCTGCAGTCATGCGCATCTTAGATTTTCGGAGCGAGCAGTAGAACATCATAAGCAGGTACATCAATGGTAGTGATGACTTCATATACTTAAACAGCCTGGATTTTGCAGAGCAAATCTTAGTTAAAGAATCTGATTGATATATTTGATGAAAAAGCAGAGAGGATTGATAGGCATATGTAGCCATCTGGGATGGCCACGTCCCGATTACAAAATGGACACTTGCAAAGAATGCAGGGAAAATTGGACAATACTGAAAAGCAAGCAGGTGCAAGGTCTGTTGATTAGAGCAGTGGTTCTCAGACAGGACCGGTACTGCTAAGCCATCTACATACTAATGAGCCATCTCCGGGGACAAAAGGAAAACATTTAGATAAACAATTATAAGGCAGACACCCCGGCGCCAGAGGAGACTCAAACAAAACAAACCAACGGCCCCCTAGGACACGTCCAGCAACCAGGGAACCCATCCCTCTATTGGAGGAAGATCGATAACAATGATTGGGAAAGGCCCAATTAAATAAGGCCAAGTTCAAGGCCCGCCCAAAAGCGCGCAAAATCCTTTCAGGTAGAAAAGGTATTCACCAAGAGAGAATCTTTCTTCTTTGGCCTTGGCTCTCAGCGAAGAAAGACCTGCCGAGCAGCTACGCCAGACCAAGTAAGTTCCAAGTCAACGCACGCTACGAGATAGATGCTCCTAGTTGCTATCCTGTAAACAGCTCAACCCAGCAGCCTCAGAACCGAGCAACGGCCATTGTTCCTCTGACTGAGTGGGCATCCGAAGCTAAGTATAGCCTTTTAGCTGTAGTGAAGTTTAGTTTGTAGAGTTTTATGCACGAGTATATTTGACTGTGTGTAAATAAATGAGCATTGCTTTTGAACTTGCTAACTGTGTATCGACTTTTTGATCAGTATTCGGTTCTGAACCTTGTGGTGGTGTTGAACGATACCTGGCGACTCTTGCGCAAACGTAATTAAACAGAGCCAAATTAAGAGACAACAGCAAATTAGCAACATTTACTGGCGATATCTGGTGGCACTCGATTTAGAAGTGGCCTAACCACTCGGAGAGAACCCAAATTTGAATTGGAATCCAATTGGAACCAGAAAAACCACAAGTGTAAGAACAGTACTGATCAAGCCTCTGAAATTCGGAAGTGTGTTCATGCATGCATTTTAACCGGGATATAAGGTAAACCTGAGAGATTTTGTTGCGTAAAACTGTCGGGAGTTTTGTAGGCCAGAAATTAGCGTAAGCCATAGCCGTGTTTACATCACCCCCTGTTCCAAATTCAGTAGAGAACCGAGATAGAGAAAATGGTAATGAAGGCAATGGAACGCCTTATGAACCCCCAGGAATTCGAGGTCGCAGCGACCAGTAGAGTAGGACAGTGTCCCGTTTGGGAAGATGAGATCAGGAAATATCTCAAAGGGAAAGGATAGCACCTTGGAGTAAATTCTGGGATAATGAGGAAACAGGTCCCAGGAGTACAGGACATACTTGGTGAGAGAACCTGTCAGAGATACACAAGAAGAGCTTAGGGAAAACTCGCAAGCCTATGGCAATCGTGTCCTGCTTGGCACAATTGTGAGGTACAGAGGGGGTCGTTACACCGCTCCGTAGAAAGATAGAAGAGAGAGACAGAACCAGTGAGGTAGACGTGAGTGAGGTAAAGAAGGAGAATCGAGATTTAAAAGACCAGTTAGCAGCAAGGAACAGATAGGTGGATGATGCCAAGTGGGCACACCAGTCTTGTCACGCGCATTTGAGTAGCTTCCAAACACAATACGATAAGGCCTACCAGGACACGCAACGTGCGGTCTGGGTAAGACAAGAGACCGAACAACAAATTGAGAAATTGCAGAAACAGTGCAATGATCTGAAAGCAGCCCTTCGAGCACTCCATACTTCCACGACAGAACAAAGGCAGAGCTCAGTAGACCAGGCAAAGTGCCGGAAGCAAATTGCAGAATTGCATTCGCTACTTTCCATTCAAAATGGGTTTCAAAGCACATTTGGACCATAATTAGACCAGGAAAACGGCCCCGACTGGCAGGAATTGAACGAGACTGCCCATGGAGATGTACATGGGACAGGTACGCAGGAAAAACCCCAGAAACGGAAAGCGCCCTAGCCCCCAACCGAGCAGGCTGAACAACCGCCCCCCCCCCCCCCCCCCCGCCCCGCACCATGAGCCCTGTAACCACACACCACAGGGCCGCAGGAGAAGGAGAAGCATATTTCCTGTATACAACCCCAATTAACCGTGACCCAATTACGGGATGCATGTGGAAAAATTACGCCATTCCTTCCCACATCAGACCCCACCAATTTTTCGCGAAAGTCAAACAGCAGGCAACCATGTACGGCCTGGACTAAAAGGAGCAAGTGAAGCTCACAGTTTTAAGCCTCGACCCTTCAGTCGTGGCAGTCCTTCCCGATCCACAGAATGTAGGAGGAGGCACACTCCAAGAAATGCACACAGCGATCCTTGATGCGATGGCTTGAACAGAGGAGATCCCGAACAAGGCCAAAATAAGTGTAGGCAAAAGAAGGCAGAGCACCGCACAGCGTTTGCTGAACGCTTGTAGATTCATTTCACAGAAGTTTTTGGAGAGTTCGCCCGCACCCATTTGTCCCCAGATAATATGGCCAAATGGACACGAATTCTAGTCTCCCACGCCACAGACGCAGGACGAAAAGCTTGCGCAAATTATGACCCCTCAGATGAGGCCCAATGGTAAGTCTGCGTGGTTTCACATAAACCAGCTCAAGGCTTATGGCTCACAGAATAACCACACACACCACATCCTGCTTGCTGCAGCAGATGAGCACGCCCCGCCCACAGATGATGTATTCCTACCCTCCCCCAACCAGTCAAGCCCGTCCTCAGACACGACTTCAACTCCACCCCCAGAGGCACGGCTCCGCCTCTCCCTTCCCTCAACCAGCAGCGACAGCGACAGTGATAGTGATCATGATGACGATAGCCACAGCACACCACGTTTTGACTATACCCCTGTACCAGGCCCCACTCCGAATCCGAGCATGATTCCACTGACCCCTTTGAGATTACATATATCATAGCCCCTGACCCAGACCCACCGCCCGACGATTACGGATTGAATCCTAGCAGCTCCAACCTCGACACACGATTCTGGCACCGAGGCAATTCGTTCAGGCTAATCCGGAATAGAACATAGAAAAATACAGCACAGAACAGGCCCTTCGGCCCACGATGTCGTGCAGAACCTTTGTCCTAGATTAATCATAGAATATCATAGAATTTCCAGTGCAGAAGGAGGCCATTCGGCCCTTTGAGTCTGCACCGCCTCTTGGAAAGAGCACCCTACCCAAACTCAACACCTCCACCCAACACCAAGGGAATTTGGACATTAAGGGCAATTTATCATTGGCCAATTCACCTAACCCGCACATCTTTGGACTGTGGGAGGAAACCGGAGCACCCGGAGGAAACCCACGCAGACACGGGGAGGACGTGCAGACTCCGCACAGACAGTGACCCAAGCCGGAATCGAACCTGGGACCCTGGAGCTGTGAAGCATTGTGCTATCCACAATGCTACCGTGCTGCCCTTGAGAACAAATAAATCTACACTATCATTTTACTGTAATCCATGTACCTATCCAATAGCTGCTTGAAGGTCCCTAATGTTTCCGACTCAACTACTTCCACAGGCAGTGCATTCCATGCCCCCAATACTCCCTGGTAAAGAACCTACCTCTGATATCCCTCCTATATCTTCCACCTTTCACCTTAAATTTATGTCCCCTTGTAATGGTTTGTTCCACCTGGGGAAAAAGTCTCTGACTGTCTACTCTATCTATTCCCCTGATCATCTTATAAACCTCTATCAAGTTGCCCCTCATCCTTCTCCGTTCTAATGAGAAAAGGCCTAGCACCCTCAACCTTTCCTCGTAAGACCTACTCTCCATTCTAGGCAACATCCTGGCAAATCTTCTTTGCAACTTTTCCGAAGCTTCCACATCCTTCCTAAAACGAGGCGACCAGAACTGTACACAGTACTCCAAATGTGGCCTTACCAAAGTTTTGTATAGCTGCATCATCACCTCACGGCCCTTAAATTCAATCCCTCTGTTAATGAACGCGAGCACACCATAGGCCTTCTTCACAGCTCTATCCACTTGAGTGGCAACTTTCAAAGATGTATGAACATAGACCCCAAGATCTCTCTGCTCCTCCACATTGCCAAGAACTCTACCGTTAACCCTGTATTCCGCATTCATATTTGTCCTTCCAAAATGGACAACCTCACACTTTTCAGGGTTAAACTCCATCTGCCACTTCTCAGCCCAGCTCTGCATCCTATCTATGCCTCTTTGCAGCCGACAACAGCCCTCCTAACTATCCACAACTCCACCAATCTTCGTATCGTCCGCAAATTTACTGACCCACCCTTCAACTCCCTCATCCAAGTCATTAATGAAAATCACAAACAGCAGAGGACCCAGAACTGATCCCTGCGGTACGCCACTGGTAACTGGGATCCAGGCTGAATATTTGCCATCCACCACCACTCTCTGACTTCTATCGGTTAGCCAGTTCGTTATCCAACTGGCCAAATTTCCCACTATCCCATGCCTCCTTACTTTCTGCATAAGCCTACCAGGGGAACTTTATCAAATGCCTTACTAAAATCCATGCACACTACATCCACTGCTTTACCTTCATCCACATGCTTGGTCAACTCCTCAAAGAATTCAATAAGATTTGTAAGGCAAGACCTACCCCTCACAAATCCGTGCTGACTATCCCTAATCAAGCAGTGTCTTTCCAGATGCTCAGAAATCCTATCCTTCAGTACCATTTCCATTACTTTGCCTACCACAGAAGTAAGACTAACTGGCCTGTAATTCCCAGGGTTATCCCTAGTCCCTTTTTCGAACAGGGGCACGACATTCGCCACTTTCCAATCCCCTGGTACCACCCCTGTTGACAGTGAGGACGAAAAGATCATTGCCAACGGCTCTGCAATTTCATCTCTTGCTTCCCATAGAATCCTTGG
Source organism: Scyliorhinus torazame (assembly GCF_047496885.1). Classification (NCBI taxonomy): domain Eukaryota; kingdom Metazoa; phylum Chordata; class Chondrichthyes; order Carcharhiniformes; family Scyliorhinidae; genus Scyliorhinus; species Scyliorhinus torazame. The sequence continues at coordinate 182,110,875 of NC_092711.1, read as the reverse complement.
ATATATCCCGTCAGGCCCGGGGGACTTGTCTATCCTCAAGTTTTTCAAAATGCCCAACACATCTTCCTTCCTAACAAGTATTTCCTCGACCTTACCAACCTGTTTCACACTGTCCTCTCCAACAATATCGCCCCTCTCATTTGTAAATGCAGAAGAAAAGTACTCGTTCAAGACCTCTCCTATCTCTTCAGACTCAATACACAATCTCCCGCTACTCTCCTTGATCGGACCTACCCTCGCTCTAGTCATTCTCATATTTCTCACATATGTGTAAAAGGCCTTGGGGTTTTCCTTGATCCTACCCGCCAAAGATTGTTCATGCCCTCTCTTAGCTCTCCTCATCCCTTTCTTCAGTTCCCTCCTGGCTATCTTGTATCCCTCCAATGCCCTGTCTGAACCTTGTTTCCTCAGCCTTACATAAGTCACCTTTTTCCTCTTAACAAGACATTCAACCTCTCTTGTCAACCATGGTTCCCTCACTCGACCATCTCTTCCCTGCCTGACAGGGACATACATATCAAGGACATGTAGCACCTATTCCTTGAACAAGTTCCACATTTCACTTGTGTCCTTCCCTGCCAGCCTATGTTCCCAACTTATGCACTTCAATTCTTGTCTGACAACATCGTATTTACCCTTCCCCCAATTGTAAACCTTGCCCTGTTGCACGTACCTATCCCTCTCCATTGCTAAAGTGAAAGTCACAGAATTGTGGTCACTATCTCCAAAATGCTCCCCCACTAACAAATCTATCACTTGCCCTGGCTCATTACCCAGTACTAAATCCAATATTGCCCCTCCTCTGGTCGGACAATCTACATACTGTGTTAGAAAAGCTTCCTGGACACACTGCACAAACACCACCCCATCCAAACTATTTGATCTAAAGAGTTTCCACTCAATATTTGGGAAGTTAAAGTCGCCCATGACTACTACCCTATGACTTCTGCACCTTTCCAAAATCTGTTTCCCAATCTGTTCCTCCACATCTCTGCTACTATTGGGGGGCCTATAGAAAACTCCTAACAAGGTGACTGCTCCTTTCCTATTTCTGACTTCAACCCTTACTACCTCAATAGGGTGATACTCCTCGAACTGCCTTTCTGCAGCTGTTATACTATCTCTAATTAATAATGCCACCCCCCCCCCCCCACCACCACCACCTTTACCACCCTCCCTAATCTTATTGAAACATCTATAACCAGGGACCTCCAACAACCATTTCTGCCTCTCTTCTATCCAAGTTTCCGTGATGGCCACCACATCGTAGTCCCAAGTACCGATCCATGCCTTCAGTTCACCCACCTTATTCCTGATGCTTCTTCAGAATGATGAGATGGACCCCAATTCGCCCCAAATAGCTTTAGCACAGTTACGACAGTCAAGAGTTTGGCAGCCGGGAGAAGATGATGACATAGAGTCTGACTCCCACCAAACAAATCCCTTTGCGACCCTGTTCGCTATTGAGCAGTGAGGTGGCCAGATGAGGGGGAAAAAAGGAACCGATGGAGTGATATGGTGTCCTTTCTGATGGAACCTGCACCATGTGTGTTGTATGTTTGTTCGTTAGTGTTAACATTAAGTGTTGCTCGTAAACTCGACAGTTTTCACGGCCCCACGTCACCACTCCTTTGACGCCCAATGCCTGTTAGAGGAACAAGTTTGTCCCCAGACAATAGTTCAGAGGAACTAGTTGGTCAACAGAAACCAGCTTAAAGGTACAAGTTTGTCGCCAGACAACCGTTCAGAGGAACTAGTTTGTCGACAGACACGACTCATAGCTACTCTCCTAATTCGAGAGGCAGCCCCCCACGACGACCACATTCTGACCCGTTCTTGCCGGTTTCTCAGGCAGTAGAGAAACGGCATTGGTCCCCGCCCTGCCTGAGGACCCCCCTCTGGTCAGCTACGCTCGGTAGAGCACATACGGCATTGATCACTGTCCTACCCAGGGATTCCACCCATTTCTTACCCGCCACGGCCCATACGCACCCCATTTTGGCACTTTCAGTTCGAAATACTTTTGTTTGGTTTTGGCAACCCTTAGGTTGCTTCCGTATGCTATTTACATCCTAAAACACTAGGATGGTAGATCACACAGGCTGCGAGACAGCCCGCACTATGTCAGTATTTTTCTCGGATGACTTATCCCAAATATTTGGTTTAAAAACCAAATGAGGGAGTCACATATGGTGACCAATTCTAAAGGGAAATTGGCAATAAAGGACAGACAGACAGACATACGAGATCTTAAGCAAGATAGTAACAGAAATTATGCTTGTGTTCACAGAACTCCGGAACCTCAGGAACCCCAGAGGAAGACAAAGAAGAGGACTGACAAAGATGAAGACAGCCTTCCTGTTCACATGGATCTTAGTGGGATCCCTTCAGTTGCGCACGGACGCTACCCCCCTGACCTCTACCACACAAACCGTAAATGATTCTCACCCATCCAATTCACGGAATCCCGAGATAACTAGCCCCGCGACAGCTCGCAATACCCCGACCTGGTGTGATAAGTTTATCACCTGGTACTCACTCTCATATGTAGTCGAAGCACTCTTAGTGCTGGCGATGCTTTGCAATGTCATGCAAACATTTAGAGTTAGGAAATAGCGAAAGAGAGCATATCGCTCTCGCACCCCGATGTATGGGTTTAGGTCCCCCATTTTCGGATTTCACCAGACCCCCCGAACCCCTTGGGACGGATTAACGTGCATCCATTTTTCTTTATGTATTCTGTGGAATAAAGAGATGTAAACCTCTGTGTCTGACTGCCAGGCCAGAGAAATTTGTGTGCTGCTATTTTGTACAGGTTAAGATGTATAGATTACTTTTGGACTGTTTGAATAAGGATAGTTTATTGAGACTAGTTAGAGTGTCCAGTTTTTTATTTTTCTTAATGCATGTATTAATATCACAGCACCCCATAGAGTTTTATGATAATGAATGTATTTGAAATGGTTTAGGTAACATTGTGTTGCATAGGATAGGACAGTGTAGAGCCTAAGTATGGGTGCCCCGTTTGGTCAGAGGATGAAGACGACGTCACGCTTTACGTTGAGGATCACAAGGAGGGCGTGCAGCCATCTGGGATGGTCATGTCCCGATTACAAAATGGACCCTTGCAAACAATGCAGGGAAAATTGGACAATACTGAAAAGCAAGCAGGTGCAATGTCTGTCTGTTGATTAGAGCAGTGGCTCTCAGACAGGACGGTACAGCTACGCCATCTACATACTAATGAGCCATCTCCAGGGACAAAGGGGAAACATTTAGATAAACAATGTTAAGCAGACACCCCGGCGCCAGAGGAGACTCAAACAAAGCAAACCAATGGCCACCTAGGACACGCCCAGCAACCAGGGAACCCACCCCTCTATTGGAGGAAGATCGATAAGAATGATAGGGAAAGGCCCAATTAATTGAGACCAGGGGCAGCACGGTAGCATAGCGGTTAGCGCAATTGCTTCACAGCTCCAGGGTCCCAGGTTCGATTCCCGGCTGGGTCACTGTCTGTGCGGAGTCTGCACGTTCTCCCCGTGTGTGCGTGGGTTTCCTCCGGGTGCTCCGGTTTCCTCCCACAGTCCAAAGATGTGCAGGTTAGGTGGATTGGCCATGCTAAATTGCCCTTAGTGTCCAAAATTGCCCTTAGTGTTGGTTGAGTGGGGTTACTGGGTTATGGGGATAGGGTGGTGTGTGCTTGGGTAGGGTGCTCTTTCCAAGAGCCGGTGCAGACTCGATGGGCCGAATGGCCTCCTTCTGCACTGTAAATTCTATGAAATCTATGAAAGTTCAAGGCCCGCCCAAAAGCGCGCAAAGCCCTTTCAGGTATAAAAAGTATTCCACAAGAGATAATCTTTCTTCTTTGGCCTTGGCTCTCAGCGAAGAGAGACCTGCCGAGCAGCTACGCCAGACCAAGTAAGTTCCAAGACAACGCACGCTACGAGATAGATGCCCCTAGTTGCTATCCTGTAAACAACTCAACCCAGCAGCCTCAGAACCGAGCAAAGGCCATTGTTCCTCTGACTGAGTGGGCATCCGAAGCTAAGTATAAGCTTTAAGCAGTAGTGAAAGTTTAGTTTGTAGAATTTTATGCATGAGTATATTTGACTGTGTGTAAATATATGAGCAATGCTTTTGAACTTACTAACTGGTGTATCGAGTGTTTGATTATTATTCGGTTCTGAACCTTGTGTTGGTGTCGAAAGATACCTGGCGACTCTTGAGCAAACGTAATTAAACAGAGCCAAATTAAGAGACAACAGCAAGTTAGCAACACATAATACTGCTGATGTGACTTTTTACCTGGACTTCCAAAGGCATTTGATAAAATGCCACACGGCTGATCTGTGAGCGAATTTGTGGTTCATGTAATATAGCGGCAGTCGGAACCTGGAGAAGAAACAAAACGAAATGGTGAATTGTTATTTATCAGGCGGGAGGAATATTTAGAGTAGACTTTCCTGTGTGTCGTTTTTAGGACCCCACACCTCCTGATATAAATCGTTGACTTACGCATTGAAGTACAGACCACAATTTTGAAATATGTTTGGAATCGTTGGACCCATGTGGAGGATCGTGTAGAAATTCAGACGGACACAAGCAGGTTGGTAGAAATGTTAAAATGTGTACATGAACAGAAGTATTTTTGTGTATATTTGCAGAAGCCATTGAAGTAAGCCATTAATAAATCAAAGGCTTTCGAAGTATTAACGAATCACAACATAGAATTAAAAAAAGTGAGCTGTGTTAACCACTACATTCAGCGTTTGTCCGGCCTCAACTGGAGCATCGTGACGAGTTTTGGGCATCACACTTGAGCAAGGATGTGACGGCATCAGGGAGGATGCAGAAACTATTCATGAGGATTGTTAATGAGATAAGGAGCTCCAGATTGGAGACGTTTAGACTGATCTCCTTGGAGAAAAATATTTTCATGAGTGGTTGAAAATACCAGTGGCCTGGACAGAGTTGATAGAGCGAAAATATTCTCATTGGCGGAATATGGGGAACACGGGACAACGAGTTCAAGAATTTTTTTTTAAAAACAATGGCGGCATGCGGAAAACACGTTTCACGCCACGAGCGTTCGGATTTGCAATAGACGATCTGGGAGTGCGATGGAGGCTGGGTCAATTGATCGTTTCAAAATGATACCTGGCCAGGATGTGAAAATGCCAATAAGTCGATTGCTGCTTCAAACGGTGAACATTGCCATGACTGGCCACATGATCCGCCGATGTTCCATAACAATTCTATGATGCTGGCAATGCTTTCAGAAATATAAATTGAAATCGACATTATGAATAACAGGTTTTGTGCAACAGATGGTAGAAAATCACGAATGTTTGTATTACACTACCATGCTTTGAATTATGCATTTTCTCAATCGTTACTCTGACTGGAGCCTTTCTTCATTGAAGGTAAACTAGCCCTGGCATCAGTGTTCATTGCATCGGGTCAGACATCTGGTCATATTAGAGCAGCTCATTACTGAGTTGATCCTACACTCTGTCGAATCTTTGGTTTTAATATTCCCGACCGAATTGTTCGTTATATTCCCTGACATACTTTTTGTTATGATTACTCTGAAACATCTCTCGACCATGTCTCAAACATTACTGCATTATACCTTAATCTCTTTGTACTAAATGAGAAAATGTTGCGATGTGTTTGACACAAGGACTTATTTTAGTATTTAGTCTACGTGCCCCTGCCATATTTATATTGAAATAGAGGATATCTGAACTAACACTGCCTCAATCCATGGATCTGTTGCCCTGCCTCTGTTGTTATTGTTGATAGAGTGGACAAGGAATCATATTGCACCTGAGGCTTTAGCAACAGGAGAATTAAATCAAGAGCATGGAAGTTATTTAAGTCTGATTTTGGCTCAATTTGCTCATTTGCTTCCAAGTTCTAGGTGCTGCACTTGCGGAATGGTATGAAGATATTAGTGAGAGTGCAGACAAAATTTACAGGAGTAATTCCATGGATGAGGACATACAGTTGTAAGGAACCATTGGAGAAGTTGTAAAGTGGAATGTTGGGAGACGTTGTGGGGCTGTTTAGCGCAGGGCTAAATCGCTGGCTTTGAAAGCAGATCACGGCAGGCCAGCAGCACGGTTCAATTCCCGTAACAGCCTCCCCGAACAGGCGCCGGAATGTGGCGACTAGGGGCTTTTCATAGTAACTTCATTGAAGCCTACTTGTGACAATAAGCGATTTTCATTTCATTCAGTTATTCAAAATAAAAGGGCTTTGGACAAAGTAGAGAAAGATAAACTGTGCCATTGGTGGACCGATCCTGAACCTATGGGGACAGACATAAAGTATCTGGGGGTAAAGAAGAATTAGGACATGAGAAAGCAACTTTTGCACGCAGAGAGTGATGAAGATCTGGAATTCGCTGTCTGGGAGAGGCCAACATAAACGAGGCATTCAAAATGGAATTGGATCCTGTTCTGAAAATAAAGGGAACTAGACAATGGGGAAAAGAGGGAGGAGTGCCGAAAGTGTAGCGCTCCTTCAGAACAATCGGAGATAGGACTGGCAGACTGGCCTGTAAGACCCTGACAAACCTACTAATAATTTCGTTTTAAGTTTTCTCTAAAGTAATAGGTATGGCTTTCATCTTATCCAGTTTTTCAAAATCTCAGATAAGTTTCCACTAGTGAGATAATTTATAGTACGGCAGCCAACAAGATGGCCGCTATTTTCGAGGAACAGGTGTTCATAATTTAACAATTTTAAATCTATACACATGTTTTCCTTTAAGGAATTGTATTTGCTTAAAGTAAACTGTACATTTGAAGGTTTCTTTGTAATAAATGTAATAAACAAAAGGCTTCATTCAACATCTTATAACTAGCATAACGATTTTTCTACAAACACATTGTATTAATAGTTTAAATCAGGTTCCGGTTGCGGCTATGCCTGGGTAGGTCGCACGTTCGGCAGCTCCCTCCCAAAACGGACTTTTGGGCCCTTTTGAGGAGCCCCAGCGGCACTTGGACGACGATTCCCGGTGTGGGAAGGCAACTGTAAGGTTCCCCCAGCATTGTAAGGAGGGCTGTTGTCGGCTGCAAAGAGACATAGATAGGATGCAGAGCTGGGCTGAGAAGTGGCAGATGGAGTTTAACCCTGAAAAGTGTGAGGTTGTCCATTTTGGAAGGACAAATATGAATGCGGAATACAGGGTTAACGGTAGAGTTCTTGGCAATGTGGAGGAGCAGAGAGATCTTGGGGTCTATATTCATACATCTTTGAAAGTTGCCACTCAATTGGATAGAGCTGTGAAGAAGGCCTATGGTGTGCTCGCGTTCATTAACAGAGGGATTGAATTTAAGAGCCGTGAGGTGATGATGCAGCTATACAAAACTTTGGTAAGGCCACATTTGGAGTACTGTGTACAGTTCTGGTCGCCTCATTTTAGGAAGGATGTGGAAGCTCTGGAAAAGGTGCAAAGAAGATTTACCAGGATGTTGCCTGGAATGGAGAGTAGTACTTACGAGGAAAGGTTGAGGGTGCTAGGCCTTTTCTCATTAGAGCGGAGAAGGATGAGGGGCGACTTGATAGAGGTTTATAAGATGATCAGGGGAATAGATAGAGTAGACAGTCAGAGACTTTTTCCCCGGGTGGAACAAACCATTACAAGGGGACATAAATTTAAGGTGAAAGGTGGAAGATATAGGAGGGATATCAGAGGTAGGTTCTTTACCAAGAGAGTAGTGGCGACATGGAATGCACTACCTGTGGAAGTAGTTGAGTCGGAAACATTAGGGACCTTCAAGCAGCTATTGGATAGGTACATGGATTACGGTAAAATGATATAGTGTAGATTTATTTGTTCTTAAGGGCAGCACAGTAGCATTGTGGATAGCACAATTGCTTCACAGCTCCATGGTCCCAGGTTCGATTCCGGCTTGGGTCATTGTCTGTGCGGAGTCTGCACGTCCTCCCCGTGTCTGCGTGGGTTTCCTCCGGGTGCTCCGGTTTCCTCCCACAGTCCAGAGATGTGCGGGTTAGGTGAATTGGCCAATGATAAACTGCCCTTAATGTCCAAATTGCCCTTGGTGTTGGGTGGAGGTGTTGAGTTTGGGTAGGGTGCTCTTTCCAAGAGCCGGTGCAGACTCAAAGGGCCGAATGGCCTCCTTCTGCACTGTAAATTCAATGATAATCTATGATTAATCTAGGACAAAGGTTCGGCACAACATCGTGGGCCGAAGGGCCTGTTCTGTGCTGTATTTTCTTTAAAAAAAAATTGTATGGAGTGGACCAGGAGTGGAGCGATTCAAAAATGGTTTTGGAGAAGAGAGGTTAGCGGGTGCGGAAAAGTAAGATGGCAGCGGGTGGGTACCAGGCAGTGTGGGCACAATGGTCGCGGGAGCAGCAGGAGTTCCTGAAAAGCTGCTTTGCGGAGCTCAAAGCAGAAATGCCGGCCCCAATGAAGGCGTCGATAGAAAAGCTGGTGGAGACGCAAAAGGTCCAGGGGGCAGCGATCCGAGAGGTGCAGCACAAAGCCTCTAAAAACGTGGACGAGATTCTGGGCCTAGCGGTGAAAGTGGAGGCGCAAGAGGCGCTGCACAAGAAGTGGCAGGAAAAGTTGGAGGACCTGGAGAATAGGTCGAGGAGGAAGAATCTCCGGATTCTGGGTCTCCCTGAAGGGGTGGAGGGCCCTGACATTGGGGCATATGTAGCCACAATGCTGAACACGGTAATGGGCGCGGGAGCCTTCCCGCGGCCCTTGGAGCAGGATGGGGCTCTCAGGATCCTGGCAAGAAGGCCTAAGCCAATGAGCCGCCAAGGGCTGTAGTAGTGAGGTTTCACCGCTACATGGACAGGGATGGGCGAAGAAGGAACGGAGCAGCAGGTGGGAAAATATGGAGATCCGTATTTATCAAGACTGGAGTGCAGAGCTGACTAAGAAGAGGGCTGGATTCAACCAGGCCAAGGTGGTGCTCCACCGAAAGGAGATGAAGTTCGGGCTGTTGCAGCCACCGCAATTGTGGGTCACGTATCAAGACTGCCACCACTATTTTGATATGCCGGATGAGGTGTGGACCTTTATACAAAACGAGAAGTTGGACTAGAACTAAGGGTTTGATGTGGGGTTGGGTTTGCTTTTTCGTTTTTGCGTGGGAAAGCTGGGGAGCGGGAAGGGGTGAGTGGATGGGATATGTGAGGTTTGTGGGTTCGTGGGCATCGGTACTGTTTTGCAGGGGCCAGTCCCCGTGTGCGAGGGGGGGGCAGGAGGCCCTGGGTCGTGGGGAACTGGGGTGAGGTTGTAGGAGAAAGGTGCTGCGCCATCGGGAGCGGGGCCGGCCCAGGTGGAAAACGCGGGCTTTGACCTGCGCTGAGGAAGGGGGTGGAGCCTGAGCGGAGCGGCGGTGCTGGAGAGGTGTTCACATCGGCGTGAAGGGGGGATGGGATGGGGATTCCACACGGGGGGTCGTTGGCAAAGGCGGGAGCGGCCGGGGTCAGCAGGAGTCAGCTGACTTACGGGAGTGCAGTGGGGGGAGCAAGGGGGCTAGACGGTGGTCTAGCTGGGGTGGGGGGGGGGACTGAGTTGCTGCTGCACTGACCAAAGGGGAGCTGGAAGTAAAAGGGAGTGTTGGGGCGGAGGTCCACCACCTGGGGGACTGGAGTGTGCGGGAGGCGAGGACACGTGGCTGGCCTAAGAAAGGGATGGCTAGTCGGCGGGGTGGGGGGGGGGCGAGTAGCCCCCTGATGCGGCTGATAACATGCATAGTGAGGGGCCTGAATGGGCCAGTCACGAGGGCCCGGGTGTTCACGCACTTAAAGGGACTAAAGGCAGACGTTGTTATGCTTCAGGAGACGCAATTGAAGGTGGCAGATCAGATCAGGCTGAGAAAGGGATGGATAAGGCAGGTCTTTCATTCAGGGCTGGATGCGAAGAACAGAGGGGTTGCAATACTGCTGGGGAAGCGGGTGTCGTTCGAGGCACTAAATATTGTGGCGGGTAATGGGGGTGAAGACGTGATGGTGAGTGGTAGGTTGCAGGGGACCCGGGTGGTACTGGTGAATGTGTATGCCCCGAATTGGGATGATGCAGGGCTTCTGAAGCGCATGTTGGATCGGATTCCGGGTCTGGAAGCGAGGAGCTTGATAATGGGGGATAATGGGGGGGGGGGGGGGGGGGTCTTTAATACGGTACTGGATCCAGCATTGGACCGATCCAGGTCAAGGAATGGTAAGAGGCCAGCTGCAGCCAAGGTGCTAAGGGGGTTTAAGGACCAGATGGGGAGAGTGGATCCGTGGAGGTTTGCCAGGCCGGTGGCCAGAGAGCTCTCTTTTTTCTCCCATGTACAAAAGACCTATTCACGGACAGACTTCTTTGTGATGAGTAGGGCACTGATCCCAAGAGTGGAGGGAACGGAATATTCGGCTATAGCGATTTCGGACCACGCCCCGCACTGGGTAGACTTGGAGTTGGGGGAGGAGAAGGACCAGCGCCCGCTGTGGCACCTGGATGTGGGACTGTTGGCGGATGAGGAGGTTTGTGGGCGGGTCCGGGGGTGCATTCAGAGATACATAGAGGCCAATGATAATGGGGAGGTGCAGGTCGGTGTGGTTTGGGAGGCTCTGAAGGCGGTGGTTAGGGGAGAGCTAATTTCAATTAGGGCTCACAGGGAGAAGAGAGAGAGGATGGAGAGGGAGGGGTTGGTGGGGGAGATAGTAAGGGTGGAGCTATGCAGAGGCCCCCGAAGAGGGTCTGCTGGGGGAACGACGGAACCTCCAAATGGAATTTGATGTATTGACCGTGGGGAAGGCAGAGGCTCAGTGGAGGTAAATGCAGGGGGCAGCATATGAATATGGGGAGAAGGCGAGTCGGATGCTGGCGCCTCAGCTACATAAGAAGGAGGCAGTGAGGGAGGTTTGAGGAATCAGGGATAAGGTGTGGTGCGCAATTAAAATAAATGAGGTATTTAGGGATTTCTATGGGGACCTGTACAAGTCAGAGCCCCTGGAGGGGAGAGAGGGGATGCGGCGATTCTTAGCTCATCTGAGGTTCCCGAGGGTGGAGGAAGAGCAGGTGGCTGGCCGGGGGGCCCCGATGGGGCTGGAGGAGCTGGTTAAGGGATTGGGGAGCATGCAGGCGGGCAAGGCCCTGGGACCGGAAGGGTTCCCGGTTGAATTGTATAGGAAGTATGTGGATCTGTTGGGCCCGTTGCTGGTGAGAACCTTCAATAAGGCGAGGGAGGAAGGGACTCTGCCCCCGACAATGTCTCGGGCGCTGATCTCGCTGATTCTCAAGCGGGACAAGGACCAACTGCAGTCCGGTTCGTCTCGGCCGATCTCGCTCCTTCACGTAGATGCCAAGTTGCTGGTGAAGGTCCTCGCTACGAGGATTGAGGATCATGGCCCGGGAGTGATACATGAGGACCAGGCGGGGTTTGTGAAGGGCAGGCAGTTAAATGCGAATGTGCGGAGGCTCCTGAACGTGATTATGATGCCTTCAGTGGTTGGGGGGGGGGGGGGGGGAGTAGCGGAGGTGGTGGCGGCTATGGACGCTGAGAAGGCCTCTGATCGGGTGGAGTGGGAGTACTTATGGGAAATGCTTAGCAGGTTTGGGTTCGGGGAAGGGTTCATAGGGTGGGCCAGGTCGTTATACAGGGCCCCGGTGGCGAGCGTGTCTACGAACCGGCAGAGATCAGAATATTTCACATTATACCAGGGGATGAGACAGGTGTATCCCCTGTCCCCTTTGCTGTTCGCGCTGGCAATTGAGCCGCTGGCCATGGCATTCAGGGAGTCTAAGAACTGGAAGTGGTTGGTCTGTGTAGGGGAAGAACAGCGGGTGTCGTTATATGCTGATGACCTGTTGTTATATATTGCAGATCCAGTGGAGGGGATGGCGGAGGTTATGCGGATCGTGAGGGAGTTTGGGGCCTTCTCGGGCTGCAAGCTCAACATGGGGAAGAGTGAGCTCTTTGTAGCACATGCAGGGGCCAGGAAAGGGCGGAGAGGAGCTTTCGATACCTGGGTATCCAGGTAGCTAGGAGCTGGGGGGGGGGGGCTGCATAAACTTCATTTGGCATGGTTGGTGGAACAGATGGAGGAAGACTTTCGGAGATGGGATGTGTTGCCACTTTCCCTGGTGGGTAGGGTGCAGTCGGTCAAGATGACGGTCCTCCCGAGGTTCTTGTTCGTGTTCCAGTGCCTTCCGTCCTAATTCCCAAGGCTTTTTTCAAGCGGGTAAGCACGAGTATGATGGGGTTTGTATGGGCGAGCAAGGCCCCGAGGGTGAAGAGGGTGTTTTTGGAGCGCAGTCAGGACAGGGGTGGGCTGGCGCTGACAAATCTGTGTGGTTATTATTGGGCAGCGAATGTGGCGATGATCCGTAAATGGGTAATGGAGGGAGAGGGGGCGGCGTGGAAGAGGCTAGACATGGCGTCTTGTGTGGGTCTAGCTTGGGGGCTGGTGACGGCACCGCTGCCGCTTCCACCGACGCGGTACACCACGAGCCCGGTGCTAGCGGCGACATTAAAGATCTGGGGGAAGTGTTGGCGACATAGGGGTGAGGTGGGACCTCAGATTGGTCCCCAATAAGGGATAATCATAGGTTTGTGCCAGGAAGGATGGATGGGGAGTTCCTAAATTGGCATCGGGCAGGAATTAAAAGGATGGGGGACCTGTTCATAGATGGGACTTTTGCTACCCTGGGGGCACTGGAGGTGAAACTTGGGTTGCCTCCCGAAAACGCTTTTCGATATGTGCAAGTGAGGGTGTTTGTGAGACGGCAGGTGAGGGAATTTCTGTTACTTCCAGCACGAAGGATTCAGGACAGGGTGATTTCGGGTATATGGGTTGGAGAAGGCAAGGTCTCGGCGATTTTTCGGGAGCTGCAGGAAGCGGAGGAAGCCTTGGTGGAGGAGTTGAAGGGTAAGTGTGAGGAGGAGCTTGGGGAGGAGCTGGATGAGGGTCTGTGGGCTGATGCCCTGGGTAGGGTCAATTCCTCCTCCTCGTGTGCCAGGCTCAGTCTAATACAGTTCAAAGTAGTACAGGAGCGAAGATGAGTAGGTTTTTTGGAGTGGAGGACAGATGTTTGAGATGTTCGGGGAGCCCAGCAAATCACGCCCATATGTTCTGGACGTGGCCAGCGCTGGAGCGGTTCTGGAGGGGCTTTGCGAGGGCTGTGTCCAAAGTTGTGAACACCCGGGTCAAGCCGAGCTGGGGGATAGCACTATTTGGGGTATCGGACGAGCCAGGAGTGCAGGAGCCGAAAGAGGCCGGAGGGGGGGGGTTGCTTTATGGTTTTGTTAAAAGGGGGTGCTTCCCCCATTTTGGCATTTATTTGTTAAATGGGGTTAATGTATCTTGGTTTGATTTCCTATGTACAATTTTGTTTTTTGTTTCCTTTCTGGAGTGTTTGGTTGAAAATTGTTGAAAATTTTAATAAACATATTATCTTTTAAAAATAGTTTAAAACACTTAAACGTATCAGTGGGACGTCTATATTAGTGTAAATAATTGAGATATTGAAAATATTGGAAGAAAGGTAGTTTATCTGTGTTCTCGAGGACTTTAGAATTGCTGAAACATGCGTTAAAAACGTTGATATCAATGCTTATTCTATTATTATTATGTTACTGATTAGAAAATACAACATTGTTTAACTGCTCTTTATGTACAAGGGTGCGTCATTTGTTGGCAATGCAATGCACCTTTAGAAGCTCAGAGAATAATAGATGGGCATTTGTCTTCTATCTACATGGTTCTAGTTACCCAGTTTAAGTGACAACGTGTTAGCCTCACGCCAAGCCAATAAAAGCGGGTTATTTTGATTTATTCCAAGAAAGGGATCAAGTGCATACGTAGGTACGTGAGTTGGAAATTCAAAGTCTATGTTGACACAGTATTACTATTGCTTCTGTGGTATAATTTTGCAGCAACACAGTTTAATGACTCATCAGTCAGAGGCAAAAGACGTAAATGATCACCTGGACTGGCCGCACTGGAGGAAGCCCAGCACCTTGAGGGATCAAGCATTTCCAGATTGTCTTTACTTTTAAAAAATAATATGTAAAGTTTTGCTTCATAAATTCGGCTTGGTTCATCAATACTAATTAGTTGTTCCTTATTAGGGCAGGAAATTTGAGGACCTCGTGGTTAGAAATCAACAATTCCGAACTTAGATATTTGAAGTAAAAGTGTGGTATGTATAAAAATCAATTAAACTTCATATGCCTCTTTCCGTGCCGCAAGTGTTCTATAATTCCATGATTACTGTCAGAAAACATCAATAACTCTGTATCTAACCCCCTGCTTTACCTGTCCTGGGAGTGTTTCATGGGGACAGTGTAGAGGGAGCTTTACTCTGTATCTAACCCCGTGCTGTACCTGTCCTGGGAGGGTTTCATGGGGACAGTGCAGAGGGAGCTTTACTCTGTATCTAACCCCGTGCTGTACCTGTCCTGGGAGTGTTTGATGGGGATAGTGTAGAGGGAGCTTTACTCTGTATCTAACCCAGTGCTGTACCTGTCCTGGGAGTGTTTGATGGGGACAGTGTAGATGGAGCTATACTCTGTACCTAACCCCCTGCTTTACCTGTCCTGGGAGTGTTTGATGGGGACAGTGTAGAGGGAGCTTTTTTTCACTCATTCGAATTTACAAAGTTTGTCCAGTAGATGGCAGTGAAATCGAGGCTCCTTCAAATGCATCAGGTATTGTGTCATCTTGACTTAACTGGGCCCGTTCTCAGTTCCAGTTGAATAGATTCTTTCTATGGTATGATTACAGTCTCATATTTCTGGTCAAATTACAACAGTTCGTGTTTCAGCTGTTTTCGAACCAGGCTCAAACTATTATCTCAATATACTGAACCCCGATCCTCTTTTACACTTCAATTATGACTGTGGCGAACTGTCTCTCGGCTAATATGACGCTAGGCCATGTGTCAATTGTTGCTGCACGTGATCCGATCTTTTATATACCAAACTAGAACACGTTCGTTTTGCACGACACGCGGTTGTGTTTCACCTAATGCTTCAGTAGAGCCTGCAACGTTAACACCAAGCAGTGCTAACTCTCAATTAATGCTCCACCAGACAGAATATATGTTTCTGTCACAAAATGACCATCTCTGCTATTGTTGCACTGTACCACTTCTCTCTCATTGCTGCATTTGCCCATGCCTCTATTGATATTAATCGAAGTTATTCGTCAGGAATTATTAGCCTTGGCTTCTTTTCAATGTATATGTTTCAGTTTATATGTATAAGTGCTGCAAGAGATAAAGATGCCGTACAATGTGTGAGTTTTTTTACATTAAATATTTTCGCCTTTTTTCTGCATTAGACAATGCCGCTGCTCAGATTACACAAGACACCGTCTCAGTTAATACTGCACTCACCAATGCCTCATATTGTATTCAACAGCAGTGCATATTTTTGAATTACACTAGACCATGCTCCAATTGATATTGCACTGTGTCAGGTCTCTTTATATTCTACTGGGCCCAATATGAGTCCACATTGCACTTCATTAGATGTTGTATCTGTTTTTATGAACATGTGCACTGTATTAGTAATTACCGTGCACATCATATATATGATTATGCTACACAAAGCCACGTCCATTAGTAATGCACTAGATCTTGTCTCCGCGGATATTGCACTCGACCCAGTCACTGTTTATATCAAATTAGACATTGAACCAATATTTGGTGCATTTGGCCTGCCCAGTCTCAGTTTTACTGCACCAAGCCCTATCTCGGTTTATAGAGTGCCCGTCCACGACAAGTTTCTCTCTCAGTTATATTAATAGCAGGCCCCGTCTCAGCTGTGCCTGAACTGCACCACGTCTCATTTTTGTTAAAACGACAAAGGCGCATGTATTTTGTTTTTACAAAGCAAATTCCTGTTTTCATTGTTGCAGCGCCCCTTCCTCCCCTTAATTATCTATCATTCGCCCTGTCTCTGTTTGTAGATCATCTTTCAGAATCTACCGTCGGAATTGTTACTGCACTACGCCCTGCCTTTGTCTATGTCAAACCAGACCGTTTATTTTGTTTTATATTGCAATAATCCCTAACTCTGTTATTATTTCAGAGGACCATGCCTCTGGATAGAGTATGGATCAGTACTTGGAACTACGATGTTGTGGCCATTACGGAGACATGGATTTCACATGTCCAGGAATAGTTGTTAGATGTTCCGGTGTTTAGATGTTTTAAGAACAATAGGGAGAGAGGTAAAAGAGGAGGGGAAATGGCTCTGTTCATTAGGGAGTGCATCATAGCTGCAGAAAGGAGGTAGTCGAGGAGGGTTTGTCTCCAATATGGGTGGAAGTCAGAAACCAGAAAGGCGACGTTACTCTGTTGGGAGTTTTCTGTGGACTCCCAAACAGCAGCAAAGAGATGGAGGAACTGATTGGGCGACAGATCGTGGAAAGATGCAGAAGTAACACAGTTGTTGTCATGGGTGACTTCAACTTCCCCAACATTGACTGGATCATCCTTAGTTCAAATGGTTTAGTTGGAGCATATTTTGTCAGATGTGTCCAGGAAGGATTCCTGGCTCAATATGTAAATAGGCCGACTCGGGGAAGGGCCATATTGGATTTGATGCTTGACAACGAGCCAGGCCAGGTGTCAGATGTCTCTGTGCGAGAAAGGCGTATGGTGTGTTGGCTTTCATTAACAGGGGGGCTGAGTTTAAGAGCTACGAGGTTTCGCTGCAGCTTTATAAAATCCTGATTAGACCACGCTTGGAATATTGTGTCCAGGTCTGGTCGCCTCAATATAGGAAGGATGTGGATGCTTTGGGGAGGATGCAGAGCAGATTTGCCAGGATGCTGCGTGGACTGGAGGGCATGTCTTATGAAGAAACGTTGAGGGAGCGAGGGCGTTTCTCACTGGAGCGAAGAAGGAAGAGAGGTGATTTGATAGAGGTGTAGAAAGTGATGAGAGGCATGGATATAATGGTTAGCAAAAGACTTTTCCTCAGGGCGGAAATGGCAGTCACGATGGGAGATAATCTTAAGGTGATTGGAGGAATGTATCAGGGAGATGTCAGAGGTAGGTTCTTTACACAGAGAGTGGTGGGTGCGTGGAATGCACTTCCTGCGGACGTGGTGCAATCAGAGTTTTAAGCGACTATCGGACAGGCATATGGAATGCAGTAAATAGAAGAGGTGTAGGTTCGGTTGATCTTAGATTAGGATAAATGGTCGGCACAACATCGTGGGCCTAACGGCCTGTACTGTGCTGTACTGTTCTATGTTTAAATGATGCGATATACTGTATGAGTGATTACTAAATTGGCCAGTGTCTATATGAGATGGAAAGATAACATGAATAAAGATGTTGAGCTAAAAATTGGTCCCTCGCTTTGGTCAAAAACAGGAGGTGTGTTATCGGCCGTCCATTCTACGTCGCAGCTGATATTGAGTTTCATTGTAATCAACTTTAATGTGCAACATATGACGCCTGGATTTGTCCACATCGTAATGTTTTAGAATTTAACTTCAATTTATACAAATTGCTACTTCAGATTTTTTATCCAGGATATGGGCGGCATTGTAGTTCAGTGATTATCACAAATGGGCGGTCTGGTAGCACAGTGATTAGGACAGTTGCTTCACAGCTCCAGGGTCCCAAGTTAGATTCCTGGCTTGGGTCACTCTCTGTGCGGAGTCTGCAAGTTCTCCTTGTGTCTGCGTGGGTTTCCTCCGAGTCCTCCGGTTTCCTCTCACAGCCCTAAAATGTTAAGGTTAGGTGGATTGGCCATGCTAAATTGCCCTTAATGTCGAAAAAGGTGAGCTGGGGTTTCTGGGTTATGGGGTTGGGCCGGAGGTGTAGGCTTGGTTAGGGTGTTCTTTCCAAGGGCCGGTGCAACTCGATGGGCCGAATGGGCTTCTGAAGCACTGTGAATTCTATGATTCCATTATAAAACATTCATAACGTTTTCTATTATGGACTCATTTGTAGCAAGTCATTCCACACTTGCTATTTCGTTGCTGAGATGGCGGTCACTGCCATCAAATTCACTTAACCTCTCTCTTCTCTGCCTGATACAGTGACTAACCCACTGAACACCATTATTATCTGTCTGTCTGACGATATACCTCTCGTTCTATCTCTCCATCATTTGTCTGTCAGCATGCCTCACTCACTTTCTCTCTCCCGCGGTCGCCTCTATCCATGTTTCCCTCTGTCTCTTTCTCTTAGACACTCCAGTATTGATTTCAAATCTGCTAAATACATTTCCACCATAATTTCGTCCAATTTGAAACCCTCGGTCCTTTTGCGCGTTCAGTGAATCTGTTCGTATGCAAAATCAATTCAAATATTTCAATTGAAGATAATTTATTAATGTAATTAATTAATGATAATTATTCTGTTGTGCTCTATTTTTCATAAAATGATTCCAGACTGTCTATTTAGTTTCCAAAAGAGACTCAAATGTCTCCAGTAATCAGAAGGGAAGCGAATTAAATCACCCGGAGAATAAGAATGTTTATTGACAGCATCTGAAAGAAACTCCTGTCTATACACTGAGTGTGTAATCATTTGTATAAGCAATGTGTCAAAATTGAAACTGCACCTGATGTAAAGTTAATACGCCTGGATTTTGCCGACTCACTTTCTCTACTGATGGAGATGACTGAAACACCCATTGATGTCCGGGGCATTTTCACGATTTGGGATCAAAGATCTTTAGCTGTTTGGTTCATTGCTTCAACTAATACTGCTCTCACCGTTCTTTCACTAAATAATCGGCTTCTCCGCTGGATAGTTTACATCATCACACGTCAAATTAGTCAGGCACGTTTGCTTATAGAAATGATAATGTACACGAATACAGACAAGATTCTTTTTTTGAGAGGCTGAAGCGATCATTTGCCATATATATAGCATAAACATAGGTAGTACTTGTTATAACAGAAAGCGGTATGGCTTAGTGTTGTATTAACAAAGATAAGAACGGCTGTAATATGAACATCGATATGTGGCACATTACTAACCAATACCGGATCTGATGTAGTGTAAACAGAGTTATGTGGATTAAAGCAGATAGTGGTCGAAGCGTAAAAAGTAAAGAAACACATGTTTGTTTCATGATAATTACGCCAGAAGCAGAGGCCAATACAACAAGATTAGAGACAAGGCCCACAGTGATAACAAGAACGTCGGTGATCACTTCTAGCATAGCGAAGACGGTCTTCTATCCGATAACATTAGGCGAAGGTTGAGGTGTATTACTGAACAAATGACTAAATCCAGTGTTACAAGATCACAGCCGGTATCTAGTTCACTAAAACCAGAGATTATATGTCAAATTATAGTGCCCGTGATTTTGATGCTATTGACATTATTGAAAACGATTTGTCCAGTAACACAGTGATGGGCCATTGAACTCTGAATGGTATAAGATTAATACCGCAAGACAGGTACTAGTGTAATGGGACTAGTGAACAGCTCATACCAGTATAAGTAATTGACAGCTCTGTGACCCCGATTCTGAAACTACGCCTTCAAGACTGTCTCTAGAGACTCGAAGACGTCATATTTATAGATGCTGCAGCTGTCAATCTAAATTCACGTTTATGTTTTCTGTATGTTTGCCCATTATGTTCTTTGACGAAGTTCATTGAAATAGTAAAGTGGAAATGGCAGACAGAACATTCTGCACAGTTTCCCAATCCATCGAGGCAGGTGTTCCTGCGATATCATCACAGATTTGACTTGCCTGTCTACTGTGGGTGAAAAAAAACTCTAACCTTTGGATTACTCAAGCAAATGTCCATTGCAGGGCCCGGGTCAAACTGAAGCATGGTACAATAATGATTACAGAGGCCCTCCAATGTCTAAGTAGCAGTGGCGTGTTTTTCTCCTTGTGCTCTTGCATTGAACGAGGCAAAGGGCCCACAAACATTTGGAATCCAAACGTGGATTGGAAGGAATAAGATATATATCGGGCTTAGTGCCAGCTTCCGTGCAATGGTGAATGATACAGGATACTGGGTAAAATAATAGTAGCAGAGACATTACAGGGGGCGGTGTTATTCATTCTACCTGATTTATATGGTTACACCCAAGAGGGAGGGAATGAGGACTTGGCAACTTCAGAGATTTATGCTATTTTTAAAAATTCATTTTACGGGATGTAGATTTCTCTGGCGAGGCCAGCATTTGTCGGCCAACACTAATTACCATTAAGAAGATAATGGTGAGCTGCCTTCTCGATCCGCTGCAATCATGTTTTGTAGGTACACCCACTGTGCAATTAGGGACAGAGTTCCAGTATTTTGACCGAAGGACAGTGAAAGAACAGCTATATATTTCCAATTCAGGGTGGTGAGTGACTTGGAGGGAATGTTCCAAAAAGTAATGTTTCCATGTATCTTCTGCTTTGTCCTTCTAGATGGTAGTGGCCGTGTGTTTGGAAGATGCTGTCTGAGGATACTTAGTGCGTTCCTGCAGTGCATATTGTAGACGGCTGCTACTGTGCGTCGGTGCTGGAGAGAGTTGATGTTTGTGTTCGGGCTGCTAATCAAACAGGCTGCTTTGTCATGAATGCTCTCCAGCTTCTTGAGTATTGTTGGAGCTGCACTCATCAGGCAAGTGAAAGGTATTCTATTACACTCCTGATTTGTGCCCTGTAGATGGTCGACAGGCTTTGGGAAGTCAGGAGGTGTGTAAATCGCCGTAGGATTCCTACGGAAAATACTTTTCACTGTACCTCGGTACACGTGACAATAAACAAATTCAATCCAATCCAATCCAATTCATCGTAATTGCTCTTGTAGCCATAGTATTTCTATGGCTAGTCCAGTTCAGTTGTGGTCAATGGTAACCAAGAGATACACTTTCGAATTATAAGATTTTATTTGGGACTATTAAAAGACAGAGGTCCTTAAATTGCTGAAACAAGAAGATACATAAATACAAAAGGAGATAAAGGAAGAGAGTCACAAACTCACTTAAGACATGCAATTCAACCCATCGTGGCTGTGTCGCTTCTTTTAAAGACCTGTCCAATTACTTTTTTTTATAATAATCCTATACATTTTTTTCCTTATTCTACCTGGGATGAAATAATGTTCACATTTGCTGCGATAGATCAGGGAGTTGGGGTTCTGTAGAATGTTCTTTCAGCGATCTAATGCAGAATCAATTGGCCGAATGGCCTCATTCTGCGCTGTGAAGATTCTGAGGTTCTTTAATTTACTTTGAAGCACAAACATATTCACATAATCTTCATGTAAAATTAACTTTGCTTCTACCAGACTTGCACGCCGTGCATTTCAACTCCTAAAACCACCAGGTATAAAAAAAACAGCTCTCCACATCTCATTATCGAATTCAATTAACCACTCTTCCAGTTGATCGAGGCACTCCTCATTTACTCTGTCAAAACGCTCAATGATAGTGGGCATGTTTGTGGAACAGATGCACTCATGAGATCAAGACTGACTGGCACACAGAGGAAAAATCATAAAACTTAGTTAGGAAAACGCGAAGGAAAGAGGAGGACGTGCTGAGACTACAAAACTGAGCAATAGAGGAAAGAAGTAACACGGACAAAATGGGGCAAAATATTCGCCAGCAATTCGCCATCTTTAGAAAACAGAGTGAGTTCACTGACTGCTCCACCGCCACATTCAGTTATATCCTGTAATGGCAGCGCTAAACAGACCACATTTGTATCATCTGTCAATGCAACGCAAATGAGCTGTGGGACTCTGTGCTGACTCTGTGGTCAGATTTAGGCCGCCTTGACAGATGTTTCCACCAGATTACGGTGCCTGCATTTATTTTCTGCTCAGAAAGGATATGCGTGGGTTGCAACCAGCTGCAACGAAACAGGAAGTTGTATTACCTGAGACTGAAACAGGAGACGTTAGTTACATTTTATCACTGGGAACAGTTTTCCTGCCTGAAAGGTCACTTCACTTCGATAGCAACCAGATCACGCACACTGACTAAATCTAATTTTCGCATTCACCTCAATTCTCATATTTTAAAAAATAACGTATGAGCTTCCTCTGATTTTATCGAGCCGGCACCAACACTCTTAAAGAGCACCCCACATCGGCGCAATCCCCACCCGAACCCTGCAACTCCAACAAACCCACAAAGGTTTGGACTAAGGAGCAATTTAGCTTAGCCAATCGACGTAACGTGCACAGCTTTAGACTGCGGCGGGTACCCGGAGCATCCGGAGAAAATCCGCACAAACGCGGGAGAACGTGCAAACTGCACACAGTCAGTCACCCAAGTCCGGAATCGAACCCGGATCGGTCGCACTGTGACGCAGAAGTGCTAACTACTGTGCAACCATATGTCTGTGCGTATTCGCGAGTGAGTTTAAATACATTATATTATATCTCACAGAGGCTCAGTGAATTAAGTCCTCTCTTAGAAGAGATGAAGTCTCAGAGAAAGGGTCAATAGATTCCCTCAGCATCGTAACTGCACATCTCAGTGTGGCCTCCCTTTCTCATACAGGAAATTATGGTTATGGATGAATACTAACGGTATGATATCTAAAGTTTTAATGAGATATCATGAAATATCATAAAAACGTTAACGTTTGCAATGATATTTTAATTAGAATAAATTGAATCGAAATGCTCAAAGTATTTAGCCTTGGAAACATATTAATGATGTTTCCGACACATACAACGACATACATTGTTACACACACACAACAGTCCAAACAGAGAGACATACACACAATACAAAACTGCAGATATGTGGACAACATTTTGTGCGAGTCACTTTGGAACACACGTTTAAATAGATGGAAGATTGTATTTTGATGGTACCTTCGACTCTGTGGGAGTTCATTTTACAAGGAAGATGGCTGTCACAATCTGTCGCCATGCCAAATATAAACAAATAACTATGCTTAGGGAATATCATCAGCCCTTTAATAAACATTGTCAGGTTTTGGCGGAGTACAAGGTGGGTGGTAATCACATAAAAAATATCCAGAAAAGAAATTGTAGCTCAGGACCATTCAGCGTATTGTTACAAGATTAAATATGTCCTTACAAAATAAATTTAGTATCTGAATCATTGTATCTATCGATCCATCTATCAATATATCCATCTATCCTTAGATCTATCTATCTTTCTATCTATCTACCTATATTTATATATGGAAATATGTATATATGTGTGCCTGTGTGTGTGTGTGTTTGTCTGTCTATGTATGTATCTTCCTATATATATCTACCGATATACCTAGCGATAAACTCAGGGACCAAAGGCAAAATCTGGATAAACGGTAATGAAATATAAATACATATATTAGTTACTTCAACATTAAACAAGATGACTGTAATCATAGCAATTACATCAACCCTACAATTAATTTACTGTGAAAATCCCCTCATCGCCACACTACGGCGCCTTTTCAGGTACAGTCAGATAGAATCCACAAAGTCCAATTCATCTAAGAGCACGTCTTTCTGGACTTGTGGAAGAGATCCGGAGCACCTGGCGGAAACCCATTCAGACACGGGGAGAACATGCAGACGCGGCAGAGACAGTGACCGAAGCCTGGAATCGAACCCCGCTCCCTGGCGTTGTGGAGAAACAGTATTAACCACTGTGCTACTGTGCTACCGTGCCGCCCTGCGCTTACTGATACAGGGTTTGATTCATAAAGTCTGAGACATGCTCTGGGGTAGTGATTGATAATGCAAGTCCTGTATTAATATAAACCGAGGGAGCCCCGAGTGAAGTAATTACTGATTAAGGTCCTTGATGAATCATGAGTGACGCGGGGTCCAGTGCAGTGATTAGGGGCCTACATTAATAAAAAATGAGACGGGGTCTTGTGTTTTGTTTACTGACACAGTTTCAAGATTAATAAAATAAATTTGACTGGAGCAAATACAATGTTCACTTATACAAAGCACAGTCTAAGATAAATGACACAGTGCCTAGTGCAGTAATTACTGATAATGGGTTTGGATTCACATAGATTGAGATAGCGTTGAGGGTTATGATTGGTAATGCAGTGTCTAAATTAATGGACACTGAGAAAGGGACTACGGCAGTCTTTACTGATAAATGGCGTAGATTAATATAAACGGCGGGTACAGAGAAATGATTACTGATATAGGGGCTAGATAAATATAGACGTGAAAGTATCGAGAACCGTGATTACTAATACTAGATTAATATACACGGAGGCAGTGATTACTGATGCAGTGTCGCATTAATATGACCAGAGATAGTGTGTAGTGCAGTGGTAAATGACACAGGTAAATGACTAATATAAACTGAAACATGGTCCAGCGCACTGATTACTGATACATGAGCTAGATTGATATAAACTGATGCGGAGTTTAGTGTCGTCTTTACTGCTGTAGAGCCTGGTTTATTAAAAACCAAGACAAGGTCAAGTTGAGTGATTTCGGATAGAGCGTCCAGATTAATGTAAGATGAGGTAGGTCGACTGCACTGACAGCTGATGCATGGTCTAGATCAACATCAACTTAGGCAGTGTCCAGAGCGCTGATTACAGAACCAGGCTTTATACTAATATAAACTCTGGCAGGGTCGAGTGCAGTGATTACAGATCTAGGGTATGGATGAAAAACTGAGCCATGGTCTGGTGCAGTGATTGCTGAACCAGCGTTTGGCTTCAAATACACAGACTGATTCGAGCACAGTGCTGACTAATACAGGGAATGGATCAATATAAACAAAGAGAAGGTCTGGTGCAGTTTTTCCGGATAAATGTCCTAGATTATTATGAACTAAAAACGTCGTCTGGTGTAATGATAACTGACACAAGGTCCACATAAAAATAAATCTGAGATTCCATCTACAGCAGTGTTTACGTATACTGCCTCCAGAATAATATCGACTGAGACAGAGTCTAGTGCAGCGTTTCCTCACACCGGGTCAAGAGTAATATGAACTGAGAAATGGCCTAGTGTCGAGATTGTTGACACAACATGAAAATTCATATAACTTGAGGCCGACTCTAGTGCAGCTTTTGTGACACAGATATTCACAGATGAATATAAACTGTGACCGGGTATAATTATGTACTTACTGATACAGAAAATAGATGAAAATCTAGTGTATCGACCACTGAATACTGATACATGATATGGATGATAGAAAACTAAGATCGGATCGAATATAGTTTTTAATCATAAAAGGGGCTAGATTAATATAAAACGAGACTGGGTCTAGTATAATGACAGCTGATACAGAGTCTAGATTAATGTCAGCAGTGATATATCTCCGCTGTCAGGATTCTGTGTTCCTGCCGGCAGTGTATCCCCTCCCGAATGTTTCCGGGGGTCATGGCGTGGCTCCAATCGGGAATCCCATTGACAAGCGGGTGCAGAGAATGCGACTGACAGCGAACGGCGCGTCACCAACACAAACACATGGGGAACAAGAGAATCCAGCCTGGGACTAGTGAAGTGGTTACAGATCCAGGATATGTATTAAAATATACGCAGACAGGGTCACCGATACAGGCTCCAGGTAATACAATCAGATACAGTATCAAGTAAAGGGATTACTGACACAAGGTCTACATTAATAGAAACAGGAGCAGGCTTTAGTCCAGTGATTACTGGTACATGATGTGGATTAATGAATACTAA
The DNA here is from genome assembly GCF_047496885.1 of Scyliorhinus torazame. Taxonomy (NCBI): domain Eukaryota; kingdom Metazoa; phylum Chordata; class Chondrichthyes; order Carcharhiniformes; family Scyliorhinidae; genus Scyliorhinus; species Scyliorhinus torazame. The sequence continues at coordinate 182,085,261 of NC_092711.1, read as the reverse complement.
AACAGGATTTAATACAGTGTTTAATGATAAAGTGGTTGGATTAATATCAACTGACACCAGACCTAGTCTAATGAGCATTGATATACGGTCTAGGCTAATATAAACTGGGAAAGGATCAAATGCAGTGATTACTGATACAAGATATAGATGGATATTATCTGCGAGGTCTTTTTCCGTGACAACTGATACAGAGTGTCGATTATTATAGACTGGAACAGAGTCCAATGCAGGATTTAATGATTCAGGTCATAGATTAAAGCAAACTGAGATATGGTCAAATACAGTGATTACATCACTAGATTAATGTATACCGAGTAACAATATATTGGTGGGATTACTGATACCGCATCATAGAACATAGAACAATACAGCGCAGTACAGGCCCTTCAGACCACGATGTTGCACCGAAACAAAAGCCATCTAACCTATACTATGCCATAATCATACATATGTTTATCCAATAAACTTTTAAATGCCCTCAATGTTGGCGAGTTCACTACTGTAGCAGGTAGGGCATTCCACGGCCTCACTACTCTTTGCGTAAAGAACCTACCTCTGACCTCTGTCCTATATCTATTACCCCTCAGTTTAAAGTTATGTCCCCTCGTGCCAGCCATTTCCATCCACGGGAGAAGGCTCTCACTGTCCACCCTATCCAACCCCCTGATCATTTTGTATGCCTCTATTAAGTCTCCTCTTAACCTTCTTCTCTCCAACGAAAACAACCTCAAGTCCATCAGCCTTTCCTCATAAAATTTTCCCTCCATACCAGGCAACATCCTGGTAAATCTCCTCTGCACCCGCTCCAAAGCCTCCACGTCCTTCCTATAATGCGGTGACCAGAACTGTACGCAATACTCCAAATGCGGCCGTACCAGAGTTCTGTACAGCTGCAACATGACCTCCCGACTCCGGAACTCAATCCCTCTACCAATAAAGGCCAACACTCCATAGGCCTTCTTCACAACCCTATCAACCTGGGTGGCAACTTTCAGGGATCTATGTACATGGACACCTAGATCCCTCTGCTCACCCACACTTTCAAGAACTTTACCATTAGCCAAATATTCCGCATTCCTGTTATTCCTTCCAAAGTGAATCACCTCACACTTCTCTACATTAAACTCCATTTGCCACCTCTCAGCCCAGCTCTGCAGCTTATCTATATCCCTCTGTAACCTGCTACATCCTTCCACACTATCGACAACACCACCGACTTTAGTATCGTCTGCAAATTTACTCACCCACCCTTCTGCGCCTTCCTCTAGGTCACTGATAAAAATGACAAACAGCAACGGCCCCAGAACAGATCCTTGTGGTACTCCACTTGTGACTGTACTCCATTCTGAACATTTCCCATCAACCACCACCCTCTGTCTTCTTTCAGCTAGCCAATTTCTGATCCACATCTCTAAATCACCCTCAATCCCCAGCCTCCGTATTTTCTGCATCAAGTTCAATATAAATTGAGGGAGTGTCTAGTGTAGTGATAACTGATGTTAAGATTAATAATGTCTGAGCCAGTATTTGGTACAGTGTTTATTTGCATAATATCTTAACTAATATAAATGGAAACAGGGCCTATTGAAAATAATAGTGTTTTCCTTACCTCGCAGTAAGGGGGCGGGCAAACGTCACCTATCAGAATGGTCACGTGGAACGCCAGGGGACATAACGGCCCGTGCAAAGATCCAGAGTGCTCTCCAACTGTAAGGTATAAAAGCTGACATCGTCTTCCTCAAGGAGATGCACCTGAGGGAGGACGACTGACTGGGGGTTAGAAAGGACTGTGTGGGGAACAGAAGTACCATTTATGCTACAGAATGAGAGCTAGCGGGTAGCCGTACTACTAAACAAAAGGATGGTGTTCACAGCGACGAGGACGGCTCCAAAAAAAGACAGATGGTACGCCTTGGTTAAAGATGTCCTGATCAACATGTACTGTCTGTCCTGGGACGGTACGGAGTTTATAAAGAAGGCCATGGTTGAAATCCCGACATTGATATCCACCGACTAAACATGGGGGGCGGGGGGGGGGGGGGGGGGCGGGGACTATAGCTGTGTCCAAGATCCACTGAGTCCAAGATTCATGGACGGACAGAATAACCCCAAATCGGTGAAGACCTCATTGATAGCAAAAGAGCTGAACGCATTTATGGAACAGATGGGGGCAGTGTGACCATGGATGTTCGCACAACAAGGGGAGAAGGATTCTAGGTTCTGATCCCCGGGACAGCAGGTACACTCGTGGATCGTCTTCTTTGTGGTGGGGAAAGTAGTGCTTCCAGGGATAGTGGGAGTGGATCATTCCACATCTGCAATCTCCGATACGGTGCACACTACATTTATTATGAGGTTGGAGACTGGCCGCGACCACCACCCCCCCCCCCTCCCACCCTCACGCCCATGGAGCTTGGATATGGCCCTCCTTTCCGATAAGACATTTTGCAAAAAGGATCACAGTATGTAGACGACTATATTAGCAAGAACCAGAACGGGGAGGTCTCACTCTCCAAGCTCTGGGAAGTGCAAACGGCAGTGATTAGGTGTGAAATTGTAGCCTACAGAGCACGTAGAGACAAGTAGAAGTGGGTGGCTAGGCAACAACTGGTCGTCTGCATACTGGAGGTGGACTGGCGATACTTCCATGCCCCGACCATAGACCTTCTGGCAAAGAGGTAAACGCTGGAAGTGGACTTTGACCTGCTCTCCAGGAGGCAGGCAGTGCACCACCTCCGTCGACATGGGGGACCTTCTACGATCACGGTGACGAAGCTAGCCACCTGCTGGCCCACCCAGCTGGGACATAAGGCAGCCACGAGAGAACTAGCTCAGGTTATGGACAACAAGATAAGACTGTTAACTGAGCTGTAAAAGCCCAATTAAAAATTCAAGGCCTTCTACTGGACACGGTACACCTCCGAGCCCTCGGAAGGGTATTCGAGGATTAAGCAGTTCTTTGATGGACTGGACATGCCACTCGCGGTGGAAGATAGTAAACAGGGGCTCAAAGCACCATTAAAACGGGGTAAAATCATGGAGAGTATTAATTCCGTGCAGGCGGTGAAGGCCCCGGGAACACATGGATTCCCGTTAGACTTCTGTTCAAAATCCACGCCACCACTTGCCCCGCAACTGCGGTAGATGTTGACAGGCTCACTAGCACGGGGCACTATGCCTCCAATGCTAGCACAACACTCAATCTCGCTGGTACCCAAAAATACAAAGACCCGACCGAATGCAGGTCTTTCTCGGCCCATTTCGATGCTCATTGTAGATGCAAAAATACTGGCCAAGGTTCTGACCAGATGACTGGGAACCTGCATGCCAGAGGTGGTTTCACAGGATCAGATGGGCATTGTTAAGAGTATACAGCGAGCATTGAACATCAGGTGCCTGCTGAACGTGATAATGACGCCACCCAGGGAGGGAGACCAGAAGTGATCAACTCCCTGGATGCAGAAAAAGCCCTTTACAAAGACGTACGTACCTTATCGAGGTGCTGGAGCGGTTTGGGCTCGGTGCAGGGCTTACTGCTTGGGTAACACTCCTATACAGCACTCCCATGGCGAGCGTGTGGACCAACACCGCCCGCTCCAAGTTCTTCCAGGCAGGAATGCACGCTGTCAGCGCTCGTAATCATGCTGGCAATCGCCCTCAGCACGACGAAAAGTTGGGAGGGGAACCAGAGAGGGCACAGCAAGCATAGAGTCTCAGTCCAAACGGATAGCCTGCTCCTCTACGTCTCGGAACCCCAAAGCAACATGGAGGGGATCATGAAGTCCTTGAAAGAGTTTGGAGCATTCTCGGCCTACAAATTCAACCTGAGTAAATGTGAAATCTCCCCAGTGAACCCGCAGGTGAAAGGATGAAACGAGCTGAGCTGGAGGGACTGCCCCTTAAAGGAGCCTGAAAGAAATTCTGCTACCTGTGGATCTAAATTGTCCAGCACTGGACACAGATCCACAAATGGAACTTGACAAGTCTGATGGAGTGGGTAAAGAAGGACGTGCAGAGGTTGGACACACTCTCACTCTCCCTGGCGGGAAGAGTGCAGACAATCAAGATGAACGGACTGCCCAAGTTCCTTTTCCGGTTCAGATGCATGCCGATCTGCATCCCCAAGGCCTTCTTTAACACGATAGATACAATGATCATGGTCTTTGTTTGCGGAGGTGTGGGCGGGGGGGGGGGGGTAGAATTCAAGGGTCATCAAAAAGGACGTGCAGAGAAAGAGAAAGAGAAAGAGGAAGCACGGTAGAACAGAGGTTAGCACTGTTGCTTCGCAACAGCAGGGTTCCAGGTTAGATTCCCAGCTTGGGTCACTCGCTGTGCGGAGACTGCACGTTCTCCCCGTGTCTGCGTGGGTTTCCTCCGGGTGCTCCGGTTTCCTCCCACATGTCCCAAAAAACGTGTATTCGGTATTCTGAATTCTCCCTCAGTGTACCGAACAGGCACCAGAATGTGGCGACTAGGGGGTTTTCACATGAACTTCATTGCAGTATTAATGTAAACCTACTTGTGACAATATTGAAAGATCATAAAAAATATAATAGAAGCAGCATTGGATACCTGGTCCTCCGAAACCTGCAAGTCTACAACCGGCCACAGCAGAAAGAGTGAGGCGATGGTTAAGGGAGCCGGAGGCAGAGTGGGTAAGGGAGCCGGAGAGCACCTGGATGGGGGAGCCCCACCGGACCATTGCCACAGCAACAGGACCATCCCCGCCAGGCAAGCACTCCACAAGACCAGATGTAATATCTACGCTCTGGACTTCGAACCAACAAAGCATACACTTCAGCCTGATCGAAATTTCCACCATGGCCCTCATCTGCAACAACCATACGTTGGCGCCAGCCACAAAGTACGCCACCTTTAAGAGGTAGAGACAGGTCGGGGAAATGGTGACTGTTAGGAACTTCTGCACAGACGGCAAACTAACGACATTAGAGGATTTTATGGAGAGCAACTGCCCAAAGGGAATGAACTGCAACATTTACAAATCAAAATATTCCACCATAAAGAGGCGACATCATACCCATGGCTGCCGACACACTCAATGGGGGAGGAACTGTTGGACGCATGCGACCTAGAAACTGTGGGGATCTGTATGGGCTACTGTTAGATGAGGCACGTTCTCCGCTGGATGAGACAGTGGAAAGGTTGGAGGAAGAGCTAGGGATAGAAATAGGGTGAGGCCTCTGGAGAGAATCACTGAAGAGAGAAACTGAACCTCCGCATGTGCAAGGCTAAGCCGCATGCAGCTGAATGTGGTGCATAGAGTACACCTAACCAGAACCCGAATGTGCAGGTTGTTTCCGGAGGTAGAGGACAAATGTGAACGTTGCCAGGGGGGCCCGGACAACCACACCCACATGTTTTGGGCATGCCATAGATTTGCCGGATTCTGGGCAGTCTTCTTTGAGGCAATATCCAAGGTTGTGGGATGAGGATGGAGCCAACCCCAAAAGTGGCAGGATTCCGGGTATCAGACCAGCCAAAACTCTTCATGTGGAGGGTGCTGGCGCCTTTGCCTTTGTCTCCCGAATCGCCCGTTGAAGAATCCTACTGCGTGGCGATCAGCAGCACTACCGAAAGCTGCAGACTAGCTGGCCAACCTACCAGAATTTGTTGAACTGGAGAAACTCGAATTCGCAATCCAAAGGTCGGATGAGGGCTTCCACAAGACGTTGTATCAGGACGTCTTTGTAGCCAACAGCAAATCGAGCGGTGGGATGGTGCGGGCGGAGGCACGGGAGATTGATGGATAGCAGAAAGAGAAGGGGGAAAGAGGGACGGAGGAGGAGGGAGCATAAAAACCCATAAGACGACCACGAGATGCAAAGGGCATTACTGCAATGTGATGAATCCAAGAGCAAAAGGAAGACCAGAGGGAATGGCGACAATCAGAGAAGCACAAACTTGGGTCAACAACAGGCTGGGCAGCAGACCGTCCAAAGAAGGCCGACTTGCACCGAAGGAAGACGAAGCAGGCAATTGTAAATATGTACAGTGAGCCTAGCCCGTTCATACCTTGTTGAGTTTTTAATCGTTTGTTTTTTACTTTCTTCTCTTTATTTTTCACTTGTAGAAACCAGAACCGCGTGCCAATTGGCTTTGTAAAGAACTGCCCGTGGGTACGGTACTGTAACGCAACGTTCAAATCAGAAACCTATAATGTAAAACGTTTTGCTAAATACAAAATGTGAAATTTAAATAAAAACATTTTTTTTGACTGTGGCAGGGTCTAGCGCAGTGCTCACAGATCCATTGACTCGATTCATATAAACTGTGATAGGGTTGAGAGTAGTGATTACTGATCTAGAGTATGAATTAATATAAAATGAGCCAGAGTCCATTGCAGTGATGACTGATCCAGCGTCTGCCTAAATATACACAGATACTCGTTAAAGTGCAGTGTTTACTGATATAGGGACTTGATCAATATGAATGGAGAAACCAAGTGCAGTGTTTCGAGATAAAGGGCCTAGATCATTATAAAATGGGACATTGTCTAGGTAATGATTGCTGACAAAGGTAGACATTTTTAAAACATCTGGGGCGGGAATCTCCGTCGGCCGACTCCAAAATTGGGAAAGGCGATTGGGCATACGATCGGTCTTGATGCCGAAATCGTGGTGGATGCCGGGTTCGCGCCAAATCGCCATTCCCCCGTGCCTCAACAGCGGTATCAATGCGATCTACTCTGCACATACAGTAAACGCCGTTTGCAATTCATTAGCGGGCCTGAGCCGGTATTCTCCAGGGCCTCCGCAATCCTCCGTCTCCGTGGGGGGATTTCTCAATGGCGAGGTTGTCTTGTGCTTTTAAAAATCGGGGAACAGGTGCTGATGAGGGAGAAAGAGGAGGTAGGACATGGAGAGGCATGGGCGTGAGTCGCTGGTCCTGACACTGGCCGGGGTGGCTGGGTGGGGGGGGGCGGGGGGGGGGGCAGGACGGGGGCGGCGATGGGTGACGGGGTTGACCGGGGATGGACTGTGGGGCCGGGGTGACCATCCCACTGGACCAGGGTGTCCACGCACTGACCACCATTGCCGCATCCAGCCACCTTTCTGGTCATTCTGCTGACCGCCCACTGTGGCCCCTGGTTCTGCAGAGTCACACCAGTCACTCGTGTGCCCCCACTCCACCAACGCCGCAACCCACCCTCTGCCATACCAACCCCTCCCAACCAGCCACCACCTGCCGGCAGCGGATCGCGTGGCCCACTCAAGGACTACGCACACAGTAGCCACTATAGGGGGGGCGCCAGAGGGGGGCCAACTGAGCAGGGGACAGTTCGACATATCTGCCAGAATGTGGCGCACATGGAGCCGCGGGGGTATGTGGAAGGACACCCACTCCCGGTGGCCGTCAACCTGATGTTTTCTCTGAACGTTTATGCCTTGTAATTCTTGCAAGCACCAAGTGTGGACCTGTCCGGAAGCACACAGAGCTCGATGAACAGATGCATCCGTGCCTTCACGGAGGCCAGATGGGCCCTGTCAGCACCATATGTCCATTATAGGTTAACACAACCCACCACGATGCCTGGACAGCAGGGCACACCGCCATCGTTGAGATGTTCCGGGGCTGGGGGTTGATCAACGAGATTCATGTCAGCCTTCGGGCACTTTCAGATGACAGGCCACTCTGCAAAGGAAGAAATTGATTCCACTCGATGAAAGTGAAGCTGGCGTGTGACCATCAGGTGCACATTATGCGTGTCAGCGCCCACGCTTTCAGCCTCGCACATTGGATGGTTCCGGGCCTCTTCGGGACACCCAGTCTCCCCCCCCCCCCCCACCCCCCCCTCCGCCCGACAGGGATCTTGGCTCCTGGGCGACAGGGGCTCTCCTCTGTGCTGGTGGCCGATAATGCCTATCCAGAGGGCACACGCCGACGTAGAGACCCGCCACAGTGACGCCCATGCAGCAAAAAGGGACGTGATCGAGTGTTTCTTCGGAATGTTCAAGATGCTGTTCAGGTGCCTGGATCGCCCTGAAGGGCCCTCCAGTACCGCGTTAGAAGGGTCTCCCACTTCGTGGTGGCCTTTTCTGTCCCCCATAACATCGCGCTGCGAGGGGCAACGTGCTGGAAGAGGAGGATGAAATTCAGTCCTCGCCTGATAGGGAAGATGCGGGGCAGAGCGTGGATGGGTAAGACATATGGCCCGGGGAGGCACAGGAGGACGCACAACGAGTTCGCGATGGCCTCCGCTCTCGGGACGCTCTGAGCACTTCCAGGTTCACCGACTAGGGCGACTGGCCACGAACATCACATCCCTCCCCCGCTGGTAAAACGCTCCGTGACTGCAACCTGCCTCATTACAGGGTGTTGGCCCTGGGTTGTAGTAACAGCGGCCCAGGGGGTGGAGAATGATGATAACCCGCTCAGGGATGGACTCTGATAGCACGGTATCACACAGTGCCATCAAATCCGTAGCGGAGGTTTGGACGGTAGGGGGAGTGGGGGGAGTGAGTTGTCGGTAGGACACCGGAGCGGTGAGCGCTGGCTGAACATCGGCCCCTGGGCCAAGCCAGCCCACAACGTACGCCCATTCCACCCCACCCTCCTATTCGCAGCGAGCCCAGAGCCTGGGACAGGAGAGGGGTGGCGGGGTCCGAGGCACTGCAGTGTTCCCCTTCAGCAATTACCAATTCGGGCCCCATCGCCTCCTCCTCCCTTGGGGTGCGCAATGGCCCCAGACTACTCCATGGGACAGGGGTGATGGCGGAACTAACCCCCGACGTTCCACCGGCACGTGGCACTGCCAGTTCTGGAGGCTGCTCTCGTCTCGACGAGGGTCTGTAGGTTCGCAGCCATGGAGCACAGGGAGTGGACCAACTCCATAGCGGGCTGTGCCGCATCACTCAGCGACTGCACCATCTTCTGGGTATGTGCCACCTCCACCACTGTCTGCGCCATCTCACTGTGGGGCTGGGCCACCTCCCTCTGGGTCTACGTCACGTCGGCAACATCTGGGCAATGTCGCCAACGCTCTCAGCCATGGCCTGCTGTGACTGGGCCACGATCTGAAGCGCACCTGCAATGTCCAGTTGGCTATGGTGCATGGCTGCCTGTGATAGCGCAGCCCTGTCCTCGGTCTGGGCCACTGCCTGCACAGATTTCCCCAGGCCTTGGACATGTTGAGCCGTGACTGAAACTGACGGCTTCCACCGCGGACGCCCTCTGTGCAATGTTAGTCTGGGTGGCACACATGGTCGGCACCACCTCCTGATCCTGCACGCAGTTGGCCTCCTCCAACGACAGATACAGGTGCTGGATGAAAGCCTTCAACCCCGCATGCAGTCCCTGGCTTTGTCACTGCACCTCCACAATCGATGGGACTCGCCTGGTCGGCAGCACGTCCCTGGGGTTGCCTGTTCTCCAGCCGTCCACCCCTCCGCGGGTTCCTACCTCCACCTGCTGTAGCGGAACATTTGTGTGCTTCATATCAGACAGTGTCCCAGGAGCCTCTTCACTAAAGTGCCCAACCGAGGTGAGTGTCTCTGGGATGGTGGATAGTGTTGTAGACAGCTGTGACGGGAAATCAGTGACTTCTCTGGACTCAATCTTTGGGTTGTCAGTGAAGCGCGTCGATGGCTCCCGTCCTGTCGGTGGCATCGTCGTCGCTGGTCGACACATGGGTTCTGATTGTGGCTGGTGTCTGGTGACAGCAGAAGGGCACATGCAACCATCAGCAGCTTCTGCAAGACACAAGACAAGATGCATGATTGCATCCTGGCCCAGGGGTGAGTGGAAGTTGTCGGGGTGTGCAGGCGTGGTAGGCGGCTGTGTGGGGATGGGGTGGTGGTGGAGAAGATTGTGGGGCCAGTCGTGGTGGTGGTGGGTAGTGGGGTGGGGTGCGTATGGAGGTCAGGGAGGTGTCACGGCGGACGTGGTGGGGAGGGTGAGGGTGATGCACATGCCATGGGAAACCGCAATTCAGCGGTGTCTCACTTTCCTGCCCGATGCCGATCTCCGTCCTGGCGACTGCCCTTTCTATGCGGCCATCCGACCACGTCCAGTGCTTCCTGTTTTGCTGCTGCGATGGGCCACATGTCAAACGGTCCCCTTCCATTCTTCTTCCGCCACGGTGGTTGTGAGCGGTCTTTTCCTGGGTGGAAGGGGAAGAAGAGAAAATGCACAGTGTTAGACAGTCCAACATATGCAGCACAGGGGCTGGGTGGCTGGTGGCCTAAGTGGCCAGGGCACCTGGTCATGGCAGCAGGTGTGAGTGCCGCCCTGTGGTGCAGGAATGGGGTTCGGATGCCATCACGTTTGGGGAGGGGGGTTACAAATGTTTGGGACGGGATTTCCTGTTCGGCCTACAGCGCTGCCTACTCATCCTGGCGGTCCGGAGGCGGTCATGCATTTTTTGTCTGTACTGTTGGCCAGTGCTGACGGTGAGGGCCACGGCGCTGACGACCTCTGTCACCTGCGCTGAGGCCTGGTGAACGGTGGCAGCTGGTAGTCTCCTCCCCTCCACCCCCCCCCCACCCCTCCCCCCCCCTCCTCCCCCCCCCCCCCCCAACCTCCCTGCGTACTGGGTCACCTGCCTCCCTTCCACGGCGTCCAGCAGAATCATTGATAAACCTTGGTGCGTCTCATTTTTCAGCTATCTTGTTGGCTGGGATGCGCATGTGTCGGGAGTGAAGTGTGTTTCTGCGGTTGTAGCTTGTCAACCTCCTGATTGTCAATCCCGAATCCGGTCAATCCTGTACCATTTCTCATTGGAATCAATCATGTTCCATGTGGCACCAGTGCTGGCCCTTTAAAGGTCATTGAATTCATCCAGTTGTGGTGCCAGTTTTGCTGTTGTAGAAGGCCACTAATCCTGTTCCCGCCGTCAACACTTAGTGTATTCGGCTTCTGCGATCCGTCCACTGCAGTGTTTACTGGTACATCTTTCAGATTAATTGTTGCGATTCACCTTTCCCGCCAGCAGTGCTCATACGCCCGTGGGGTTCCTGGAGATGTACTGTGGTAACAATTGTAAATCCCATTGACAATCAGCAGGAAGGTAAAATCCTGCCGCCAGCGAACGGTGCTTCACCGAGAAATACACGGCTGGAGAACCGGCGAATCTTCATACAGGGTCTCGATTAATGTAAACTGAGTAAGGGTCTTCTGCTGTGATAATTGATACAGGATCCATATTGATAAAATAGGAGACATTCATTAGCGCAGTGTTTACTGATACTTTGTCTAAATTAATATAAACGGAGACAGGGTCCAGAGCAGTGATTAGAGATAAAGGACCTTGATTAATATAAAATGTGATAGGGTCTACCGCGCTTTAACCTAAGACAGGGTACAATAGTGGTTCGCACAATGGCTCCACAGCGCCAGGGTCCCAGCTTCGATTCCCGCTTGGGTCACTGTCTGTGCGGAGTCTGCACGTTCTCCCCGTGTCTGCGTGCGTTGCGTCCGGGTGCTCCAGTTTCCTCCCACAGTCCAAAGATGTGCAGGTTAGGTGGATTGGCCATATTAAATTGCCCTTAGGTTAGATTGGGTTGCTGGGTTACAGAGATGGGGTGGAGATGAGGCCTTAAGTAGGGTGCTCTTTCCAAGAGCCGGTGCAGACCCGATGGGCCGAATGGCCTCCTTGGTTCTATGGTTCTAATATGAACTGAGACGAGGTTTGGGTGAACAGTTTGGCACAGAACCGCGACTTAAAACATCTGCGACAGGATCTGGCGCAACATTTACTGACACAGGCTGTAGATTAATCTTAACTGACTCTCTGGCTGTTGCAGAAATTACTGATTCAGATTCCCGATAAATATAAACTGAGGCAGCATGTAGTGCAGCGTTTGTGTAGATTAATTTTAAAAATGATAGGGTCTAGTGCAGCGTTTACCGATAAATGGCGGATTGATTAAAAAAAACAGTGACACGGTCTCATAAATTATTTTCTGACCCAGGGATTAGATTAATAGGAACTGAGACAGGACCTAGTGTAATGATTGCTGCCACTATGTTTTTTTTAAAATCTGAGACATGGTGAATGCAGCTTTACTGATACAGGCTCTGTATTAATATGAACGGAGACGTGATGATTTGCAGAATTTCATGCTCGAGGACATAGATTAATATTAATAAAAGAGGATCTAGTGTTGGGAATACTTGCAAGTGGCTGGATTAATATAGACAGCGAAAGGATCAAGTGCAATGATTACTGTTCAGAGGTCTAAATTAATGCACACTGTGACAGTGTCTGTCGCATTGATTACCAGTACAGAATCTAGATTTATATCAACTGAAGCAGGGTAGAATGCCCATTTTAATGATAAATAGCCTAGATTTATATCATTTGTGTTAGCATTTAGTGCGTTCATTACTGATACAGGGCCTCTATTTTTGTAAAACCTGAGATAAATTCCAGTACTCATATTAATAAAAATGGAGACGGGTTCTAGTGCAGTAATTATTGATACAGGGTCTGCATTAATATAAACTCAGACCGGACCTTGTGCACTAATTATAGATCCAAGACCAAGATTAATATAAATTGTCAGAGCGTCATATACAGTGTTTTTTGATAAAGACCCTAGATTGATATAAACTGTGCAGGGTCCAGTTTAATAAAACTGAGACAAGGCCTAAAGCTTTAAATATTTCCACAGCCCGAGCAAATTAACAAAAGATAAATCTTATTGGCAAATGTTAATTGTGAACATAGTGGGATATTCAACATGATTTGCAGTCACAATGAAGATGTAACGTATACTAATATAAAGAGAGATATAGTTTGGTGGTATATAATCAGAATCAGGTTATAGAATAGAATTTACAGTGCAGAAGGAGGCCATTCGGCCCATCGAGTCTGCACCGGCTCTTGGAAAGAGCACCCTACCCAAGCCCACAACACCCTATCCCCATAACCCAGTAACCCCACTCAACCAACACTAAGGGCAATTTTGGACACTAAGGGCAATTTTAGCATGGCCAATCCACCTAACCTGCACATCTTTGGACTGTGGGAGGAAACCGGAGCACCCAGAGGAAACCCACGCACACACGGGGAGAACGTGCAGACTCCGCACAGACAGTGACCCAGCCGGGAATCGAACCTGGGACCCTGGAGCTGTGAAGCAATTGCGCTAACCGCTATGCTACCGTGCTGCCCTTTACCATATACACTTATGGTATAGTGTAATTAGTGGTTTAATTTTGACAGTTTAATTTCTCATATCAAATAAATGCCAGTCAAAACGTCTTCTTTCTAATCAGTCAACCACAATCCGTCAGAAGTTAAACCATTCGCGGCCTCATAAGATTGCCGATTGTGATAAGAATGATCCTACATTCTTGCCGATGGAGCACCTCATGCGCTTTAAAACTCAAGTACCAGGAAATCATCTACATTGGCTGTTTCCAGCCTTTGAAATCGCCAATCCCTTTACATGGGACGAGTAGAAATGCAATGTGCTGTTGAAACTGTGTCAGAGTAATAACACAGGCTGGCAAGAAAACTAATCTCTTAGAATTAATTTGATCCGTGTAGTCCAGTCTCTGTCCCGGTACGTATCTATGTATAATATCCAAGTTAAAGTTCGCAATTCAGGTATAAAACTGCAAACATACAAAGACTCCAGACAAGCCCATCAAATACTTCAGAGTTGTTGAATGCACTGGGCACAATTTAGAGAAAAGTTCCCTCAGCGGACTCCCAGGAGAACTTTATTAATGGGGAGGGGGAGAAGTCAGAATTTGTTGTGCACTTTGGCACAAATGACGTAAATGGAAATAGCGATGAGGTCCTGAGGAGTGATTATAGAGAGTTAAAAAAAAGTTTAAGAAGGAGGACCTCGAGGGTGGGAATCTCTGGATTACTTCCAGTGCCATGTGCCACTGAGGATAAGTAAAGGAGAAAATGGCAGATATATGCGTGGCTAAAGAATTGATGCTGGGTGCCGGGATTAAGATTCTTAGTTCATTGGTGTCATTCTGGGACAGGGGTGACCTGTCTAAAAGGGATGGGTTGCATCTGAACTGGAGGGGGACCAATATTTTGGGGGCAGATTTGCTAGTGCGACAAGAGAGGGTTTAAACTGGATCCCACAGGCATCCGAAGCAGCAGGGAAAGAAACGAGGCGCTGAAAGGAGATCCAGTACTCAGCAAAGGCAAGTGAATAAATAAGATAGGCAGGAGAACGGCAGGAAGCGGCAAAAAACCTGTTGGATTAAATTGCATCTATTTCAATGCAAGAGGGCTGACAGGTAGCACGGGCAGCTACATGCCCGTGGGCAGCAGGGTAGCATAATGGTTAGCACAGTTTCTTCACAGCTCCAGGGTCCCAGGTTCGATTCACGGCTTGGGTCACTGTCTGTGCGGAGTCTGCACATTCTCCCCGTGTGTGCGTGGGTTCACTCCGGGTGCTCCGGTTTCCTCCACAGTTCAACGATGTGAGGGTCGGGTGGATTGGCCATGCTAAATTGCCCTTAGTGTCCAAAAAGGTTAAGTGGGGTTACGGGGATAGGGTGGAGGTGTTGGATTGGGGAGGGTGCTCTTTCCAAGAGCCGGTGCAGAGTCGATGGGCCGATTGGCCTCGTTCAGCACTGTGAATTCTATGATTCTATGAGGTAAGACTGAAGAACTCCGGCAATGGATAGGTATGTGAGACTCGCACGTTATAGCCATAACTGAAACATGGCTAAGGGAGGGACAGGACAGACAGCTTAATGTTCCAGGATAAAGGTGCTTTCGGCCGGAGAGATGAAGTAAAGAGAGGAGGGGGTTGCATTTTTGATGACAGGGAGCATCACGACAGTAGTCAGAGGTGAAGAAACCGAGGGATCATCCAGCGAGGCTTTGTGGGTGGAACTAAGAATTAAGAAGCGAATGGTGGCCTTATTGCGGTTGTACTATAGGCCGCCAAATTGTCAACGGAATGAGAAGAACAAATATGCTGGGAGATTGGAAAAACTTGCAGGAGTAATAGAGTTGTCATAGTTGGGGATTTTAATTTTCCCAACATAGACTGGGACTGCCTTAGTGTTAACGGCTTAGATGGGGTACAATATGTTAAGTGGGTTCAGGAATGTTTCCTCAGACAGTATGTTGTGGGTCCTACTGGGGAAAAGGCAAAACTTGACCTACTCTTGGGAACTATGGCAGGGCAAGTGGCTGAGGTGACGGTGGGGGACCATTTGAAACCAGTGACCATAGTTCTATTAATTTTAAAATAGTTATGGAAAGGGACAAAACTGGTCCACAGGTGCAACTTCTAAATTAGGGAAAGGCGGATTTTGATGGAATTAGACAGGAGTTTGCAAGGGTAGATTGGAGTAGCTCGTTTGAGGGCAAAGGGACCTCCGGCAAGTGGGAGGCCTTTAAAAGTGAAATAGCTGGAGTCCAGGGCCTATCTGTTCCTGTTAGGGTGAAGGACAAGGCTGGCAGGAGTGGGGAACCCTGGATGACAAAACATACTGAGGTTTTGGCCAGGAACAAGAAGGAGGTATGGCCCAGGTGAAAGCAGCTGGAATCAAGGGAATCCCCGGAAGTATACAGGGGACACAGGAGTACACTCAACTGTGTTCTCAACAAAGAAATTAGGAGGGTTAAAGGGGGCATGAGGTATCTCTGGTTGGGAGGATTAAGTTGAATCCAAAGGGAATTTTTAAGCATATTTAAGGAAAAAGAATAACTAGAGAGAGGCTAGGACCTCTCAAGGACCAAAGTGGACACATATGTGTGGAATCGCAGGAGATGGGTGAGGTTTTCAATGAATATTTCTCCTCTGTGTCTTCCGTGATGGCTTGGGAACCTGGGAAGGTTAGTAGTGATATATTGGGGACAGTGCGCATTGCAGTCGAGGAGGTGATGGAGATATTAAAATGGATGAAGGTGGACAAAACCCCTGGCCCTGACGAGGCGTATGAAAGAACACTGCGAGAGGCTACAGAAGAAAATGCGGGAGCCCTGGATGTGATAGTTGCATCATTGTGAGCCACGGGTGAAGTACCAGAAAACTGGAGTTGGCAAATGTTGTGCCCATTTTTTAGAAGTGCTTCAAAGAAAAAGCAGGGAATTATAGACCGGTAAGCCAAACATCTGTGGTGGATAACTTACTATAGAGGATTCTGGGGGATAAGATATACAGATATTTGGGAAGATAGGGGTTGATTAGGAGTAATCAGCACGGCTTTGCGCATGGGACATCATATCTTACAAATAGTTATTTGATTAAGTGACCAGGAAGGCTGCTGAGGGAAGGGCGATTGACGTAGTCTATATGGGCTTCAGTTATGCCTTTGATAATGGTCAACATGGTAGGCTGCACTGGAAGGTTAGATCACATGGAGCCAGGGAGAGCTGGCAAAATGGATATACAATTGGTTTGATGGCCGGAAGCAGAGGGTAATTGTGGAAGAAAGCTTGTCGGACTGGAAGCCTGTGATTAGTGGTGTGCCCGAGGGGTCAGTGCTGGCCCCATGCTGTTTGTTATCTATATCAACGGTTTGGCTGAGAATGTACAAGGTATGATCACTAATTTGCAGATGATACTAAAATGATATTGTAGGCAGTGAGGAAGTTTATCAAAAATTGCAGCAGGATCTTGATCAGCTGGGGAAGTGGGCCGAGAAATGGCAAATTAAACTCAATACAGGTAAGTATGAGGTGTTGCATTTTGCAAATTCAAATCAAGGTAGGGCTTTCACGGTGCTTGGTAGGACCTCAGCGAGTATGTGGAACAAAGGACCTTGGAGTTCAGGGACACTGTTCTCCAAAGGTGGAGTCAAAGGTCGATAGGGCAGTGAAGAAGGCTTTTGGCATGCTGGTCTTCATCAGGCATTGAGTATAGAGGTTCAGGGGTTTTGTTGCAGTTGTACAGGACGTTTGTGAGGCCGCACCTGGGGTATTGTGTTCAGTTTTGGTCGCCTTGCTATAGGAAAGACGTTATTAAACTAGAGAGAGTGCAGAAGAGATTTATAAGGATATTGCCAGGACTCAAGGGACTAAGTTGTCGGGAGAGATTGGACAGGCTAGGACATTTTTCTTTGGAGCGTATGAGACTGAGGGCTGATCTTATAGAGGTGTATAAGATCATGAGAGGCATGGATAGGATAAACACACTCAGTCGTTTTCCCAGGGATGGCGAATCGAGAACTCGAGGGCACAGTTCTAGGTTAAGAGGGGAAGGATTAATGGGAGCCTGAGGAGCAACCTCTTTACACAGAGGACGGTATGTATGTAGAATGAGATGCTGGAGGAAGTAGTTGAGGCAGGGACTTTGAAAATATTTAAAGGGCATTTGGACAGATACGTGGATATGAAGGTTTTGGGGGATGTGGGCCAATTTCAGCCAAATGGGGTTAGCTTAGATGGGCTTTTTGGTTGGCCAGGACCAGGTTGGGCCGAAGGGCCTGTCTCCGTGCCGTAGATACTATGATTCTATGACTCTCATTTATTTGGTTAGAAGTCATTGGATCTGGTTCAGTTCAAATGTTGATACGATGTTGACTTCATGTTGTGATGGAAATACAAAGGTCCAATTGAGAGGAAAGAAACGGCCGAAATAGGCGATAAAGAGAGTTCAGCGATACAATAAACTGCGCAAACACATTTTTACTGCTGAATTATACTGTGATTGGAGGAGATTTTACCAATATGAAACACTGAAATAATATTTTTATTGTTCTCCAATAACTGTTGGTATTGTTCCAAATATCGAGATTTATTGGAATCTCTTACTTAATTTGCATTCTGTCTCTGATTATTTCTGCTTTCTGTTGGTGGGGGAATATCTATTATGTTTCTGTCGCTCAGTCATCTATTTTCAGATTTTCATTTCTGTGTATATTTACATAAACGGCTCATTGGTTTCAATGAAGTGCTTATGACATCAAAAGGAGATCTGCAGTCACTTTATGATTATGTTCACCACAAAACGAGAGTTTATTTTAAGAATTTTCACCTTATGTAAAAATACTCAAACACCCGAAAATCAATTGGTATAAAAATAGATTAATTTTAAAAATGCATTTCTGAAAGTTCTGCGGCATGTAACAATTAAGTCTCTCTTAACAGACTGGTTTCCAATTGAATAGCCAGCCGTGTAGTCCAGCAATTAAAGACAGAGACCGGAGGAATGGCCTGTAATTGGATAACGTTTAGATTTTTCACTTCACCAGCAGTTCATAAGATCATAGAATTCCTACAGTGCAGAAGGAGACCATTCGGCTGATCGAGTCCACAACGACCCTTTGAACGACCACACTACTCAGGTTCAATCCCCCGTCATATTCCGGCAAACCCACACGAGGGGGCAATTTAACATGGCCAATCAACCTAGCCTGCACATCTTTGGAATATGGGAGGAAACCCGAGCACCTGGAGCAAACCCACGCAGACACCGGGAGAATTTCCAAACTCCAGACTTTGTTTGCACTGAGTGCTGAATTTGGTGCATTTGAGTGCTATAGTGAGAGTTTGGTGACTGAGGGAGTATGAGGGTTCATTTTTATCTAAAGTCTAGTCTTTCTTTTATTTAGTTAATTAACTTAAAAGTTGTTGTTTGGTTTAGAAGAAGGTGAATTTTCAATCAGCTTTAAACAAAGGTTCTACGTGTAGGTACTTGCAGCTGGAGCTTGTTAATTAGTTTTGGATTAGGCCAGTTTTCAGAGGCTAGATTCACAGTATAAAAGTGATCCACTACAGTGCAGACTTTGTTTGCACTAAGTCCTGAATTTGGTGCATTTGAGTGCTATAGTGAGAGTTTGGTGACTGAGGGAATTCGGTGAGGAGGGAGTAAGGTGCTCCTTTCATTTCGTTTCCTACATTTCCGCAAAGAGCAGAAAGGGAGCGAGGAACTGACAGAGAGTACAGCTGACTGGGAGCAGAGTCGGAGGGCGGAGGTCGAGTTGGTCCACTGGGCAGTTACATTCTGTAAGGTAAGAGGGGATGGAGGCTAGGCCAGTTCCATGCTCCTCCTGTAGGATGTGGGTGGTGAGGGATACCACCGGTGTCCCCGCTGACTATACCTGCTGGAAGTGCACCCAACTCCAGCTCCTCAGAGACCGTGTTAGGGAACTGGAGCTGGAGCTGGATGAACTTCGAATCATCCGGGAGGCAGAGGCGGTGCTGGAAAGGAGTTACAGGGAGCTAACCACACCCAAGGTACAGGACAAGAGTAGCTGGGTTACAGTCAGGGGAAAGAAAACAAAGAGGCAGGCAGTGCACGGATCCCTCATGGCCGTTCCCCTTCAAAGCAAGCATACCATTTTGGATGCTGTTGGGGGGATTACCTACGGGGGGAAGGCCCTAGCGGCCAGGTCTCTGGCACTGAGTCTGGCTCTGGGGCTCAGAAGGGAAGGGGGAGAATAGAAAAGCAATAGTAGTAGGAGATTCAATGGTTAGGGGAATAGATAGGAGATTCTGTGGCCGCAAGCGAGACTCCTGGAAGGTATGTTGCGTCCCGGGTGCCAGGGCCAGGGATGACTCGGATCGTGTCTTCAGGATCCTTAAGGGGGAGGGGGAGCAGCCAGAAGTCGTCGTGCACAATGGTACCAACGACGTAGGTAGGAAAAGGGGAGTGGAGGTAAGAAAGGAGTTTAGGGAGTTAGGCTGGAAGTTAAAAGCCAGGACAGACAGTGTTGTCATTTCTGGTTTCTTGCTGGTGCCACGTGATAGCGAGGCTAGGAATAGGGAGAGAGTGCAGTTGAACACGTGGCTGCAGGAATGGTGTAGGAGGGAGGGCTTCAGATATTTGGATAATTGTAGCGCATTCTGGGGAAGGTGGGACCTGTACAAGCAGGACGGGTTGCATCTGAACCAGAGGGGCACCAATATCCTGGGAGGGAGGTTTTCTAGTACTCTTCGTGAGGGTTTAAACTAATTTGGCAGGGTAATGGGAACCGGATTTGTAGTCCAGTAACTAAGGTAGCCGATATTCAGGACGCCAAAGCGTGTAGTGAGGCAGTGGGGAAGGGAACACTTACAAAGAAGAGTACATTGGTGGGGGAACTTAAGGCATGGATCGGTACTTGGGACTACGATGTGGTGGCCATCACGGAAACTTGGATAGAAGAGGGGCAGAAATGGTTGTTGGAGGTCCCTGGGTATGGATGTTTCAATAAGATTAGGGAGTGTGGTAAAAGAGGTGGGGGTGGCATTGTTAAGTAGAGATAGTATATCAGCTGCAGAAAGGCAGTTCGAGGATTATCTGCCTACTGAGGTAGTATGGGTTGAAGTCAGAAATAGAAAAGGAGCAGTCACCTTGTTAGGAGTTTTCTATAGGCCCCCTAATAGTAGCAGTGATGTGGAGGAACAGATTGGGAAACAGATTTTCGAAAGGTGCAGAAGTCACAGGGTAGTAGTCATGGGTGACTTCAACTTCCCAAACATTGAGTGGAAACTCTTTAGATCAAATAGTTTGGATGGAGTGATGTTTGTGCAGTGTGTCCAGGAAGCTTTTCCAACACAGTATGTAGATTGTCCAACCAGAGGGGAGGCCATATTGGATTTGGTACTTGGTAATGAACCAGGGCAAGTGATAGATTTGTTAGTGTGGGAGCATTTTGGAGATAGTGACCACAATTTTGTGACTTTCACTTTAGTAATGGAGAGGGGTAGGTGCGTGCAACAGGGCAAGGTTTACAAGTGGGGGAAGGGTAAATACGATGTTGTCAGACATCGATCCATGCCGTAAGTTCCCCCACCAATGTACTCTTCTTTGTAAGTGTTCCCTTCCCCACTGCCTCACTACACGCTTTGGCGTCCTGAATATCGGCTACCTTAGTTACTGGACTACAAATCCGGTTCCCATTCCCCTGCCAAATTAGTTTAAACCCTCCCGAAGAGTACTAGAAAACCTCCCTCCCAGGATATTGGTGCCCCTCTGGTTCAGATGCAACCCGTCCTGCTTGTACAGGTCCCACCTTCCCCAGAATGCGCTACAATTATCCAAATATCTGAAGCCCTCCCTCCTACACCATTCCTGCAGCCACGTGTTCAACTGCACTCTCTCCCTATTCCTAGCCTCGCTATCACGTGGCACCGGCAAGAAACCAGAAATGACAACACTGTCTGTCCTGGCTTTTAACTTCCAGCCTAACTCCCTAAACTCCTTTCTTACCTCCACTCCCCTTTTCCTACCTACGTCGTTGGTACCATTGTGCACGACGACTTCTGGCTGCTCCCCCTCCCCCTTAAGGATCCTGAAGACACGATCCGAGTCATCCCTGGCCCTGGCACCCGGGACGCAACATACCTTCCAGGAGTCTCGCTTGCGGCCACAGAATCTCCTATCTATTCCCCTAACCATTGAATCTCCTACTACTATTGCTTTTCTATTCTCCCCCTTCCCTTCTGAGCCCCAGAGCCAGACTCAGTGCCAGAGACCTGGCCGCTAGGGCCTTCCCCCCGTAGGTAATCCCCTGGTTATGGATGTTTCAATAAGATTAGGGAGTGTGGTAAAAGAGGTGGGGGTGGCATTGTTAAGTAGAGATAGTATATCAGCTGCAGAAAGGCAGTTCGAGGATTATCTGCCTACTGAGGTAGTATGGGTTGAAGTCAGAAATAGAAAAGGAGCAGTCACCTTGTTAGGAGTTTTCTATAGGCCCCCTAATAGTAGCAGTGATGTGGAGGAACAGATTGGGAAACAGATTTTCGAAAGGTGCAGAAGTCACAGGGTAGTAGTCATGGGTGACTTCAACTTCCCAAACATTGAGTGGAAACTCTTTAGATCAAATAGTTTGGATGGAGTGATGTTTGTGCAGTGTGTCCAGGAAGCTTTTCCAACACAGTATGTAGATTGTCCGACCAGAGGGGAGGCCATATTGGATTTGGTACTTGGTAATGAACCAGGGCAAGTGATAGATTTGTTAGTGTGGGAGCATTTTGGAGATAGTGACCACAATTCTGTGACTTTCACTTTAGTAATGGAGAGGGGTAGGTGCGTGCAACAGGGCAAGGTTTACAAGTGGGGGAAGGGTAAATACGATGTTGTCAGACATGAATGGAAGTGCATAAGTTGGGAACATAGGCTGTCAGGGAAGGACACAAGTGAAATATGGAACTTGTTCAAGGAATAGGTACTACGTGTCCTGTCAGGCAGGGAAGAGATGGTCGAGTGAGAGAACCATGGCTGACAAGAGAGGTCGAATGTCTTGTTAAGAGGAAGAAGGAGACTTATGTAAGGCTGAGGAAACAAGGCTCAGACAGGACGCTGGAGGGAGACAAGATAGCCAGGAGGGAACTGAAGAAAGGGATTAGGATAGCTAAGAGAGGGCATGAACAATCTTTGGCGGGTAGGATCAAAGAAATCCCCAAGGCCTTTTACACATATGTGAGAAATATGAGAATGACTAGAGTAAGGGTAGGTCCGATCAAGGTCAGTCGCGGGAGATTGTGTATTGAGTCTGAAGAGATAGGAGAGGTCTTGAACGAGTACTTTTCTTCTGTATTTACAAATGAGAGGGGCCATATTGTTGGAGAGGACAGTGTGAAACAGACTGGTAAGCCCGAGGAAATACTTGTTAGGAAGGAAGATATGTTGGGCATTTTGAAAAACTTGAGGATAGACAAGTCCCCCGGGCCTGACGGGATATATCCAAGGATTCTATGGGAAGCAAGAGATGACATTGCAGAGCCGTTGGCAATGATGTTTTCGTCCTCACTGTCAACAGGGGTGGTACCAGGGAATTGGAGAGAGGCGAATGTCGTGCCCCTGTGCAAAAAAGGGACTAGGGATAACCTTGGGAATTACAGGCCAGTTAATCTTACGTCGGTAGTAGGCAAAGTAATGGAAAGGGTACTGAAGGATAGGGTTTCTGAGCATCTGGAAAGACACTGCTTGATTAGGGATAGTCAGCACGGATTTGTGAGGGGTAGGTCTTGCCTTACAAGTCTTATTGAATTATTTGAGGAGGTGCCCAAGCATTTGGATGAAGGTAAAGCAGTGGATGTAGTGTACATGGATTTTATTAAGGCATTTGATAAGGTTCCCCATGGTAGGCTTATGCAGAAAGTAAGGAGGCATGGGATAGTGGGAAATTTGGCCAGTTGGATAACGAACTGGCTAACTGATAGAAGTCAGAGAGTGGTGGTGGATGGCAAATATTCAGCTTGGAGCCCAGTTACCAGTGGCGTGCCGCAGGGATCAGTTCTGGGTCCTCTGCTGTTTGTGATTGTCATTAATGACTTGGATGAGGGAGTTGAAGGGTGGGTCAGTAGATTTGCAGACTATACGAAGATTGGTGGAGTTGTGGATAGTGAGGAGGGCTGCTGGCGGCTGAAAAGAGACATAGATAGGATGCAGAGCTGGGCTGAGAAGTGGCAGATGGAGTTTAACCCCGAAAAGTGTGAGGTTGTCCATTTTGGAAGGACACATATGAATGCGGAATACAGGGTTAACGGTAGAGTTCTTGGCAATGTGGAGGAGCAGAGAGATCTTGGGGTCTATGTTCATACATCTTTGAAAGTTGCCACTCAAGTGGATAGAGCTGTGAAGAAGACCTATGGTGTGCTTGCGGTCATTAACAGAGGGATTGAACCTAAGAGCCGTGAGGTCATGATGCAGCTGTACAAAACTTTGGTAAGGCCACATTTGGAGTACTGTGTACAGTTCTGGTCGCCTCGTTTCAGGAAGGATATGGAAGCTTTGGAAAAGGTGCAAAGGAGATTTACCAGGATGTTGCCTGGGATGGAGAGTAGGTCTTACGAGGAAAGGTTGAGGGTGCTAGGCCTTTTCTCATTAGAACTAAGAAGGATGAGGGGCGACTTGATAGAGGTTTATAAGATGATCAGGGGAATAGATAGAGTAGACAGTCAGATACTTTTTCTCCGGGTGGAACAAACCATTACAAGGGGACATAAATTTAAGGTGAATGGTGGAAGATATAGGGGGGATGTCAGAGGTAGGTTCTTTACCCAGAGAGTAGTGGGGGCATGGAATGCACTGCCTGTGGAAGTAGTTGAGTCGGAAACATGAGAGACCTTCAAGCAGCTATTGGATAGGTACATGGATTACGGCACAATGATATAGTGTAGATTAAATTGTTCTTAAGGGCAGCACAGTAGCATTGTGGATAGCACAATTGCTTCACAGCTCCAGGGTCCCAGGTTCGATTCCCGGCTCGGGTCACTGTCTGTGCGGAGTATGCACGTCCTCCCCGTATGTGCGTGGGTTTCCTCCGGGTGCTCCGGTTTCCTCCCACAGTCCAAAGGTGTGCAGGTAGGTGGATTGGCCGTTATAAATTGCACTTAGTGTCCAAAATTGCCCTTCGTGTTGGGTGGGATTGCTGGGTTGTGGGGATAGGGTGGAGGTGTTGACCTTGGGTAGGATGCTCTTTCCAGGAGCCGTTGCAGACTCGATGGGCCGAATGGCCTCCTTCTGCACTGTAAATTCTATGATAATCTATGATTTATCTAGGACAAAGGTTCGGCACAACATCGTGGGCCGAAGGGCCTGTTCTGTGCTGTATTTTTCTATGTTCTATGTTCCACACAGACAGTTACCTGAGGGCAGCAACGAACCCGCGGCCCTGGCACTATGAGGCAGCAGTGCTAACCACTGTGCCACCGTGCCGCCCTGTTGCTCTCAATCATGGACCATTGGCTTTACATAACAACATGAATTCAACATCTTACGAAAGTTTAAACTCAACCATATCCAATCTCTTCTAACCAAGAGATGGGAGTCCGCTGAGGGAACCTAACTCTAAACTGTGTCTAGTGCATTCAACAATATTTAAGAATTTGAACGGACTGTCTAACGTCTTTGTATGTTAGCAGTTTATTACATGAATTGCGAACTTTAAATGAGACATTATACATGGATTTCTAATTTATATCTAACACATGCCATAACAATTTGGGAGTGTTCGATTGGCTCGTGCAGCATGAGGTTTACTTTGCATCAATCCCATGCCGAACCTGTCCTGCGAGTATTTGTAACTCAGGACATAGAGAGATTTTCTGTGTAATTATCCAACGTCCGAAATGTCTCAGGGATGTTTGATGGGGCATTCGAGAGGTAATATTTCTTCATTCTCTTTCTCTCCCAGCTCGTGTCTAAACTGCCTCGTACCTGCGGTGCACGTTGTCTCTAATTATAAACCGTATTGCTGTCAACATTGCACTGGACGATTCAAGTGCTTACATTGTTTCAGTTATTCTCACCCTCGACCATGTTTATGCTTGTTTCGTATTACTTCCGTCTCAGTTAATGCTGGATTGGATCATAATAATAATCTTAATTATTGTCTCGAGTCGGGCTACATTGACACTGCAATGAAGTTACTGTGAAAATCCCCTAGTCGCTACCTCGGGTACACAGGTACACAGAGGGAGAATTCAGAATTTCCAATTCACCTAATAGCCCATCTTTCGGGACTTGTGGGAGAAAACCGGAGCGCCCAGAGGAAACCCACGCAG
Organism: Scyliorhinus torazame; assembly: GCF_047496885.1. Lineage (NCBI taxonomy): Eukaryota > Metazoa > Chordata > Chondrichthyes > Carcharhiniformes > Scyliorhinidae > Scyliorhinus > Scyliorhinus torazame. The sequence goes on along the minus strand of NC_092711.1, from coordinate 182,059,874 downwards.
ACACGGGGAGATAGTGCAGATTCCGCACAGACAGTGTTCCAAGCCCAGAATCGAACTTCGGACCCTGGCGCTGTGAAGCAACGGTGCTAACCACTGTCGTACCGTCCCGCCCATGCCCAAATGTATTCGGAACTGGGACGGATATAGTGAAGGTGACACAAGAAAAGATATTGTAAGCAAAGAAAATACAATTTCTTTCATATATTTACATTTTGAAGTGCGGCAAGAGTTACATTCCTTTCCCAGTACGAGCATTATAGTTTGCATGGTCTCACATCAGGTAAAGGCACACTTTCATATTTAACTTGACTTACTGAAACCCACTCCAAATGCACACTGCAGATCACGTGACAACAAATCGCAAGGGCTGCTGGGTTTCTATTCTTTATTCACCGTTTGAGTAATTCATTGCAAACTGATTATTAGAAACAGTTAGGTTGACCTTCGTGCTGGAATGGACAGTGTAACATAATATTTTACGCAAGAACAGTACACAGTCAGGAAGAAGTCACACGGGGAGTACTCAGGATTTACTCCAGAAGTTATGAACTCTCATACCAGCAGATCACACATTGGGTGGAATAGCCTCTTGCTGATTAGCGTCACAATTGGCCTCCATCAACTAATGGAAAAAATACTCCTCCTTGTTAAACAAAACTTGGAAGAAACACGAAGGATAGCAAAGGAAACGGAAGTTCTATGCCAATCAAAAAGTCTGATTCCATACCAACACTACTGGTTGAGTTGACCGAGGCTTGTTGTGCATATCTGCTGCAGCAAAGTGCTGAAAGGGCACGAGAGACGGCATGCGGTACTCTACCTGACACAGACCCACCTTTCGACGATATTAATGGTGGGACTGGCCACCGCACAACCTTTTTTCCATGTGCCGACCAGTCTTTGCACTGAGAATAGCATCCATCGTGTTGTGGAATTGCCACCGTGTTAAATCCGCCAGGTTCAAAGTACATTTTCCAGCAATAACTGGGCTATGGACAGGCCATCGGTATCAGAACAATTGTCACCACAAACTAAATGTCACAGGGGTGCGGGGTGTTTCGGCATAACACTGTCTCTCTTGTTGCCATCGCGTGAGAGGATCAACTACTCAATGAGGAATGTAGAAAAACAGGGAAGATGTAGCATCAATAATTGGAAAGGACGAGAAAACTATCCAAGTTATACCACCGAGAAAGATGCTGAGCAAATTCAATCTTTCCGATTGGCACCCAATCCGTCTAATTTCAATCCTCAGTAAGTTCATAAATGGTGTCACAAACATCTCAATCAGATAGGACATCATCACTAAGAAACTGCTCACAAATGCTCAGTTTATGTTACACCAGAAACCTTCATCCCCATGCTCCATTACACCTTTGGTCAGAACATAGATAAACGAACTAAATGTCCGATGTGAGAGCGGCATTTACATATTATTGACGAATCGTGGCACCATGAACATTCGTAAAATTAAAGTTGATAATGATCAAGGGAAGGTTCTCCATTTACTGGAGTCATACCTCGCATAACGGTAGGTGGCGGTGGTGGGTGTAAACCAAGGTGTCAACACAGTACAACGTTCTAGGAGTTTGTCAGGAGATTGTCATCGACCCAATTATGTTAATTTGCATTGTCAATAATCTGATTTATATAATCCGTTCAGGAGTAGAGACGTTCGCTCATCATCACGCAATTTTCAGCACCAAGCACGAATCCGCAGATGCAGAAGCAATCTCGGCCTCCATGCAGAAAAAGACAGGTAACATTCAGCCTTTGCTCGATAAGGGAGAAGCAGCATTCAATTAATAGTGTCAATCATTGGTCATTCTATTAAGACAAAATCTAAACATCTCCACTTAATATTTAAAGAATTTACCAACGCTGACTCCGAGACAAGCAAGATTGTTGTGGGAGCACAATACATAATCAACATAACTGAAGCAGCATTATGTATTCTTTGTTACGTATGCAAAAAATCCGTTATATTGATCACATGCTATATTCCCTGACGAAACTTTGGTTCATCTGCGTCTTTCTGAATGAAAACGTATCACGTCTCTTTATTTTTTTCTGTTTCCAATATTTTCCTACAACTGAGTTTTTTTGGCTGTCTTGTAGTCACTCGGTCTATCCGTTTCGCCCCTATTTAAACCACCGTAAAAGTACGCCGTGCTTTTATCATTTATTGCATTGCTGGATATCACAAAGTAATAGAAACTGATGGTCATGACTTCCCTGGTTTACTTCACAGCCAAACATTTAATTCCATAGAATCCATAGAAGCCCTACAGTGCAGATGGAGGCCATTCGGCCCTCCGAAAGAGCGCCCTACCTGGACCCACTCCCCGTTACCCAGGAACGCCACATAATATTTGGAACTTGAGGGACATGTTAGCACGGCCTATCCACCGAACCTCAACAGCTTTTGACTGTGGGGGAAACCGGCGCCCCGGAGAAAACCCACTCAGACATGGGAAGAATGTGTAAACTTCAAGAAGACAGTCAGCCAAGGCGGTAAACTAACCCGCGTTTCTGGTGCTTTGAGGCAGCAGTGCTAAATGCTGTGCCACCCTGTCACCGGATGGCAGGCTGAGGCCATGGGTTGTATCCACTTTCAAACGTATTAAACTGATTATTATTTTCTCTCTCATTATGTGAATTGTATTTTATATTTTAGTGCGATATGCCTACATCAAGGGGAAAGCAGTTGTTTAAGAAGGTGACATTTTACAATTTCTAAAGGGCAAATAATACCAAAGAAAGAATTCCGACCTTGACAACTATTTCCACATCAGGTGATTGAAAATAAGTGAAAACTGAGGCAGTATCTAACGTAATATGAACAGTGGCAGCACAGTGCGTAAGGCATTGCCAGTCTCGTGTATTGTCAACGAACCATCTTTCACAGCCACCTGGTTACCAATGATTGTCATTTCTCTTATTGCGAAATTCTTGATTTTGGTCCAGTTGTTCTTACCAATGTATTAACACACGTCAATGGAATTTTACTAACAGGAAATTAAATATTGCTGAATAAGTGATGAAGCAAACCTGCCATTGTGAATTTAGCTCGCAAATATTAGAAATAATATGCTCTTTATGAATATGCTCACAGAAATAAATACATGCATTACCATATATTTAGGATCTGTCTGATACAGCCAGTAACCACGGCAAAAGTAGAAGTCAAATCCCACACGAAATTAATCATTCGAATTAAAGTAATGTGTGCAATATCCACAGTTGCAAGTAATTCGTAAGTTAGTAATCTCCAACACGCCAAATATTCCCAAGACGTCGTTCAGATTGCAGTATGGTTCATCTTTAGTTTTTTTCCTAAACTTAAATCCACCTTTGAGACATTGGTAAAATATATGTAAAAATTCAGCACAACAATAACCCACAAAATATTAAAGAAACCAGAAAATGTATGCAGCTGCTAATGGCTCGTGACGAGACTAAGAATATTATTTCAACAAAAAAGGATTGCATCTTCCCAAACACTTAACACTATGTATCTTAATTTATAAAGAGACATTCATCTCCCTTTATCCGTCTAACTATTTAATGCATGCATAATACAGTGTAAAAGTAAAGGAGTCTGGCCTGAGAATATTGTAATATCCTCTGCAGTCAAGACAGATAAAGGGCCATGTATAATATAAACGGTGATATGGTTTGGTGAAGTAACAAAGATTTATTGAACTAACAACTATGAAAGGACTCGTGGAACTTAAGCACTGAGATGGTCTCATATAATATAAACCGCAGTCTTCAATGGTGCAGAAGTAACTGAGGCAAGGTCCATTGTGTTATAAACGGGGATGTGGTCCAGTGCAATTTAAGCAAGTGCATGTTTTAGTGCAGTGATGACTGAAAAATGGCGGAGTTTACAATGTAGCTGGGCCCAGACTAATTACACTCATATACGGAGTATCAAATTCAGCATGATATACGTGGAAACCTGGTCAGGTTATTGCCCATCAACACCCTCAACAACCTAAACACTTCTTTCAAAATATATCTTAATCCAAACTGCTGCAGGCAAAATCCGCAGCTTCTCCCGTTTATCCAATAATGCACGGTTCTCGTTATATCGTGGAACATCCATCGACAGCAGCTTCAACGCCCGAAGCTCTGTTGTGTAGAAGGACAAGCACAGCAGATCAATGACTACACAACCCCCTGCACTCCAAGTCACACACAGTATCCTGGTTTTCAAATTTGTTGTACTTTCTTCGTTGTTGTTGAGTCAAAATCCAGGTACTCCCTCTCTAATAACACTGTTCACTTTGCGCTTCACGGTTACAGTATTCCAATGTGTCTCATCAACATCTTCACCAGGGCTACGAGGAATGTATCATACTTTTTGACGTTTTCAGAAACTTCCAAATCTGTGATTAAGTAAAACTAGTGATAAATGACGACGGGCCTACCTAGAGTAATATAAACATTGGCATGCTATAGTGCAGTAGGAAAATGATGCAGTGTCTGCTCCTGCTCATGCATGCAAGCACACTAACATTGCCACCTGGTGGCGAATTATTCTCCTTGTTAATTATTAAAATATCGCCATCGCTTGCTGTTTCTCATATTAATAAACCTAAAAACAAAACAGATCATTGAGCAGATACCTTCTGCAGAATGTTCCAAAGGCTCAAAATTATAAGAATCGCAAATTTAAGGCAAATATAGACAGATAGATAGATAGATACATAGATGGTTGGATAGATAGATAGATGGATAGATAGATCGTTAGATAGATACATAGATAGTTGGATAGATAGATAGATAGATAGATAGATAGATAGATAGATAGATAGATAGATAGATAGATAGATAGATAGATTGATTGATTGATTGATTGATAGATAGATTTTGAACAGTAAAGGAATTAAGGGATATGGTGAGCGAGCGAGTAAGTGGAGCTGAGTCCACAAAAAGACTCGAGGGGACAGATGGCCTCATTCCTGCTCTTAGTTCTTATATTCTTAGGTTCTTATGAATTTGGCATATTTGAAGCAAGAAAAATACAAAAGTGGTTCGAATCCTGTTGATGTGTCTCTGTTGGCTTTAATTTTAGTGGTAAATTTTGATCAGAGCAGTGTTCATCTTCATGGTGAGTTCAAACTGCGTCTGAAAACAACGGTCTGTATAGGACCATATTCATACACACAATATCGTATGCTACGTGTTTCAGTTATCACTGCCCTATAAGTAACACTGGGTTGTCTGTCAGGACTAACATAATATATTTTGCCTCTGTTCTTATTATACTCGACGGTTACGCAGTAAACACATGTGCGTCTGTGTGTGTGTGAGAGAGAGTATTTGTGTGTGAGATAGTCTCTGTGTGAGTGTTTGTGAGTGTGTCTGTTGCATGTGTGTGAGAAAGAGAGTACGTGAAAGTGCATGTGTGTGTGCGTGTGAGAGCGAGAGTTTGTGTGTGAGGTAGACTGAGTGTGACTATGAGCGTGTGTTGAGCTAACACAAATCATTCTTAATACTTCTATGTGTATTGAATAATGAAAAATTATTATCGTTTTCAATTATGGTTCAAACTTTGATTTCCTTTCATTCAACATATAACCTTCCATCATTTAATAAATCAAAAACGTACTGATATTCAACCAGTGCTCTCCTCTTGTTTTGAAATTACTATCACACCGAGCATTCAATAACCAGGAGAGGTTTGTCAGGCCTCAATATTCAGTTAGAAAATTGATTACTTAAATTTTGGATAATAAACAAACTGGTCCCCACCATCTTCAGCTGCTTCATCGGTGACCTTTCTTCCAACATAAGTTACTGTGGGCAGGTTCGCTAATGATTGCACAATATTCAGCACCATTCGTGACTCCTTAGATACTGAAGTAGTCCACGTCCAAATGCAGCAAGCCCTGGACAATATCCAATCGTGGGATGACAAGTGAAAGTAACATTCGCGCCACAGAAATGGCAGGCAATTACCATCTCCAATAAGGAAGAATCAACCCATCACCCGTTGACTTAGATGGCATTACCGTCTCTGAAGCCCACACTATCAACATCGTGGAGGTTGAGAGTGACCATCGACTGAACTGGACGAGCAATATAAATCATGTGGCTACAAGAGCAGGTCAGAGACTAGGAATCCTGCTGTGCATAACTCACCTCCTAACACCCCAAAGCCAGTCCACAACCCACAAGGAACACATCAGGAGAGTGATGAAATGCTCCCCACTTGCGTGGATGAGCGCAACTCCAACAACACTCAGGAAGATCGGCACCATCGAGGACAAAGAAACCCGCTTGATTGAAATCCATTGCACAAGTATTCACTCCCTCCACCACCAACACACAGTAGCAATGGTGTGTGTACCATCTACAGGATGCACTACAGGAACTCACCAATGCTTCCAAACCCACGAGCACTAGAATTTAGAAGGAGAAGGTCGGCGCGGTAGCACAATGGTTAGCACTTTGGTTCACAGCTCCAGGGTCCCAGGTTCGATTCCCGGCTTGGGTCACTGTCCGTGCGGCGTCTGCATGTTCTCCCAGGTCTGCGTGGGTTTCCTCCGGGTACTCCGGTTTCCACCCACAGTCCAAAGATGTGTAGGTTAGGTGGATTGGCCATGCTAAATTGCCATTGGTGTCCAAAAAGGTTAGGTGAGGTTACTGGTGTACGGGTATAGGGTGGAGGTGTGGGCTTAAATGGTGTGCTCTTGCCAAGGGCTGGTGCAAACTCAATGGCACTCTAAATTCTATGATTTTGTGATTCTATGATAAGGGCAGCAGTTACATTGGAACACCACTAACTGGAAGGTCCTATCCAAGACATTTACTATTCTGATTTAGAAATATATCATCGTTCCTTCACTGTCGCTGTATCAAAATCCTGGATTTCCCTGCCTCATAGCACAGTAGGTGTACCAATACCTCCGCGATTGCAGCTGTTCACCATCACCTTCTCAAGGGCAATTAGAAATGGGCAACAAATAGCTGCCTAGCCAGCGAAGCCCACATCCTTATAAATGAATTTTTAAAAAGACATTGCCCTCCGTGAATTATTTTTAATTAATCATCAAAGCATCCCGGGAAGCAGTCAATATCGACATCGACCACTGGATGATTTTTCCGCGTTCGAGTAAAAGTGAAAATCTAACCACGCCTGATCTGTAGTTATTTTCACGTAATATTTCCTTCACGTGGCAAGAAATGTAAAATTATCCGACAACAAACTGCATCTGTATAGCATATTTACTATCGTAATTTGCACAAAGGTGACTCACAAAACCATTAACGTACTAAATTCGACAATAGGTGGCCATAAGTAGACACGGCCAGTCGATCGTACATTTAGTCCGCTACAAAACATTTAATAGGGATCGCAAAGAGCAGAGAGGGAGAGATTTTAGGAGGGAATTCCAGGTCCTAAGCACCAATGTTGCAGTGATTGGATTCACGGATCAAAAGGTGCGACAATGGGAGAAAGATAGAACTATGTGAGCGTTTTAAGGCTGAAGAAAGTTAAAGGGACGCGGAGGAACGATTACATGAGGGATTAGGAATATGATAATTTAGTTATTGATGCATTCGTAACAGAGAGTCAATGTGAGCTGAGGTGGCAGGTCTCAAGACTTCAGGTGAAACATGAGCAAGGAAACGTCCTGCTGATTACCATGTACGCCCCCACCCCCCCCCCCCCCCCCCCACACACACACACACACACACAGACACACCCTTGGGCAGCACGGTAGAATAGGGGTTAGCACAATTGCTTCACAGCTCCAGGGTCACAGGTTTGATTCCCGGCTTGGGTCACAGTCTGTGCGGAGTCTGCACGTTCTCCCCGTGTCTGCGTGGGTTTCCTCCTGGTGCTCCAGTTTCCTCCCACAGTCCAAAGATGTGCAGGTTAGGTGGATTGGCCATGCCAAATTGCCCTTAGTGTCCGAAATTGCCCTCAGTGTTGGGTGGGGTTACTGGGTTATGGGTTATGGGGATAGGGTGGAGGTGCGGATGCTCTTGGGCAGAGTGCTCTTTCCAAGAGCCAGTGCAAACTCGATGGGCCGAATGGCCTCCTTCTGCACTGTAAATTCTATGATTCTATGATCAGCTGATGAATCAGTACTCCCCCATGTTGATTACCACGTGGATGAAGTACTGAGGGTGGATAGGGCGCAGCCTATGCTCTGGGTGGGGGACTTCAATGCCCATCGCCAATTGTGGCTCGGTCGGACCACCGCAGAGCGAGCTGGCCGGGTCCTAAAGGACATAGCTGCTAGACTGGAACTGCAGCAGGTGGTGAGGGGATCAACAAGAGGGAAAAACTTACTTGAACTCATCCTCACTAACCTGCCTGCTGCAGATGCATCTGCTCATGGCAGTGTCGGTAGAAGTGACCAGCGTACAGTCCATGTGGAGACAAAGTTCCGTATTCACATTGAGGATACCCTACATGGTGTTTTGTGGCACTACCACTGTGTTAAATGGGATAGACTTCGAACAGATCTTACACATAGTTACTGGGTATCCATGAGGCACGGAGGGGCATCAGCAGCAGCAGAATTGTATTCAACTACATGTGCAACCTCATGGCCTGGCATGTTCCCCACTTACCATTACCACCAAGCCAAGGGAGCAACCCTGGTTCATTAAAGAGTGCTGCAGGAGAACAAGCCAGGAGCAATATCAGGCTGCAGCTACAACACAGAATTACTGGTGTGCCAAAGCGTATAAGCAGCAAGTAATAGACAGAGCTGGACAATCCCACAATGAACGCATCACATCTAAGCACTGTAATCCTGCCACATCCAGCCGAGAATTGTGTTGGACAATAAACAACTCACTGGAGAAGGAGACTCCACAAATATCTCCATCCTTAATGATGGACGAGCCCAGCACATATGTGCAAAAAAAAAAAAAAGGGTCAGGCATTCGCAACAACCTTCAGCCACAGGTCAGCATCACAAATGTCAGTCTTCAGCCGATATGATTCACTCCACGAAATTTCAAGAAGTGGCGGAAGGCACTGCTGGATACTGCAAAGGTTATGGCTCCTGACAACATCCCGGCAATAGTACTGACCACTTGGGCTCCAGAAATTGCTGCACCGCTAGCCAAGCTGATCCCGCACAGCTACAACACTAGCATCGACCTGGCAATTTGAAATATTGCCCAGATGTGTCCTGTACACAAGAAACAGGACAAATCCAATTCAGCCAATGACCACCTTATCAGTCTACTCTCCATCATCAGCAAAGTGTAGAAAGAGTTATCAACAGTGCTGTCAAGCGGCACTTACTCAGCAATAACCTGATCGCGGACACTTCAGGCAGGGTCACTCATTACAGCCTTGGTTCAAACATTGACAAAAGAGCTGAATGCGGGAGGTGAGGTGAGACTGACTACCCTTGACATCAATGCAGCATTTGACCGAGTATGGCATCAAGGAGCCCTAGCTAAACTGGAGTCGATGGGAATCAGAAGGAAATCTCTCCACTCGTTGGAGTCATAATTGGCACAACTGAAGATGGTTGTGGCGGTTGGAGTCCAGTCATCTCATCTCCAGGACATCACTGGAGGAGTTCCTCAGGGTTGTGCCCAAGGTGCAAACATCTTCAGCTGCTTCAGCAACGACCTCCCTTCCATCATAAGGTCAGAAGTTGGGATGTTTGCGGATGACTGCAAAATGTTGAGCGCCATTCGCGGCACTTCAGAAAAAGAAGCAGTCCATGCCCAAATGCAACAAAACCTGGACAATGTCCAGGCTTGGGCCGATAAGTGGCATGGTGCATTCACACCACAAAGTGCCAGGCAATGACCATCTCCGACAAGAGTGGGTTCAACCTCCACCCGTTGACATGGAATGAAACTACCATCGCCGTATCCCTCACAATCAATATGCTGGGTGTTACCATTGTATAGAAACCTAACTGGAATATCTATATTAATACTTTAGCTACCAGGGCAGATCAAAGTCCAGCAATCCTACGGCGCATGATTCACCTCTTGACCCCCCTCCCCACCCCTCACACCCCCACACCCCCACCCCACCCACACACACACACACACACACACAAAGCCTGCCCACCATCTATAAGCCAAAAGTCAGAGGTTTAATGGAATTTTCTCCACTTGTCTGGACGAGTGCAGCTCCAACACCACTCTAGAAGCTCGATACCATCCAGCACAAAGCAGCCCGCTTGATTGCTCCCACTTCCACAAACCCCAGTCCAACGGTAGTGGGTTCTCGTAGATATTTGCTTACAAGGTCAGTTACATGTTTCGTTGTTCTTTCTTGCACAAACATTCAAACCCTGCACCACCGACAAACACTGGCAGAGGTGTGTACCATCAACAAGATGCACTGCAGTAACTCACCAGAATTCCTTAGACAGTACCTTCCAAACCCACGACCGCTACCATTTAGAAGGACACGTGCAACAGATACCTCGGAACCCCACCACCTGGAGGTTCCCGTCCAAGTCATTCACCATCCTGATCTGGAAGTATATCGCCGTTCCTTCACTGTCGCTGGGACAACATTCTGGAACTCCCACCCTAACAGCACAGTTAGTGGACCTACACCTCAAGGACTGCATCGGGCCAAGAAAGTAACTCACCACCACCTTCTGAAGGTGAACGAGCGATGGGCAACAAACGCTGGCCTAACCAGCGACGCCCACATCCTGCAATTTAATTTTTTTAAATGATATTCCAATGGCACTTGTTGCAACATTTATAACGAGTCCCTACCGTGGGCAGCACGGTAGCACGAGTGGATAGCACTGTGACTTCACAGCGGATTCACAGCGCCAGGGTTCCACGTTCGATTCCCCGCTGGGTCACTGTATGTGTGGAGTCTGCACGTCCTCCCCGTGACTGCATGGGTTTCCTCCGGGTGCTCTGGTTGGCTCCGACAGTCCAAAGACGTGCAGGTTAGGTGGATTGACCATGATAAATTGCCCTTACTGACCAAAAAGATTCGGAGGGGTTATTGGGTTACGTGGAAGTGGGGGCTGAAGTGGGTCGGTGCAGACTCGGTGGGCCGAATGGCCTCCTTCTGCACTGTATGTTCTGTGTTCTATTTAAGAAAGGTTGGACATAGGAAAATATTGCAATATTACACTTTATGGGTGGCAAAGACGTCACCGCCGTAATCTGTTGCAATTCAGCGGATTTCTCACCGTCTTTTCGACAACTATTTTAAAATAAATGACATGCGGGACTATTTCCTCCATGTCCTTTCATATTTGATGTCATTATCCTTTCAGCGTGCATATGCATTCACTACTATCAAAAATCAGTCGCAAATTGTACGCCCTGGTCTTTCTTTGTCATACAATCCTAGAAACAGGAATTACACCTCAGGGATTGGAGCGGTTCAAGATGGCAACTCACCTACAAGTTCTGAAGGGTTACTAGCGATGGGCAATAAATGCTGGTCTAACTAGCGACGCCCACATCTCGCAAATGTACAAATTTTAAAAAGGGTTGTGCCATCGCGACTGCATGGTAGTCACAGCATCTGGAATTAATGCCAAGGAATTGTGTACGCCTGTTACATTGGCCTAGCATTTGGGTTCGTGCTTCCAGGATATTCCCTGTCAGGTAAAAACTGGAAGCAATCGCCTGGGTTTCACAATCCAAATAGGCATATGTCGGTAGGCCGATATTCGGGAGATGATTACCATCGTATGGGCTCGCTGGTGAGTCAACTGGATCCACGATCTTAAAACTATCGCGGGGTTTGTGCATCCTAGTGTTTAAAATATTTCCCAACCTCTACAAACCACGGAAACGTTCGTAGTTCCTACAGTGTTGGAAATACCCAATGTTCTGAGAATCATCTTTCTGGTTGTGAAGAATGGTGTGTCAGGAGAGGCTGTCAGTTTCAGAGGATTCATTGTCCAAGTACTTCAGAGAGGTTACTGATTCTGGCAATCTATCGCATTTCCTAGTTCCATATTAACCAATTGGGATGTGACTGGTCTGTGTGAACAGACTGATGCTGGGCTCATCTGTGAATGCATGGGTTCCATTGCTAATGCCTGGGCTCTAGCTGGTTTGCTATGTCTGATCAGTCGGCTGGAAACAACTTGTTGACTTTTCTGTACAGAATCCACAGATGTTTCCGCGAAAATTCAATGTGAATTATCGCCCCTCCCTGCTTTTGAGATCTTGGGTTTCGTTCACAAACTGTTGAGGAGAGATATGGATTCTGGAAATTGATATTGGTGTCAGGCACGTGTTTAGAAAAGAATGAATCTGGTTAGCCAAAAAGTTTGAGACTTTAATTAATGAAGGACAATTTGACTCTGCCAATTGTGGAGCTCTTTTGCAATCGTGTAGAAGGCACTGTCAGCTGTACTGGTATCAAACAGATATAAATAAAACAATAATCGATGTAAGATCAGTGTTTTATCCTATTCATAATATTCCACTTGTCCGCATGACCGGGAGTCTGCCGAGTTAAAAATTCAGTCCGGATGCAGATTGCAACTCAAATTATCAACAAAGATCTTAGAGAAATTTTAATGGCAGTGCTTATATTTCAAAATGAAACCCGCTCTGATACAGCTCGATGAAACGAGTTCTTCGTATCTTAATATCTGCAGACACGAATTATATGAATTCTCTTTCCTCGTGAATATCGATAATAAAAAGAATCAAACTTCATGTTCTTAACTTCTGGACATAAATTTTCTATAATGTGTTTACATTGATCGATATTGACTAATTTCCAAGATGTTCCCATAGTTTGTGGAATAAATATTTCACAACGAATAGAAACGGAAACGCATGGATCTAATTTTTAAATAAATTAGGCGATCTGAGTTGTTCAGTCTCACCAGACAAAAACGGAACAGTGTAACAGCCAACTTCTCGCAGTTAGTATAGATCAGTGTGAAATGAAGCAACACGGTAGCACAGTGGTCAGCACAGTTGTTTCACAGCTCGAGGGTCCCAGGTTCGATTTCCGGCTTGGTTCACTGTCTGTGCGGGGTCTGCACGTTCTCCCCGTGTCTGCGTGGGTTTCCTCCGGGTGCTCCGGTTTCCTCCCACAGTCCAAAGATGTGCAGGTTCGGTGGATTGACCATGATAAATTGCCCTTAGTGTCCAAAAAAAGGTTGGATGGGATTATTGGGTTGCAGGGATACGGTGGAGGCGTGGGCTTCAGTGGGGTGCTCTTTCCAAGGGCCGGTGCAGACTCGGTGGGCCGAATGGCCTCCTTCTGCACTGTAAATTCTGTGATATGAAATAACAAACTTCACACAGACAAACTAAGATTCAGTGACCCATTGATCCAGGGGGAATTATTTGAAAGCGAAGCTGCACATTTAACGGTGGATTAAATCTCCTAATGTGTTATTATTTCACAAATTACGATGTGCAGGAACACATGTCTGTATGTATATATATTTTTCACCCCACCAATATTTCCCAAAGAGATGAAGAAAGGTTAGTTGTTATGTAGCGCCTGTCACGAAGTTAGGCTAATCTCAAAGCACTTTTCAGGTACTGGGGATTGTCGCTTTTGAAATATATAATCACCATTATAGTGCACGGGAGGACAGCCGTGAATGTGTGCCCAGAATGATCCCAAAAGACTGCGATGTGATATATCACCAAATAATCTGAATTAAGGATTCTGGTTGAAGTATATGTATTGGAATAGAGGACATAGCGCTCCTGACCTTATAAATTATTCCATAGGAATATTTCCGTCCTTTTAAAAGGAAGTGAACACGGAAAATATGTGGAGTGTTTTTTGGGAATGTAAATATTGACACTGATTAAAATTTAAACTAAATACGTGGGACAGACGATGTCTCTTTCAAAACAACACATCGACAACCAAACACCGTATTCTGGGGGGGGCGGGGGGGGGGGCGGACACACGGATCTATCACGTTTGATAATTGGTTTTTTTTTACCTGCAGTCAGGCAGGAAGACAGAGGAGGAGTCAGGTTGCTCTGGGGGAGGCGGTGACTCGCAATCTCCAACTCTCTCTGTCATACGGATGTCCAGCCAGTATAAATATTTCGACCGTTCAGCTTCAGGTTCACGATCAGAAGACGTTGTTGCAGCGTCGAGATCCGTTCCGAATCAGTTCTCCCCAGAGGCAGAATGATGGGATTTGTGCCGTGTCTCTGCTTCTTCCTGGCGACTTTTGCCTGTGTGTATTTCAGACTAAATAGCGACGCAATAGAAGTCTGCTTATTATCTGATATCGTAAAGTTATTTATAGTAATTTATTTAATTGTTATCTAATACCATTGTATTGTTCATTCACTAACAGATGCCCAGTCGGAGATCGTACTGACCCAGTCGGCTTCTGTGACGATAAAGCCCGGCGAATCTCATAAACTGTCCTGTTCAGTCAGCGGCTTCAATCTGGACAGTTACTATATGAGCTGGGTTAAACAAGTTCCCGGAAAAGGGTTGGAGTGGCTCCTTGCTTATCATAAACCGTCGAGTACCAAGTATTACGCGCCTGGAGTCGAAGGTCGAATCATCCCATCAAGAACTTCGTCCATCACCTACATTCAGATCAACAATCTGAGACCCGAAGACACGGCCATGTATTACTGTGCAAGAGACCACAGCGATTTGAACACATCCGGAGCCCGTACAGAAACCGAAGAAGAGTAATTACAGTGAACCATAGGTCAGTATTAAGGCAAACAATGGAGACGCATTTAAACTAAATTGTAAAATTGCATCTCCTACAAAATTCAACTGGGAAAGAATTTAAAAATAAAATCTAAGTACGTATAGACACTGAGCATTGTTAAGTTAGAATTCAGCACTTGGGGCTAAATGGAAAATACATGTTATTTTATGAATGGGAATAATTTTAGTCGAAAGCTGCGCCTGTCAGTAAAACTTGTGGATGGATTATAATCAAAACCTTCAATTTTTTCTGTTCACTGAATGGGTTTATTCCTAAATTCAGTGGTCACTGATTGAGTGCAGTATTTGTACTGGTTCATGACACTGTGGCACAATACGGGAGCACGGTGCTGTACATAGCGAGCTCCTCATACAAAAACCGCAGAAACGGAATTTCCTCAAACGTACCATGAGCACCATAGGAAGAATATCAACGAAGAAGTAAACTAACCAGAAAGATGCGAAATAAGTAATATGATATTGAAAAATTGCATTAAAGTCGCCGTTTTTCCTCATTTTCATTGTCATGTCAAAGATGAACAAAGGCTTGTGAAAAGATTTATGTACAAAATGACCACTATTCTCTGAAATGTGACAGTGAGTCATTCTCAGTGTAACTGCAATAACTTTTAAAGAGCCCTGTGTAGTTTAATCCCGGTATTTTAGCGTTAAAATTCAGCCGCAGTATTTGACATGGCGTGTCTCATCGTGCTATAACTGGGAGCACAGCAATTACTGTCAATACAAAAACCAGCTCAGCGCTAATTGATTCAATTTGTGCTAATACATGTTTTTTTTACATTTCGCCTGGATATGTAGGAAGCCCGATGTCTATCCCGAACCGCTAAATTGACATGCCCAATGTGTCGTAATGTAATACTTAATACATTTTCAGTTTCTGATTCCAATACATGGTCTTGCGTTAATCTGCGAAATATAAAATTTCAGGATAATTTCTGAAGTTAAAACATGTATTTACCACATTTATCATTTTGATAAAATACATCATCACTTTAGTTTGCTTCTCGCTGAGCAACATTTAAACTAATTATGCATTTCTCCCGTTATGTGCAAGAACAGTTATTGTGTGACTCAGACTAGCGAATGTAACACTGTGACTATCTTGACTACTGGGGACAAGGAACCATGGTGACGGTGACTTCAGGTAAGAAACATTCGCTCATTCTATGCTGTTGGATTTGTGTCATTAATTCATATTTATGTTTCTTTTAATAATTGATGTATTTCACCAGATCTCTTGAGTGGGTGGATTCTGTGTTCTCAATAGTTCAATTGTTCATGTAGCAAAGCTGTTAAGGAGTTGCATTGGTGATGTGGTTTGTATCTCCTGGTGAGATTTTGGCCCGGTTTACTTTAAATACAAGAATCTTGTTAAACAGTTTGGCGTTTCTCCCAGGTTTTAATCGCTGTGACATCTGAGTGCTGCAAGGTTTATGAAGGAAACATTATTTGTTTGATAATATTTGAAATGTGATTTCAGGCAGAAAAACCAAGGTCAAAAAATTAAAATGAATTGAGTCACTTTGTGTTTTGCACAAAACATTGCAATATATGAGTATACTATTGACGAACGTTCATCTTTAATAAGATAAATGCTAAATAATAAGAGAAAAATTAAGAATGCATTTGTTGCCTGGATAGAACATAAATTAATACAAATTACCATAATTGAGCATATTATTCCTTTAAAAATGCTGCGAAAGTTAACAGCAATATATTAAACATGGTACGTTCAAAATTAATTATTTTGCCATAATTTCATGTTTCTGTTTATTTCAATAAATGATTCATTCATTGGCAGGCAGCTTAGGTGCAATGTGTCGAGATTCATTTTAAATGTTACATTTGATTTTGTTGAAGGATTTAAAGAATTAAGCAGCTGTTATATTGAGTCTAATGGTGTTGTGATTTGCTGTTTATTGGCTGAGGAGAGAATGTGTCTGTGGTACTTGAAATACCTGAAGTTAAAAAGACTGGTGATTATGTGGTGTTTATTGAAGATCACGATCAAATGATGTTGGTTCTGCATTTAAGCGTGTTTGAAAGGCATTGTAGAGAGAAAAGAAACGTTTTCTGAATCAATAAATATTTCTGGATATCAGACGCATTTTTATTAATGTGACAAATACAGATTTAGCTATTCATATCTTGTATACGATGCCCCGATGAAGTGACACCGTAATGCTAAAGTATTTAGTTAAATGATTTGAAGGATGTTGGAGAGTGAAATTACTATAACACAGAAAATATAATGCGATAATATGGCACAAGATTACTAGAACAAGAATAGAATCAATATGCATTTATTAGCATTAATAATAAAAATTATTTTAAAATCGCAGCATCTGGTAGCATCTGCAGAGAGCGAAAAATAAACATTAGGAGTCTAAATGCCTCTTTTCTGCTACATATAGACTCGAAACGTTACCTTTATATCCCTCCTCCACTGATTTTGTCACACCGGCTGAGTTTATCCAGCATTTTTGGTTCTTACTTCAGATTTCAGGCACCTGCAGTATTTTGCTTTTATGTATAAGACATTTTGCTTGGCTTGCACAATTCTGCAGGACATGAAGCACAATTAAACTCAGCCAGAAAATACAGAGGCTCAAGGCGATATCCAGTTTTTTTTGGTTATTTTAATTTTTCAAAAATACTTATCTAATTGCGGTGTCCTGCTTAAAGGGGGACTTTAGATTAATTTATTTTTCCCTGGCTTCCACAGATAATTAAATGCTGCCCATTAATTATCAATGAAATGCCGTTGATAATTGGAGTTGGTTAATTTAGCATGACCGGCTGGTTGTTGAAACTTTACTGTGCAGCAGAACTTCAATTATCCTTCACTTGTGTTGTTCTGACTCCGGTTCCGGCTGTGGTGATTCACTTTTCCCGCCAGCACCGCCCCTCGCCCGTGGATTTCCAGGAGGCGTGGGTGGCTTCAATAGGAAGTCCCAGTGACAAGTGGCTGTAGGATAGAATCACGCCGCCAGCAAACGGTGCGCCGCCGAGAAACACGCGGCTGGTGAACCGGAAAATCCAGCCCTAAACAATTTGTCAGCGGAATAGGCATCCTTGATAGTCAACGGATTGCTATTTCGTCCTAGTTAAATGCAAATAACGTGAAGCTTGCATGAAGCTGGAAGTGTGAAAACGTTGCAAATGAAACAGCTTAACTATTTTCTATCCGTAACATTTGATTTGAAGAACTGCAGCGAATCTCCCAAACCTGTGCTATATGTGGGATAGAATTAAATCGCTGGGCATCTTAGCACTGAAAGCTATATTTAATTCTTATTAAAATCGCTGTATTTTTAACTCAATTAGGTGCAGTGTGTGGACTGCAGTAGCAAATAAAACATTGCCTGAATTATTAACTATCATAAGCTCTGATAATAATCAAAACTGCCAGTTATATTTGTTTATTTTTTATCAACTGTCATTGCAATTTGGAATGACATTTCAACTCCAAAGTTATTTACTGTGTCCAGAGGATTTAACAATCCATTGTTCATTATTGACATGAGCAACCTGATCATTTCTGAACAATTTTTAATTACCCATTTCTAAATCCCAACATGTGAATGATACATGTAGAACAGAGGAGCTTTCAGTCGTGCGAACCTGATCATAAATATAAAGTGTTTATAGGTGTGTACGTAAAGGGCAGAGCAGTATTACAAATTGTTGATCATTTTAATTTATTAAACACGACATGATATATTTGTCCAAATTTGCATGGTGTTATTTGACTATTTTTTCAAAACTTTATTAATTCAAATAAGAATCTATGCTTATAAAGGCATAACTCAGGAAGATGTAGACAGTTATTCATTCATTTGGAATAATCGGGTGAAACATCACCAATACAAAAATAGGACATATGTCCGTGCAAGCTCCTTAAAAATTAGGTACCTCTCTCAAATGTGCTGGCGTTGTGTCTAGGATTAATGTTGAAACACATGATTGGAGATATTTATTAATAATTTAGAATGAATTGATAAATCAACATGTTTCTTCCTCAGCTGCCATCATCTCCTTAGGTCATTTCCAGACATTTAATTAATTAGCATCCTGTTTAGTCTCGACAATTTCAAAGTTCATATTTAAGTAATAAATCATACGAGTGAGGGCAGCACGATGGCGCAGTGGTAGCACTGCAGTCTCACGGCGCCGATGTCCCAGGTACGATCCCGGCTCTGGGTCACTGTCCGTGTGGTGTTTGCACATTTTCCCCGTGTTTGCGTGGGTTTCGCCCCACAACCCAAAGATCTGCAAGGTAGGTGGATTGAACACGCTAAAGTGCCCCTGAATTGGAAATAATGACTTGGGTACTCTAAATTTAAAAAAATAAAGAAATCCTACGAGTGGATGATCAGTGTTCAGACATATGTCCTATTTTTGTATTGATGATGTTTCACCCGATTATTCCAAATGAATGAATAACTGTCTACATCTTCCTGAGTTATGCCTTTATAAGCATAGATTCTTATTTGAATTAATAAAGTTTTGAAAAAATAGTCAAATAACACCATGCAAATTTGGACAACTATATCATGTCGCGTTTAATAAATTAAAATGATCAACAATTTGTAATACTGCATGTCTCCAGATTTATGTAATTCTTACCCTGCTACAGAGTCCTTGTAATAAACATAAAACTGCACTGATTGTACGTCATTTTAATGTACCTGTTCGAAGGGAAAACAAGCCTTGGCAATTATGAATTGTAGACCGATAGGGATAAAGTGCTGCCAGTGAAATGCAGTTTTTCAATGAAGTATTGGCTTAATTTCAAAGGAATGAAAGTAGATCAACTCAAACTCAAGACATTTCATATAAATGTTTTAGATACTATTGGCTTCCATAATCCGCCTGCACACGCAGAATAATGAACATGCACCATAACATTACTGGGGCTAAAGGCAATATCCAATTGACTTTGTTTTTATTGAAACTAAAACTTACTCGTCTTATTGCAGTATAAATTAATTGTTTTCTCCCTGGATTACAGTGATGGAAGTTCATGTTCAATTTCGGTGGCCCCGATAATAATCCCGTAATCCACATTATCCACATAAATACATTTGAAAGATATGTTGCTTGTTGAACTAGGATTCACGGAGAGCAGTACAAAGCTGACAGATAACATTTAATCTGAATTATCTAACACAGTGAAACTGAATGGGCAGAATAAACAGTAATTTTAATAAAACATTAAGTGTACCTCTCAGTTATTAGTTGTCCATTTTGTTTAATTCTATCTCACATAGGGCATAGCTTTGGACGTTTGTTACGGTTCTTCACTTAAAAGATTCTATTTAGAATTAAGGAAAGCTGCTTCAATTGCCATGCTTGTTCCTCTCGAACCTTTCTGTAAAAAATATTACTGCTCTGCTTCTGTGAAAATGGTCACTGTGTGAGAATGCAGAATCCCCCTAACTGGCCGTAAACCTTCTGGTGTGTTGTTCTGTATTTCAGGTTTGTGGTTCAGATTTTATGTCCTCAGTGTTCCCTGCATGTGAGCCGGATTATCTTGGTTGTCCAGATTAAGCAGACGTTTTAACTCACCGTGTAGCCTCGGGAGAGTTTCAGAATACGTTTCACAATTGTTGTGTGTGATCTTGGATAGCTTTACAGGACTATGTGAAGGGAGATTTAGAATAGATGTTCTGTTCTGTATCTGATGTGATGGTACTTCTCCTGGACGAGTCAGAAACATGACTCTCTATCAAAAATAGGGTGTGAGTATTTCGAGCTACATTTCAAAAATTAAAAGCTTAATTCCTCCCATTAAGTAACAGATCGTTAATTTAATTTGTATTTATATCGTAAAACAATTACAAAGTTGATGCTGATGATGGGTAAAACGTTGCAATATCAAGCGATTATTGAATCAGATCGACCTGATCTAGAGCTCAGAAACACAATATTTGAAGGAACTGACTGGAAAGCTGTATGTTCTAATATGTTCAAATCTATCTATCTATCTATCTATATATATATATCTATATATCTATCTATATGTCTATCTATCTATCTATATGTCTATCTATCTATCTGTCTATCTGTCTATCTATCTATCTGTCTGTCTGTCTATCTATCTATCTATCATCTATCTATCTGTCAGTCTATCTGTCTGTCTGTCGATCTATCTATCTATCTGTCTATCTGTCTGTCTGTCTGTCTATCTACCTATCTCGCTATCCATCTAGCTATCATTGACACGGGAACAAGTACGTATGCGATTAATTCTGATCAGGGAGGTTGAATAAGGGTATTTCACAGTAATTCGGCACGTTTATTTTCCCAGTTCGGTGAGTTGGTGAAATTCGAGACGTTTATTTTCCCAGTTAGGTGACTCAATCTGCAGCAAACCATTGGAAGGGCGGGGTGGGGTTGAATTTATGCTCCACGGCACGTGTTTCATAGCACCTGAGATTTCCTAACGGAGAAAAAAACGCTGTGAGAAGAATCCAAAATAACTGCATATAAATAGAATTCATGGGACGAATATTAGACATTCGATATTGAACGGGATTGGTGGTTACATAATTCAGATTCATCTAAATGTAATACAACTAGTATATCTGCCTGGGTGAGTTGCATGATCAGTCGAACAGATGTTGGCCTAAGTTATCCAAGTATAACATCTGAAAATAACAACATAAGTTTATACTGTGCATTCAACCAAGTGCAATGGCACAAGATGGTTGACAATAGATTAATAAGAGGAATCTAGATACTGAAAAAATGTGCAGGTTTGTCCGGAGCAGTTATCCGGGCAGTGGTACTGGAGCAGTGTCATTCGGGTAGGATACCAAGAACCCAAACGCTGGGGGCTCTGATTAAAATCCAACCCCGGCAGCTGATGAGAATTAATTTCAATTAGTAAACTCTGGAACTGAAAGGTGTCTTAATGATGGTAGCAATGCAACTGTCATCAAATCATGCTGGTTCAGTGATCCACTTTCAAGAAAGAAATCTGCCATTCTTCCCTGGTTTTACTCACATGTGACTTCAGACCCATCACAAAAATTTGGTTGACTCTTAACAGTCTTAGAAATGAGCCTCTGATTTAAAGGTATACAGGAATGTGAAACAAATGTTGGCCTGGCCGCCCATATTCAGGTCCAAAACATAAATAAATAAAGAGTAACTTTAATCTTTCTTCGAAATGTCGGACTTAAGACAGTGATTGCTAAATCTTTTTACCATTGAATGATCCAATATATGTTGATTGTAAGAGGGTGAGAGCAACATAATGTCAACAACAGATATTTTGAAATAATATCGGCGAACCTATAGTTGAAATTATTTGGGTGAAGGAAAGATATTAACCTCAACAGAGGACCAAGAGTTCGAGGATGTACAAGGCAAAGTGCCCCTAACTTCTTTGGCAATAAGGTAGCCTTATGGACAGGATTTCCATTTTCAGAATTGTGCCTTCTCCTTTGAAAAATATTAACCTATGACGGTGTGTCCCGTTGGGTCCATCAACTCATAAATGCAGCTCCAGATCAGAAGTTATTTGAATTACATGTTACCTGTCATCAAATTTCTAAGTTTTTGCTGATTTCATAGCACGAATCAAAATGCTAACTTGTTGAATTGACGGTTATTTCCCAGCAACGCCGTCTCCGCCCACCCTCTACGCTTTGCTCTCCTCCTGTGAAGAAACAAACATTGCCGGCTCAGTCACCTACGGCTGTTTGGCGATGGATTACTCCCCCGAAATCAGCAGTGTTTCCTGGAAGAAAGATCAAGAGACGATCACGACTGGATTGAGGACTTATCCATCAGTGCTGAACAAGAGGGGAACTCACACCCTGAGCAGCCAGTTAACTATCTCTGAATCAGAGATGGGAAGCAGCACTATCTATTGCGAGGTTCAACGCGGCGACGCTGTCTGGAAAAAGGAAATGCCAGGTTAGTGTTATGGGATGCACGGGGCCAGCGGTGGATGAAGGGTGAAAGTGCCCAAATTCTGGATCACAGCGTTTAAATTGAGCAATGTGTAGTGCTCAGTTTCTCATGGTGTACTTACTGTCTTGGGGGTACTTCTATTCTATACTACACACTTGGTGGACAATGTACAGTTCTCGTCTCCACAACATATGTGGTGTATTGTGCACGGTTTTAATCTCCATATCATAATTATTGTCTTATGGGTCGTCCGACTCTTCACATCACACGAGGTTTTAGGTATGCAGTTGCCACTTCACAACAAACGTAGAGTACGATGTGCAGTTCTGGTCTCCACTTTATACTTGATGCAATGCTTGGAGCAACTCTAATCTCCATTTCTTACTTAGTGTGATGTGTACAGTTCTGTTATCCACATCACAATTCGTGAACTGTCTACAGTTCTGATCTGCACATCACATTTGGTGTTCTGCATGCATTTTTATTCTGCACGTGACAAAATAGTGTACTGTCTGAATCTCTGCTCTCCGCATTACACTTAATTTACTGTTTGCGGTTCTAGTCCCCACATCACACTGAGTATTCAGCGTGCATTTCTAGTCTCTACATCAACGTGGTGTACTTTGCTCTCCATACAATTCTTAGTTTACTGTAAACAATCATTCGTTCATGATCACACCTGCAACGCTACATGCAATTGAGTTTGCAAGTCAGTAGAATGATATAGGGCTATTGGAATAGGAGGGAACATACCTAAAGCTGATTGATCACCACTGTCAACACAGTGAATAGGCTGGCGCGCTTTGTAGCACAAATTAAAAGTCTGAGATGTGACCGAACAAAGACCTTTCAGATTTATGAAGAACATTGGTAGATTAGACCAAACATAGCCTTTCCGAATTGAACAGAATGACGAATAAATATGTAATCCTCAATTAAAATCTTTTTTACAGAGTCAGCTGAATGGGGAAATGAAAATGAAATGAAATGAAAATCACTTATTGTCACAAGTAAGCTTCAATGAAGTTCCAGTGAAAAGCCCCTAGTCGCCACATTCCAGCGCCTTTTCGGAGGCTGGTACGGGAATTGAACCGTGCTGCTGACCTGCCTTGGTCTGCTTTAAAACCAGCGATTTAGCCCAGTGTGCTAAACCAGCCCATTTCGGGGCCATATTAGATAAAGATTGTGTTCAGGGTAATATTCGCAGATTGATAAGGGACAAAGATCAAAACGTTGTTTTGATACAGTGAGATAAAACCAGACGAAATAGGAGCACGACTAGGCCCTTTGGCCCTTAGAGACAGCTCCGCTATTCGATGTGATCAGGACTGATCGTCTAAATAAGTTACCTGTTCCCGTTTCCTCCCTTATCCCTTTATCACTTTAGCTGCAGGAACTATATCCATCTCCTCTTGAAAACGAATCAGGTTTTGGTCTCAGCTGCTTTCCGCAGTACCGAATTCCACAGAGAAAATAGGGCGAGAAGATATTCATGTGGAAGATAAACTCCAGAATAGCAGACTCACAGAAGGATACAGTGCAGAAAAACCCCATTGGGTCTGCATCGCCGCATGAAAGGCATCTGATCTGCCAGTCCTAATCCAATTTGCCAGTACTAGCCCATAGCCTCGAATGATAGGACGTGCCAAGTACTCATCCAGGTACTTCTTAAAGTGTGCAAGGCAACCCGCCTCTACTATCCTCATAGACAGTGCGTTCCAGACGGTCCCCACCTTCTGGGTAAAAATGTTTTTCCTCAAATCTCCTCTGAACCTCCCGCCCCACACCTTAAACATGTGCCACTCGGAAACGACCCTTCAACTAAGAGGAACAACTCTTCCCTAGCCACCCTGTCCATGCCCCTCATAATCTTGTACATCTCGATCAGGTCGCCCCTAAGTCTTCTCTGCTCCAGCGAAAACTACCCAAGACTATGCAACCTCTTTTCATAACTAAAATGTTCCACCCCAGGGAACATCCTGTGAAAGGCCTCTGCACCCGCTACAGTGCAATCACATCCTTCCTATAATGTGGCGACAGAATTGCACACAGTACTCCAGCTGTCACCTCAACACTGTTCAATTAAACTCCAGCATGACTTCCTTTCTTTTGTAATCTATGCAACGATTGATAAACACCAAGGTATCTTTGTTCCTCAGGACTTGCCAGTGTGGTGCAATTCATTGAATGTTTCCTTGTCAAATTGCTCCTTCCAAAGTGTAACAAATCACACTTTTCAGGATTAAATTCCATCTGCCACTTTTCTGCCCAGTTGCATATCCCGTCTATACCTTCCGGTAACCCAAGACTCTCAGCCTCACTGCTAACCACCCGGCCTATTTTTGTGTCATCCACAAACGTACTGATCCTACCCCCCATATACTCATCTAAATTATTTGTATAAATGACGAATAATAGTGGACCCAGCATAGGTCCCTGCGGTATGCCACTGGACACTGGCTTCCAGTCACTAAAGCAGCCATCTGCCATTGCACTCTGTTTCCCACAACTCATCCAGCTTTGAATCCACCTTATCCACCCTATGCCTTCTTTATAAGTCTCTATGTGGGATCTTATCAAATGCTTTGCTGAAGCCATGTAAACTACATCAACTTCCGGAGTGCATGGTAGCACAAGTGGCTAGCACTGTGGCTTCACAGCGCCAGGGTCCCAGGTTCGATTCCCCGCTGGGAGACTGCCTGCGCGGAGTCTGCACGTTCTCCCTGTGTCTGCGTAGATTTCCTCCGGGTGCTCCGGTGTCCTCCCACAGTCCAAAGACGTACAGGTTAGGTGAATTGGCCATGCTATATTGCCCTCAGTGTCCAAAAGGTTTAGGAGGAGTTATTGTGTTACGGGAATGGGGTGGAAGTGGGTCGGTGCAGACTCGATGAACCGAATGGCCTCCTTCTGCACTGTTTGTTCTATGTTCACTACCCTCATCTAAACACTTAGTCACGTCTTCAAAAAAATCTATTAATTTTTTTAGGCATGACCTGCATCTCACAAAGCCATGCTGACTAATCCTGATCAAACCGTTCCCGGGGAAGTGGAGATAGATTCTCCCCTTCAGAATTTTCTCCATTGGTTTCCCCAGCACTGACGTGAGACTCATTGGCCTGTAGTTCCCTGACTTATCCCTACAGTATTGCTTAAATAGTGGCACCACATTCACGGTTCTCCTGTCCTCTGGCACCTCCCTCGTGACCAGAGAAGAATTAAAAGTTTGGATCAGTGCCACTGAGATATCCTCCCTCGCCTCCCACAGCAACCTGGGACACAATCTGTCCGGACCTGGAGACTTCTCCACTTTTATTCCTGCCAACACCTCCAATACCTTGACCCTCTCTATGACAACGTGCTGAAAAACCTCACAGACTCTTCCCGAAGTTCCATATCTGCCTCCTTATTCTCTTGGGTGAAGACAGGTGCGAAATATGCATTTAACACCCTACCAATGTCCTCAGGCTCCACCCACAGATTCCCTCCTTGGTCTCTAATGGGCCTACCCTTTCCTTAGTCTACAGATGTACATTTTAGGTGGATTCGCCATGCTAAATTGCCTTTATTGTCCAAAAAGTTTGGGTGTTGGTTACTGGGTTACGGGGATAGGGTGGAGGTGTGGGTTTGGATAGCGTGCTCTTTCCAAGCGCCGGTGCAGACTCCATGGGCCGAATGGCCTCAATCTGCAATGTAAATTCTATGGTTTTATGATGTTTATCCTCTTCCCATTGATGTACTTATAGTATATCTTGGGATTTCCGGACTTTTACCAGCTAGAGATTTCTCATATCCCCGTTTTGCTCTCCTAATTGCTTTCTGAAGCTCCATCCTGCACTTTGTTTACTCCACTAATGCCTCTGTTGATTTTCTCCCCTTGTACGTATTAAACGCCCCTCTCTTCCTTCTCATTGTCTCCTGAGTTTCTCTGGTCATCCCTGGTTCTTCGGGCTTCTTACTCCTTCCTATTAACCTACAGATAACATGTTGGGCCTGTGTCCATCTCCCCCCCCCCCCCCCTCCCCCCTCATTTTGCATTTGGACACCCCACTGCTCTTCTGTAGCTCTCCCCACCGGTAACTGATTCCAATTTACCTCGTCCAGAGATTGCCCTATTTTACTAAAGTCTGCTCTCCCCCAATCAAAATTTCTGATATTTGTCTCTTTCCTCGTCCATAACAAACTTAAATTGCACCATATTGTGGTCGCTATCACTAAAATGCTCCCTACCATCACATCAACCGCCTGTCCGGCTTCATTGGCCAAACCTATGTCCAGCACTTCACCATCCCTTGTTGGACCCGCCACATCTTGAGCTGAAAAGTTCTCTTGTGTGCATTTTGTGAACTCTGCTTCATCTAAGCCCTTAACACAATGGCTATCCCAGCTAATGTTGGGAAAGTGGAAATTACCCACTATAATTACCCTATTGATATTTTTACATGCTTCTGCAAATTGCGCACATATATACTCCTTAATTTCACTCTAACTATCTGGGGGTCTATAATAAAGACATAACGATGTGACTGTCCCTTTTTTATTCCTAAGCTCTATCCCCTAAGATATCATCTCTCCTTACTGTAGTAATTGACTAATTAACTAATAGTGCAATGCCACCCCCCCCCCCTTTTGCCCCCTCCCCTGTCCCTCCTGAAGATTCTGTATCTCGGGGTGTTAAGCTTCCAATCTTACCCCTCCCTTAACCAAGTCTCCGTGATGGCTACGACAATTCCACGTATCAACCATCGCTCTTAACTCGTCCGTTTTACCTGTGGTACTCCAGGCATTAAAGTAGAGTTCAGTCAGCCTTGTCATACTCTCCTGAACCTTACTACCGGCTGAATTCCCTCCGGCTTGATTGTTTTTCTATGATACACGGTGTCCCTATTCTGCTCACAGTCTCCGTCCCCTCCCTCTGCCGAATTAGTTTAAACTCCTCCCAACAGCACAAGCAACCCCACTAGCAAGGATGTTAGTCCTTGCGCTATGCAGTCGAGTGGCCTAGCCCTGTTTTGTGGCTTTTAAGTGAATCATTTTGCAATTTTTAATTCTTTGCTTTGTACCAAAATTAATTCCAAACAATATGTATTTTCATGAAGACCGTGTGGTCCATCATCCAACTATTCTCCTCACACTGAGTCCCAGTGAAGAAATCACAAGCAGGAGATTTGCGACGATCGTCTGTTCAATCCTTGACTTCAGCCCGAATTCAATCGCCGTGAAGTGGCTGAAGGATGGCCAAGCCTTCAACTCGGGAATCGTCACTTCCCCTGCCTTTGAAGTGAACGGTAACTACTCGGCCACCAGTCGGCTCACAGTTCCCGCCGGAGAATGGTTCAGTAACACGGTCTATACCTGCCAGGTCATTCATAAAGACGCAACTCAAAGCCGGAACATCACTAGACCCCAGGGTAAGAGATACAAACCACGAACGCGCGAAATTCCATTCTGATCTCAATCTAAGGCAATAATTGAATTGGAATTACAAAGCGCCCTAGAATTAGACCTATTCCCGAACCGTGTAGTCCTTCCAAAGTCAAATCAAATTCAGGATTTTTTTTTAAACAGCACAAGACGAACATTCGATTGCCTCAAAACACTTAGCAGTCAATTGATGACGTTGACATTGCATTAATAGTAGCAAAGTCGAAAATGCAGCAGCGATTGCGTGCACAACAAACCTCGAAATACACCGAAATTCGGAAATATGGATTTTTATTGGTTTGATTCTGTTTCCAGGTGGATACATATTGAGAAAGAAACAGTCACACTGAAGCTGAGTGTTTCAAAATGTATATATATAGATAGATATAATTTTAGATTTCCAGCTTCTGCAGTGATTGGCTTTGGGAATAATAAATCATCATTGGGTTTGGTCGACGCATTATAGGAAGTATGTGGAAGCATTGGAAAGGGCGCAGAGGAGATTTACCAGAATGTTGCCTGGTATGGAGGGAAGATCTTATGAGGAAAGGCTGAGGGACTTGAGGCTGTTTTCGTTAGAAAGAAGAAGCTTAAGAGGTGACTTTATTGAGGCATACAAGATGATCAGAGGATTGGATAGGGTGGACAGTGAGAGCCTTGTTCCTCGGATGGTGATGTCTAGCACGAGGGGACATAGCTTTAAATTGAGGGGAGATAGATATAAGAGGTAGGTTCTTTACTGAGAGAGTAGTAAGGGCGTGGAATGCTCTGCCTGCAACATTAGTGGACTCGCCAACACTAAGGGCATTCAAATGGTCATTGGATAGACATATGGACGATAAGGGAATAGTGTAGATGGGCTTTAGAGTGGTTTCACAGGTCGGCGCAACATCGAGGGCCGAAGGGCCTGTACTGCGCTGTAATGTTCTATGTTCTATGTTCTATCACACTGACAAAAAAGACATTACCAAGGCTTAAAGATTCATGCTGAAGTCGACATCTAACAATTATATGCACAGTATGGCTGCTACCGTTTTTAGTTTAACAGCACGGGTGACAGGTGTCATGGGCTACGCAGCATTTACTTGACCTTATAGGATTAATGTGTTATCGAATTCAGGTGCTTAATTTGTTTCATGGAATTGGAGGTGAAGAGAAAATATTTGAACTGGACCTCAGAAATGGGACTGTGGCCTTATGAACGCAGCCAAGTTGCCTGATAGTCATATTGGCAAAAGATTGTTTTCACATTGAGAATTTGTAACTACCATTCGTTGCAAGAATTGCCATCTTCTAAAGAAAATAGATAAATTGGTAATCGGTAATTGCAGATCAAATAAATGTGTGTGACGCGATTTGAACTCATTGTCTGTTGTAATCGTTCTGTTATTGCCCGATTGATTAATATAAGAACGATTCAATATCAGGATTGCACCAGAATATATTTTAATTGCTGCACCGGCTACCTCGTTTGGTCCTTACCAGTGACTCTGGGTGAAATACAGAGGCAATGTTATTGAGTCTCCCGGAATTGTTGCAAGTCCCTTTCCGTCAAACAATGATGGTGTTCGCACGACAGGGAGATGTTAAGTGTCAGAAATATACCTTTATCCTGTGAGGGAGAAAGCTGAATCCTGGTGTTCTTTTTCTGATTTTATTCTGATCGACTTTCACTTCTGCTCCCCAGGTAGTTGCAGCAGCACAGATCCCGTAATTACTATACTGCCACCACCAGTAGAACAGGTTTTACTGGAGGCCACAGTGACCTTAACCTGCATCGTGACTAACGCCCGTTACGGGGTCAATTTGTCCTGGTCACAAGGAGAGAAGACTTTGCAATCAGAGATTGCCGTCAAACCTCCTGACAGTGTGTTCAGCCAGTTAAACATCTCAACACAAGACTGGCTGAGTGGAACGAGGTTCTACTGCGTGGTGACCGATCAGGATCTGCCGACTCCTTTAAAAAAATCCATCCGCAAAGAAGAAGGTGAGCAGTGGAATTTAATCAATTAAAAACCGTAGTGCCTATCCTGTGCAAATCTAAGAATCAATTATTAGCATTTAGTGCATTATAGGACAATTCTGATTGATTTTTCCACCAAATGAAACCACTGGGACTGTAAATGATGCAGCTAAGGAGAAATACAAACGTGAACGAAGAGGAAAGCAAGTGACGGAAATTATATTAGAGTTCGATTAAGTCAGGTCAACTGAACCTGGTGTGGCGCTTAAACTCCAGCATAGCGAGGTTGGGCTGAATGGCCTGTTTCTGTGCCGTATGTTATCAAAGTAAGGGATAGTATCTGATTGTGCTTCAAACTGGAAAACTGGACAGATTCTAAAATGGAAAATTGAAACCTTTAAAATTCAACACCAATCACATATCTCACATATTTCCACCAATGTAATTTTGTTTGGAATTCTCATTTTATTCACATTTATTGTAACTTTTCTGCAGTTACAAACCCGCAGGAACCATCCGTGACTGTCCTCCTGCCTTCGTCAGAAGCCTCCACTCAGACATTCATCTCCCTCAGCTGCTTAGTGAGAGGTTTCTTCCCCCGAGAGATCTTCGTCAAGTGGACCGTCAATGGCAAGCAGCTGAATCCCGGGAACTATAAGAACACCGAAGTGACGGCGGAGAACGGCAAAAACTCCTACTTCTTGTACAGCCTGTTATCCATTGCAGCGGAGGAGTGGGCCAGCGGCGCTTCGTACTCATGTGTAGTTGGACATGAAGCGATTCCCTTGAAGATCACGAACAGAACGGTTGATAAATCCAGCGGTAAACCGAGTTTTGTGAACATTTCCCTTGCACTGATGGACACCATTAATTCATGTCAATGAAAATCTATCGGGTAGATGTCTTACTTCAGTAAAGATAATAAAGTTTTACCCTCCAATTTTGATTGAGATACACAAACTCAGAATTAACTGTTTTTTTTAAATTCTGCTAATGTTCGGCCTATTTAATTAAAGCCGACTATTTACAGCTCTCAGTCCCAAGCCTTTTACAGCTGGGGTACATGGTCAATTAAATCCTGGGTTAGCGACAGAGGAAAGATCGTTCATTGCAAAAATCTGCAAAGTGTCTTAACCAACGTTCCTCCCACTGAGGTGAAATCTGACGTTTTTTCATTCCTCACAATCAAACACAGCAACATTTAGATCTCGGTGTTCCTTCTTTGTTTAATGTCCATTGCTTGAACATTCTGCCAGCTTATTGTTGCCGCAACACAACCACTGGAAGCTGAAGTAAGGGTCGCCCAGAAAATCGAAATGTATCTCCGCTATCCCAACAGAGAGAGGGCGAAATGCATTAAAAGGAAAGAACGATAGGGATGTATTAGGGAATGCACTGCACCTCCAGTTACCCAACAGATAGAGGGACGAGGGCACAGTGAACACAATATCCCTCCAGTTCTCTAAGAGTCAGAGATGGGAGGTACTGGTTAACCACTACTCCTCCACTTGGTCAAACACGTTGCATGGGTACATTAGCCGACCAAAGGGAGGGAATGGGGACAATTAACTTACTACATTCCTAATCAGAGCAATTGAAGGGCTCCCTATTGTATGGACTCCATACAAGGCAGCTTCTAGCTTCATGCACTCTGACTTTAAAAGTCGATCGTGGTAATGTTATACAAAACATATATTGATCCAACGCAAACACATACACACACACAGACCCAAGGTCACACACGCACACACATGGATTCACTATGTCACGAACACAAACACACATTCAAAACAGATGCACACACTTTCCCAAGGCCACACTAACACCCACACACCCACACAGGCTAACACAAGGTAACATACTATACACACACGCTGACAGTAAAGGTCACACAAACTGATCCACACACATATACGCACTGGTACAAGTTCACAAGCACAAACATACAGATATGCTCACTCACACAGGGAAAACACAGCTACACACCTATTCCCAACCATATGCACCCCCCCACACACACACATACACACACACACACACACACGCACAATGTCACAAACATACACGATCACACACCCACAGATACTGAAACTAGATCACAAACACACGAAATTCATACACACACTAAAACCAGGTCAGAACACACTCAAACATATGCAAATACGCACACGCACACACACGGACACACACGCATCTTCACAAACACTGACACAAGGTCACACAATCACACAGACACACAAAACACGCAGACGTGTGCAAGCTGAAATAACGTCGCAAACAAATAGACGCACATGCAAATCCAGACACGCACACATACACTGGCTCAAGGTCACACACAGACAC
Organism: Scyliorhinus torazame; assembly: GCF_047496885.1. Taxonomy (NCBI): domain Eukaryota; kingdom Metazoa; phylum Chordata; class Chondrichthyes; order Carcharhiniformes; family Scyliorhinidae; genus Scyliorhinus; species Scyliorhinus torazame. The sequence goes on along the minus strand of NC_092711.1, from coordinate 182,027,541 downwards.
TCACATATTCATACACAATGACAAAAATGCCACAAATGCACACACACAGACGCACACTGACACACGAACACACACGTACCCCCCCCCCACACACACACACACAATGAAACACAGCTGACAACAGGTTGCACACACACACCGACACACACACAGACACACAGAACGCAGGCACACACACACATTATCACAAGATCACACTCACACTTAAATTGACACAAGGTAACAAACACACAATGACGAAAACGACACACACACTCACACACACGTACACCAACACACAGGCACGAGTTCACAATCACAATCATACCGATGTGTACACTCACACAAAGACACACAGTTATGCAAGATACACGCCTGCACATACCCAAGCACAGACAGACCTAAGGTCATAAGCAGACACGCACACACACAACAAGAAAGGAGCACACACATATAAACAAGGTCAGATATAACGCCGCAAACACACAAATGCACACATAAAAATATACACACCAGGTCACAAAAACACAGACGAATATTCACACATCCACGTCACATCCAGACACATAAATACACACACACATTCACAAAGACACAATTCCTTAGAAAAACACACAGAACGAGATACACAATACACACGCACAGATATACACACACAGAGAAATGCACACTGATACAAGGTCAAGCCAACGTACACACTCAAAACATGTGCACACACACGTCACACAAACACGAACACACACACTCCCACATACACTAACACAAAGTCACACACACACGCACACGCTTACAGAAAAGGTCACACACATTAACACACCCACACTCACATACACGCACTGCTCACAAGCACAATCCTGCAGGTGCATGCACTCAGACCGGGACACACACTTACACAAGGTAACAAAAAGATGCATACATACAAACAGACACGCAAGCCAACATTCACACTATATGCCCACACATATGCCCACACTCATGCAAAAGGTCACACATAGGCGAGCATACATAAACAAGAGTTCATACACGCGAGCATGCATATCCGCACACACACAGTGAAACTTGGTCACAAACACACACAAAACACGTACATCTCTCACACACATATCTTTTTATCATAGAATTTACAGTGCAGAAGGAGGCCATTCGGCCCATCCAGTCTGCACCGGCTCTTGGAAAGAGCACCCTACCCAAGGTCAACACCGCCACCCTATCCCCATAACCCAGTAACCCCACCCAACACTAAGGGCAATTTTGAACACTAAGGGCAATTTATCATGGCCAGTCCACCTAACCTGCACATCTTTGGACTGTGGGAGGAAACCGGAGCACCCAGAGGAAACCCACGCACACACGGGGAGGGTGTGCAGACTCCACACAGACAGTGACCCAAGCCGGAATCGAAACAGGGACCCTGGAGCTGTGAAGCAATTGTGCTATCGACAATGCTACCGTGCTGCCCATCTTCACAGACACTGACACAAGTTCACAGAATCACACAAAATGAATCGAACCCAACACTCGCAAATGTTATCACTCGCACACACTGACTCAAGGTCACACAGAAAGACACACTCACGCGTACAGACATATGGGGGCAAAATGTTCACACATACACCCGCGCAAACAGCCAAAGCGCATACTCCAGTATACACATTGAGACAAGTTCACAAGCACACCATTACAGATGCACACACTCTGATACACACAGTGGCACAACATAGCGTACACACTCACACACGCTCATACACACAAAGACAAAGTCACTCACAAACACACACAAACACACTGACACATACACAAACACACATAACACACACAACCACATGCACACACGCTGTCACAAGATTAGACAGACACGAGTACTGGCACAAGGTAAACATGCACAAACAGACACTGACATAACGCCATACATACAGGGCCTCGTAAACGCATACACAGTCCGGCATAGGAGCATGCATGCACTTGCATACACACACACGGTCACAGACATGCGTGTACACACTGATTTAGGAGCATAAATACACACCCAAACACACACATAAAATGTCACGCAAGCAGGCACTCAAGCACCCGCACACGCACGCACTGACATAAACACACTCCCACACACATTGACACAAGGTCGCAAATACACTCATATTCATAAAGACTCACAGGAACCCTGACACAATCTAATCAGCACACGCATACACAACCACAGAAACACCATTCTCTCCTCAGGTACAAGGTCACACACACACACTTAAGCAGACTGTGGGAAGGTCACTCAGACACGCACACAGGCACATACACACACTGACGCTGGGCAACACACACACAAATAGAAACTCTGACACAGGTTCAAACACAAACATACGCACATTAACACAAGATACACTCAAATGCGCGGGCACACACAATCACAGACACACACACTTTGACACAGAGTCACAAACACAGACAAATGCTTACACACAGGAGAAAGTTACGAAAACAGACACAGACAGAAGGTCACAACCGCACGCACACATATACTCACACACACACATTAAAACAAATACATGTGTCAGGCTATAGACGAAAGTACAATTCCAATGCGTTTTTCTAACAGACTTTCCTGCCGTAAAAATGAAATGCCGAATAAACACACTGAGCCAATGTTCTCACATGGAAACTGATTTATGTTATGGAGTTGTGAAAGTATTTCGATCACACATAAACGGACAAGATGTTAATTCACATCAGGTATCTTGAACATGTATATTCACAGTCGCCAGATGGTTAATTATCAGTACTTGTCATTAAAATAATTGTTTTCAGTTAGTGAGCCTCTCGCAATATCCATTATAATATTCTACATTTAGAGACTGTATGAAAGTCAACCAACAGAAACTTCCACACAGGAAAATCCTATTTTTGGACAGAATGAATGTAAAGGAAGAACGTCGGTGGTGTCAATAGCAGTCAGAAATTGATGAGAGTCTGTATCTTGAGGATGCTACAATTGAATGTATGAATAAATCACAAGGACATTCTGCATTCATAAACGATCGAATTATATGTCCTCGGTTTTATCTCTATAGATTCTACAGACCGCATCTGGACTGAAGACTATGAGGATGATAATGGCAACATCTGGACAACTGCTTCTACATTCATCACCCTGTTCTTCTTGAGTATTTTCTACAGCACAGCCGTTACACTGGTGAAGGTGAGGATATTTAATCCATCACACTTCAGTCAGAGTGATTAGAAAATTTCTAAATGAATCAATGATTAACATTTCCGATGTAAACATCTGCTCATTGTTTCCTCCCTCTTTTGCAGGTAAAGTGATCCGTTTAATTTCTGACTCCAAAGATTTTCCTCAGATGTTTATTAAGAACTCGGCTGTCCGAAATTAAAACATGCTCTCTTGGGGACTCTAGAAATGAAATACGACCAGTTCATGATTCTGAATCTGTAACTGTGACAAACATAGACAGCATTTTCGTTTTCATCTTTGAAATGTGCAAGAAAATTGTGCCTTAATTGTAATTGTAGCTTCCCAATCCCCTATTGTATCTATTCAATTATAAATAAATAGCTTCGCTCATTCCTTGTTCACAATGTTTATTTTTTCTTTATGCGGATTTGCCGTCTTCTATGTGTGGTCTTTCTTTCAGTTGTATACACATTTGGTATCTCAGAACTCAATTTGACGCTCAATCGTTATATGCACCGTTGTTACTTGAAGAGAGCCATTTGGGCACCAGTAGATAAATATTGCATTGAAGTCAGTTTAAAACCTTTAGTTCAATTATACTGCGAGAAGGTACAGAGTTAAAAATAAGCTGCTAAGTCTAATAATACAAGGACCCAATTTGTCAATGAAGTGACCAATATCCAGGAGTGGAAATTGCAAGTCTTAAGTCTCAAGGTTTGTTGCTCAACGCGGGACACTATACCACTTGCTGCGCCTCTGATCTAACTGCTGATAACAGCGGGGAGGATGGATGAATGGCATAAAGGAGCCATTAAAATGGCAGGGGGGAGGTGATCGATGGCTGCACCCTCGATACCAGATCACCGATAGCACCAATTGCAAAGCAACAACATGCCTTTGTAATTATTGGATAGTTTAATTAAGCATGCATACGCTTAACCTGATTGGTTATTTATTCTCATATGCGATGCATAATGTAACCTTAATCAATAATCCTGATTGGACATAGATAACTAGTAACAACTGATTGATGTATGCTAACTTAATCGAATCTTGAAGTATAAATGCCTGCACCATCGCTAAAGTTGCGCTTCCCTGGTGTCCCTTTAGGAATGCCAGAGGCCCTCGCTATAGCTTGAATAAACTGGATACTTAACTCCAAGGGCCTTCTCCTGGTATCTCATGAATGGAGCAGTGAAATATACTGAGGTCAAATAGCTTTACTATTCTCCGCAATAGTTTGGCAGCAGAGGTTGGTTACCTGGGCTATACGTAACAATAGGACCTCAGATTGGCGAGTATTATCTTCGATTATACTCCTGACTGGGTGCTGGCGTGCAGTTTTGCCAACTGATGGGCGGATCCGAATTTAGGGTAAACAAGACCAGATTAAGGGAGTGTGTGGAAAAGAGAGAGAGCGCTTCTCTCCAGAGAGACCCCAAAGGGAGCGATTTACTGCTCATCTCTGGAGCATTGGGGGGCGGGGCGGGGCGGGGGGGGGGGGTGGTGGTGAGATACTCTGCCTAGAGAAACAACTGAGGCCCCAAAGGGAGCGACGTACTTTTCATTTCCAGAGAATTGGGTGGAGTGAGATAATCTGCCTAGAGAAACAAGTGAGACCAGAAAGGGAGCGACGCAGTGCTCCTCTATAGAGCGGTGAGGGGAGTGAGCCGCTCTGCCTAGAGAAGTGAGATAGGGTGGCCCGAATTCGCACAGCCGTTTCTTTCTATAAATGTTTAAATATTTCTATTACTGTTAGATACTGTTTGGTCTCTTGGCAGGGATAGGGAAATAAAATAGAATGTCAGGGAAAGTTAAATCTGGACATGTACAACTTAAGTCCGTGACTGTCCATTTTCCTAAATCATCCCAATTGATAAAATGTAAAAACAGGGTGAATTCCAACATTCTAAGGTGCTGTACAAAAAGGGACTGGAAAGCACAAACAAGCCTTTTCAGGCATATCTAGTGATGGTGGTTCTCCTCGCTCCGGTGCAGGTCACCACAGCAGACTAATTCCTCCCGGAAACATCAGTGATTGTGGCTTATCGGGAGAGGCCGCTGACCTCCGCCCAATGGTACAGATGGCCCCTTTTTAACTGATTGTGAAAGCACTGCGCAAACATACTCAGTCAAGAAATCGTGAAACAATGTCTTTTGCGACCGTGAAGAGAAACGTCATAACAAAATTAATCAAATACAGAGTTAATGAAGTTGTAGATAAAATACAAGCTTGTGTTAAACAATTCTTCAATTCATTTCCGGGCCAGGATCACGTTATAAGCTTGCAGTTCGGCCGCGATCCAATCTGAACTGTTCAAAACAAGTTAAAAATGAACTGTTGAGATTTATTTTTAACTTGGTTAAGCAACGAAATTGAAATTGGTTTAAAGGAAAACAAGAGGTTATGGGAAAATAAATTGGAGCAGAAAATTTCAGCAGGCAATTATTTGTTTTTTAAATTGTCAGAAACGTACGTGTCAAAATTACTTGATATATGGTTTAATTGTGGATTTATGGGATCTCAATGACACGTGGGAAAAGTGGAAAATCTAATCACCCCTGGCGGAATTTGGAACAAATGTGAGAATTGTATTGTGCTATCACATCACCCTAGATAAGGAACAACGGTTTTGTAGGTCATAATGTGTTTTGGTCACAATGTTTTTGAGATATCGAATCAACAAATAATCAGGCATTACAATAATTTATTTTTTTCCTATTTATTTTCCAATTAAGGGGTAATTGAGGGTGGCCAATCCACCTACCCTGCACATCTTTGGGTTGTGGGTGGTGAGACCCACGCAGACACGGGGAGAATATGAAAACGAACAGTGACCGGGGGCCCGGATCGAACCCGGGTAACCGGCGCCGTGAGGCAGCAGTGATAACCACCACACCACTGTGCAGCCCGGCAATAATTTAAGTTTTATAGCAAGTAGAACGGAGGATCGTATTTATTTTAATCAAGAGATTGTGAGTGAGCAGTGCTCTGTCCCTTTATGAATTGGTAGGTGCGAGAGAAAGCTGAGGATGAACTGTTTGCGATTTATGAGCTGTGTGTTTTGTTTTTTCATGTGGAGGTTCGTAGAGTCATGTTATTGTTAAGGTTTATTTTTATGGGGAAATTAACATTGAGGTCTTTAATAACAGACACTTTGGAAGATTAGAACAGAAACCGTAAGGATATTTACATAATTCATCTCTCTTATTTTTTAATTAAAGCAGCTGATGTGTTTCGCTGCTTGTGTATGTATGATATTCGTGTGTGAATGTTTCAGGCGTTAATGTTTCCTCTCTGAAATTGTGATCGTTGAGGTTATAATTTAAGATATTTGAATCAACCAGGTAACAAAGCCTGGAGTCATGTTTTCCTGGCAGAGGCATGATTCCGGGATATTCTTGATAAACATGTGGGAATTTTAATCTGGATACAATTCACACCTGTAAGAGTGAGATAATTTTAATTCAACAGGATTGATTGGTATTTGGGATATCATAAATGAATATGGTCAATCCATACCAATCTCGTACCACAACTTCTTCTCAGGTTCAAATACAACTTATGCCGGACACAGCTGAGACAACGAGAAAGAAAGACAGGAGGAAAGATTCGAGAGATCGTAAAAAAAGACTAATATCGAGAATATTAAACAAAGGGGCCCCCGATTGAGTCTCTGGTTCGGTTGACGTAATGACGTCCAGTTGAACATTTTGATCCCATCATTATTTTCAAACCAGCAGAGAATTATCCCTTGCCTGTTATCAGAAAAAGTTGTATTTCTATTTTAGTCCAGAAATTGTGAATTTTAAGTTTGAATTGGCAGATATGTTCAGATTAATTGACCTATTTTGACACAAGCAGAATGGATGTTTGTGTTTTACAGATTTGCAGTAGCGCAGGAATTTGAACATGTATTTGACAGAATCATAGCATCATGGAAACACTACGGTGCAGAAGGATGCCAATCGGCCCGTTGATTCTGCACCCAACCTCTGAAAGAGACCATACCCAGGGCCACTCCGCCGAACTAATCCCTTAAACCCACCTAACATACACATTGTTGGACACTACGGGGCAATTGATCATGGCCAGTATACCTCCCCCTACACATCTTTAGATTGTGAGAGGAAAACATAGTACCCAGAGAGCCTCGCAGGCACGGGGGGAAGGTACAAGCTCTCACTGACAGTAACCCAAGGCTGGAATTGGGCCCGGGTCCCTAGTGGTGTGGGGCCGCAGTGTTAAACACCGTGCCACCCCCTTAGTAAGGCTTTCAATGTTGCAACAATAGTCGTCCCGATTTAAAACTTAATGAAAGCGGGATGGGCATTTAATAAGAAGCTATTAAAAAAAACAGAATAGATGGAGCAGTGCGAGGTCCCATTCATCAGTATCAGACAAGTCTTCGCAACAGTATTAGCAAAATTAGACGTCCTCTCTCCCCCCCCCCCCCCTACCCTCCCCTTCCACGTATGTGGCCATAGTAATGGGGATTATTACATTGCCCTGCTGACCCAACAATATTGAGTTAATTTGCAACATGTGGTCCATTACTCCAACAGGCACTCGGCGGTTGCTGTCGCATATGAGAAATACATACAACAAGGTGGCACGAAATTAAAAGTGTAATCTATTCAACGAGAATGGTTATGAAAAAAACTGACATTTAAAGGGATTTTAAGAAGACCATAAAGCAAACACGCAGTTTAGGTGGATTCCATGGCCAGAAGGATAAATCTTCTTTTGGAGACCAGGTGATGTAGACACTAATGAAAAGCTGAAAGCCAACAACACTACTGTTTGAATTTGGGACAATTCACAGAGTGCAACATCACTGTAACTTAGCAAGTTATCTTCACACAAAAAAATTCCGTTTAAGACAAAGAACAAGTAATCAAAAGTTGATTGCCTGGAATCAAATAGAAAGCTTTCAGTCTCTTCTGAAGATGTTATGAAGATATTTCCCTGGGCAGCAAATATTTTCCTGGGCTCATGATGGGGATAGAATAAAGTAATTGATGGTAGATGACAAAGACAGGAAATTAACACAGCAAACGGGAATTGAAATATTGGGCGTCATGGTATCACAGTGGTTAGCACTGTTGCTTCATAGAATCACGGTCCAAGGTTCGATTCCCGGTTTGGGTCACTGTGTGTCCACACGCGTTCTCCCGGTGTCTGCGTGGGTTTCCTACGGATGCTCCAGTTTCCTCCCACAGTCCAAAGATGTGCAGGTTTGGTAGATTCGCCATTCTAAATTGCCCTTAATGTTCAAAATGGTCAGGTGGGGTTACTGGGTTCCGGGTATAGGGTGGAGGTGTGGGCTTAGGTAGGATAATTAAAAACTCAGCGACCAACTTAAATACGTATGCCACCACCGGCACAGACTTCAGCAAATGTGTGGACAAAGAAAGCAGTGCGTACGTTCCCCAATCAGAAACCATGGCTCAATCGCGAGATTGACCCCCTACTGAAGGACAGGTGTGAGGCGTTCAAGTCAGGCGACCCTGACCCATACCTGAAATTGAGGTACGACCTCCGCACGGCCGTCCGAGATGCAAAGAGAGAATAGCGTTACAGACTCTCGGCGGTTGTGGCAAGGCCTAAGCAAAATAATGGGCTACAAAGCGAAGCCGAGCAATATCTCCAGCAGCGGCGCTTCCCTCCCCGATGAACTCAGTGCATTGCATGCTCTATTCAAGCAGGAAACCAACAATCCGCTGTCGAGTGCCCAAGCAGCCCATAACACACCCATACCCGCCATCACAGCTTCCGAAGTCAGATTGGCTTTCCTGAAAGTGAACCCTCAGAACGCGACGGGTCCGGACGGGATCTCTGGTCATGCACTCAGAGACTGCGTGGACCAGCTGGCAGATGTGTTCGTGGACATCTTTAACCTGGCCCTACTCCGCTCCGTGATCCCCACCTGCTTCAAGAAGAACACCATCATACCGGTGCCAAAGAAGACTGATACAACGTGCCTCAATGACTACCGTCCTGTGGCCCTGACGTCAGTCATAGTGAAGTGCTTCGAGAGGTTGGTAATGAAGCGCATCACCTCTATATTCCCAGAATGCCTTGATCCACTACAATTCGCGTACCGCCGCAAACTGGTCCACAGCAGACGCCATCTCTGTGGCCTTACACTCATCCCCAGAGCTTCTCGACAACAAGAACTCCTACATCAGGCTCCTATCTATTGACTACAGCTCCGCCTTCGACAGCAAAATCCCAGCCAAGCTCATATCAAAACTCAAAAAGCAAGGACTTAGCTCCTCACTCTGCAACTGGATCCTCGACATTCTGACCCACAGACCACAATCAGTAAGAATAAACACAATACCTCCTCCACAATAGGCCACAATACCGAGCCCCCGCAAGGCTGCATACTTAACCCCCTACTATACTCCCTGTACACACACGACGGCGTGGCAAAATTTGGTTCTAACTCCATCTGTACGTTTGCTGATGATACGACCACAGTGAGCCAGATCTCGAATAACGATGAATCAGAATACAGGAGGGAGATTGACAACCTAGTGGAGTGGTGTAAGACCATAAGACCATAAGACATAGGAGTGGAAGTAAGGCCATTCGGCCCATCGAGTGCACTCCACCATTAAATCGTGGCTGATTTCAACTCCATTTACTTGCTCTCTCTCCATAGCCCTTAATTCCTCGAGAAATCAAGATTTATCAACTTCTGTCTTAAAGACACTCAACGTCCCGGCCTCGACCGTCCTCTGTGGCAATGAATTCCACATACCCACCACTCTCTGGCTGAAGAAATTTCTCCTCATCTCTGTAATGACAACAATCTATTCCTCAATGCCAGCAAAACTAAAGAGCTGGTCATTGACTTCAGGAAGCAAAGTACTGTACACACCCCTGTCAGCATCAATGGGGTCGAGGTGGAGACGGTAAGCAGTTTCAAATTCCAAGGGGTACACATCTCCAAAAATCTGTCCTGGTCCACCCACGTCGTCGCTACCACCAAGAAAGCACAACAGCGCCTATACTTCCTCAGGAAACTTAGGAAATTCGGCATGTTCACATTAACTCTTACCCACTTTTACAGGTGAACCATAAAAAGCATCCTATCTGTCCGGCTGACACAGCCTGGTATGGCAACTGCCCGTACAAAGACCGCAAGAAACTTCAGAGAGTCATAAACACAGTCCAGTCCATCACACCACCCTGCCTCCCATTCATTGACTCCATCTACAACTCCCGCTGCGTGGGGAAAGCAGGCAGCATAATCAACGACCCGTCTCACCCGGCTTACTCACTCCTCCAGCTTCTTCCATCGGGCAGGAGATTTTAAAAAGTCTGAGAACACTTACGAACAGACTCAAAAACAGCTTTTTTCCCGCTGTTATCAGACTCCTAAACGACCCTCTTATGGACTGACCTCATTAACACTACACCCCTGTATGCTTTACCCGATGTCGGTCTTATGTAGTTACATTGTGTACCTTGTGTTGCCCTATTGTGTATTTTCTTTTATTTCCTTTTCTTTTCATGTACTTAATGATCTGTTGAGCTGCTCGTAGAAAAATACTTTTCACTGTACCTTGGTACACGTGACAATAAACAAAATCTAAATCTAAATCATCGCTCGTCGAAGTGGTCTTTGAACTTTGTGGGGGAGGGGGGCGGGGAGGAATGTAATTTCCCGCACGGGACCTACGGGGTGGGAATACCTCTCTTCTTCATGCTCCTTTCGGAGTACGAGGTCCAGGAGCGGCGTATCTCATTAATCGCTGTATAAAAGGTCGGCCACTATGGCTCCGACCACAGAAGAATCCGGCAAGGATCTACCGGTTATTGTACATATTGTTCTTGTAAATAAACGTTATTTCACTCGGTTTGGACTTCTCCCTGTCTTTATTAAAGAAATCAACTCATGCCACCGTAAAATCCAGTGGCGGAGGTGCACTGCCGACCTGACCAGGGAATCACATCCGAAGATCTTTCATCTTTTGTAGAATAACCCTTCACGTGTTACAGAGAGGAACTGGTGATTGCTGTCCGTGTACTTCTCTAAAATTAGGATACTAATGTACCTGTGCCTGCGTCTCCTGTGATGTATTACCCCTCATTCCTGCAATTAGTCAAGAGCTTCATTATATTTGTATTGAACATTTTACAACACGGCAGAAATCAAAATAAACAGGAGTACACAAGAGGCGGCAATGAGAACAATCTGGTTTAATTTACTAAATCCCTTTTTCCATGTGGAAATTAATGGCTTGTACCGTTTTACAATGGGCGCACTTTTGTTGCATAAATTCTTTGCTTCACGATTCTTATAATAAAGTCGTCATAGTCTGTGTGGAGTTTACGAATTCTCCCCGTGTCTGCGTGGATTTACTGCAGCTGTTCTGGTTTCTCCCCACAGTCATGTCATGGCCATGATTACTGTCCCCCATGTCCAAATATGTTTACGTGTGATACGGTCACCTACACCTCGATGCAGGGCTCTTTCAGAGAGTCGGTGCAGACTGGTAGGGTCGAATGGCGTTCTTCTGCACTGTAGCAATTTGCCGATTCTATGAAAATATTTTCAACATGGGCAGTTATATACATGCAGCCGAACACCTGCAATACGAGCATAAATGAGTTACTGGGCCCCTCGACAGGGCTCTGCAATTCAATAAGGGGCGGAACTCTCCAGTCCCCTAGCCGTATACTTCTTGGCGGCGCCGTTTGCTGATGGTGGGATTCTATCCTCCCGCTGATTGTCAATGAGATGTCCAATTAAAATCACCCTACACCACCGCGAATGACGCTGGCCGGTGTGCGCTGCCGATGGGAAAAATGAATCCTGACGACCCAAGAATTCTGGCTACATTGCTATGAATTCCAAATTCCTGTGTATTCCGATAATCTTTCATTCCCCGCCTCACAAGAATCTATCTACGTCCGCTTTTAAAATGTTAAATGTCTCCATTTCTATAGCCTTCTGAAGCAGAGTTCAAAAGTTGATCCTGCGGTCACACCTGTTTCTCGGTGGCGGGTCCGCCTTTGGTGGCATTCTATACTCCCGTGTTAATAGGGCTTCCCAGTGCAGCTACTCCACGGACATGGAAACCCGTGGGCAGGCATACGGTGCCGGGGAAAGTGAATTGCAAATATCTCCTAATCTATATCCTAAAAGGGCGATCAATAATTTAAAGAATTCTCCCGAGTTCTGCACTCACGCACAGGGGGAAGTGCATTTTTCTCGTCCAATTTGTCAAATCAAATCAGGATCTTATTGACTGCCTCAAATGACCTCACTTTTCTGAACTCCAGAGAAAGTAGATCCACCATGCCCCTTATATTCTTCTGATACAACTTATTCCAGGAACCAAGCAAGTGAAATAAATCCAATGCATTTGGATCATTCCTTAAATAAACAATATCAAAGCTGGACAAAATATTCTACAAGTGATTAGCTTAGGAATAGACCGGACATTGGTTTCGTTTCCCCATGTTATCCAATTAAATTGCTGGTGGTCTGGGTGGCTGGCTTGACCATTTAGGAGAGATGGTAACAGTCAAGCACATTGTTGTGAATATGGATTGTCATGAAGTCAGGGTTGGGTTAAGATGGCAAATTTCTTTCCATAAACAGCATTAGAGAACTAGATGTGTTTTTCATAAAAAATGATTATAGTTTCATGGTCACCATTACTAAGAATAACTTTCATTTCTAGATTTATGAATTGAATTGAATTCCACAAGCAGATTCACAACAGGACATTGACAGGATGCAGAGCTGGGCTGAGAAGTGGCAGATGGAGTTCAACATTGATAAATGTGAAGTGATTCATTTTGGAAGGTCGAATTTGAATGCTGAATACAGGGTTAAAGGCAGGATTCTTGGAAGTGTGGAGGAACAGAGGGATCTTGGGGTCCACGAATATAGATCCCTCAAAGTTGCCACCCAGGTTGATAGGGTTGTTAAGAAGGCGTATGATGTGTTGGCTTTCATTTTAACAGGGGGATTGAGTTTAAGAGCCGCTTTATTTTTATTTTTTTATTTTATTTATTCTCCTCCATTTTCACATTTTCTCCCACATTTACATCCATCAACAATAAACAATAATCAGCAAGATATGTCAGTCCCCATAATAACAACAACGATCCCATCTACCCACCAATCCCCAAACCTCAACACGCATGTTTACATAAACAAATGACAAAAATAAATCAGGGATTACCCGTAGTCACCCTTAATCTTACACAGCTCCCCCCCCCACCCCCCACCCACACCCCCCCCCCCCAACCCCCCACCCCAGGTCTCCAGCTCCTCCCGTCCACTGCCTCTTGTAAAACTCCTCCCCCTACCCTCGGTTCCTTCCCCCGCAACTTTCCACCCTGGCTAGACCACTCGGACCCTGTTCTGCCAGGCTCCGATGGCCGCAGCCCCTCCCCCCACCTCACTCCCGTTCACTGGCCGGCTTAAACCGGCCAGCGTGGAGGCCCCCGCCCGGGTCCCTTTCCCACTTGCCCGGCCGCAGGAAAGCCCAAAGATCCCCTTTTAGCACACAAACCCCGCCTATCCACCTACACCCCAAAGAACTCTCATTTTGAGTGAAAGTCCCGTCTCTTCCCTTGTCCAAATATATACCACCTTGGCTCCTTTAATCTCTACACCCGCGCGCAGTGATACAAAAAAGAAGAAAATACAGTCATGAGGTTACATCGGCACATGGCCATTCCTCAATTTGTCAGTTCTGCTACAGTCCTTCTGCTTTCGCAAACTCCTCCGCTGCTTCCGCCGTTCCAAAATAAAAGTCCCTGAGCTTGTAAGTCACCCTCAGCTTCGCTGGATATACAATGCCGCACCGCACCTTGCTAATGTACAGTGCCCTCTTCGCCCGGTTGAAGGCAGCCCGCCTCCTTGCCAGCTCCACCGTAAAGTCCTGGTATACAGTATACCAGCTCCAGCCCACTGCACCACCCGCTTCTGCTTGGCCCAGCTCAGGACCTTCTCCTTCAGCCTGTACCTACGGAAGCACAGAGTCACTGCCCTTGTCGGCTCACTCGCCTTTGTATAGGCCTCCACGACCGATGAGCCCGATCCAGTTCATATCGGGAGGGGTCCGCCCCCTCCCCCAGTAGCTTTGCCAGCATCGCGGCAAAATACTCAGTCGGCTTCGGTCCTTCAACTCCTTCGGGCAGCCCCACAATCCTCAAGTTCTGTCGCCTGGATCTATTTTCCAGGTCTTCCATTTTTCCTTGCAGATCCTTGTTAGTATACATCACCTTCCGCATCTCTTTCCCCATCGAGGCAAGTTGATCACCGTGCTGCAATAACGTCTCCTTCACTTCCTTCAGCACCTCCCCTTGCTCTCGCACCTCCGCCACTGCGCTCGCCACCTCCGTCCTCACCGGGGAAACTGCCTCCTCCACCAGCACACTCAAAGACTCCCTCATCTCCTTCCTCACCGTCTCCATGCATTTCGCAATCTGCGCCAACTGCTTTTCAAATTCCGCAGCCATCACCTTGGTTATTTCTTCAGCCATAAGCAGTGCGGCCTTCCCTGGTGCTCCAGCCTCCATTTTTCCTGGTGACCCCGCGGTGACCTTTCCACTCCCCGACGGACCTCCAGATGGGTTTTTTTCGACCGTTTTTTTGCTCACCCTCGACATCTTTCTTTGGGGTTTTTTTCCCTCCTGTGTCTTCTCAGTGCCTCCTCCGTGCCTTCTCCCTGCTTCTGCCGCCTCCGCGGACCCTGGGACCGGGCTTAAAGCCCCGAAATTGCCGTTCCCGAGCGGGGGCTCTCCATTGTGCGGCCGCCTCCCGCCCGCCGTCACCGGAAGTCTTGCTGCAGCTTTATAACATTCTAGTTAGACCACACTTGGAATATTGTGTCCAGTTCTGGTCGCCTCATTGCAGGAAGGATGTGGATGCTTTGGAGAGGGTACAGAGGAGATTTACCTGGATGCTGCCTGGACTGGAGGGCATGTCTTATGAAGAAAGGTTGAGGGAGCTAGGGCTTTTCTCACTGGAGCGAAGAAGGCAGAGAGGTGACTCGATAGAAGTGTACAATATTATGAGAGGCATGCATAGAGTGGATAGCCAGATACTTTTTCCCAGGGTGGAAATGGCTGTCACGAGGGGACATAATTTTAAGGTGATTGGAGGAAGGTATAGGGGAGAAGTCAGAGGTATGTTCTTTACACAGAGAGTGGTGGGTGTGTGGAATGCACTGCCAGCACAAGTCGTGGAGTCAGAATCATTAGGGACATTTAAGCGACCCTTAGCGAGGCACATGGACAGCAGTAAATTGAAGGGGTGTAGGTTAAGTTGATCTGAGATTAGGATAAATGGTCGGCACAACATTGTGGGCTAAAGGACCTCTACTGTGCTGTACTGTTCTATGTTCTATGACTTAGTAGAACCCGTGTGCACAAATCATTGGCCTGCACCTCTGAATTATTGGCCCAGTGACATTACACCTGATCCAGCATCTCCTTACAACTAGTAAATTGTGGTCCTTCCAGAGACGCTCATATGCCAGGAGCTATTACAGACCTGTCAGACTGTCTGTCTTCTGCTACAATGGAAAATACATCGGAATCCATGGGATTGAAGAAATATAGCGGGCCCGAGTAAGCATGGCAAGAGAAAAGTAAAGTGATTGGCTAAAGAGACATGTTGATCATAACTCACTGCTGCGTCCTACTATATGATTGCTTACTGATGTGAAAGTGTGGGGCTAATACTTGGGAGCAGACATCTAAATCACCTAGAATTCATACTGGGATTTACAATTTTCATCCACTCATATTGGCACTAACGGCACAGAAGGAGGGGATTCGGCCCATTGCATCAATGATGGATCCTCGTGCAATAACACCGGCTATAAACACTCGCTGTTCGAGCTTCGTAGTCCAAGCATCTGTCCAATTTCCCGCTGACTATAATACCCACAAACGTAACCAACACTAATATTCACATGACTAGCATGTGCCTACGAGGTGTGCACTTCAATTACTATTCTTCAATCATTTGAAACCTGGCGCACATACAAGGCAGATAGCAATAGTAAGACACACCCTTCCAACACTACTTGGTTGAGCAACACGGATGCAGGCCATTCGTAGAAGGGGACACGTCTAATTGCAACATGGCCAGACTTTCCAGTGCTCGTCGCATTACCGCTTTCCTTGGCTCGTTTTTCTGCCTATATATTTTAAGAAACATCATACTTAGTAAGCACCGGTACAAAGGAACCAAATTTACTATTTCAGCGCTTCCCGTGAAGCTCCAAGAGAATATCACCCGCGTTGGCCTAATAGAACTCGCCATACTCTTATTACCCCCTTAATTGTCACATCCGTTCGAAGATTTCATAGAATTTACAATAGATTTCATAGAATTTACAATGCAGAAGGAGGCCATTCGGTCCATCGAGTCGGCACCGGCTCTTGGAAAGAGCACCCTACCCTGGCCCACACCTCCACCCTATCCCCATAACCCAGTAACCCCACCCACCACTAAGGGCAATTTTGGACACTACGGGCAATTTATCATGGTCAATCCACCTAACCTGCACATCTTTTGACTGTGTGGAAACCGGAGCACCCGGAGGAAACCCGGAGGATGTGCAGACTCCGCACAGACATTGACCCAACACGGAATCGAACCTGGGACCCTAGAGCTGTGAAGCAATTGTGTTAGCCACAATGCTACCGTGCTGCCCTGGATCTTTAGGTTCCCTTTTTTGTTATCTATAATTCTATTGTCATACTATTTATTACCCCCTTCACTGTCCTCGCAAACAATACTATTTGACCTAAAGCCTATTTGAAGAATTAATCTCACATGCACTACATACATTGCAACTGTTGTTTGGCCGTTATATTTTTCACTTTCACCAAGTAAAATTATCTGCCATTCTCTCTGTTACTGTCCCATTGCTGGAATTTAACGATCGAGTACCAGAAGCATCTCTTCGTTCGAGTTCATCATTTTTATGTTGCCGTTTCTACAGTCAGTCTCTAATTCCAGTCTCACCTGCCTATCACGTTCTCTTTGAAATCAGTCCTCCTTCACACTGGAACACTCTTGTGATATTTTCCCAAGCTCTTCTTCACTACTGACCTAAGCCTTGTGGCATCTTAGTCATTCTTTCTCAAATCTTCCTCACATTCGTTTGTTCCACTTGCCATTTTCCAGGGTCACTTACTGTAATATTTTCCCAATCGATAATTGTGTAATTATAGACTCTCAAAATCATTATTCAATAGTTGCATGTCTTTGTGAATTCATTCCACTTTTGGACTTCAATGTATCTTTTATTACCTCATGGTTTACAATTTGCCCCAACTACCATGAACTTGCGTTTCTGTTCCTCAGTTTTAACCAAAAGAACACTATCCTTGCTCACTCGAATCCATCCCGTCTTTCGAGCACTTCTGTTTTTCGCCATAAGTGCGGCCAACCCAAATTCATGTTTCTTTCACTACCTTTGCTTACCACATCATATCTATGTACATTAATCGGCAATTCCTCGTCAGTTTATGGCACGTTTTTGTTGTTGCTGATACATTCGTATCTCCAAAGTTATTTTTTTGTCTTTGTCCCTTAGCACAATTATTCGCCACAGTTTATGTGTTTGTGCTTACATTATATTTTCTTCCACGTCCTTTTTATTCTGCTTCAAACTAACGTGAGACTACTTTCTTTTGGAATGCTGCTCAGCATTCTATGTTCATACAAATGATGCATATTTTCTGTTTCTCTCTGCTGTTCCCAGCGCACAACAACTTAAGTTACAAACTCTCCAAACATCGATGTGAACCTTCCCGAAAAGAATTTGGGCTGAGCCCTGTTTAGTATAAGTTTATGTAACACATACCCAATGTCCCAGAATGACTCTTTTGTTCCATGAATCTGAAAATCTCCCTCCTGCACCACACTTAAAACCGTACGTTGCTCGTTCCTGTCATTGTCATTCTGCTCTGGTCAGTGCATGGCAACCAGAGTAAGGCAGAGAATATTCCCGTCGAGGTACGACCTTTTGACAGTTACTTGAGAACAAGAATAAACCATTCGGACCATTTAAGCTGCTTGAATTGGTGCATTTTGTTTTGAAACATTAGAGCGGTATCATGAACCGCCAGACCCACAAATCTGCAAAAGAACACTGTGGGGTTGAGTCAGGAGGGAGAGGCCCTTAGAGTTTCTAACATCTGCTTCTGATCCCATGAAGTCACACGTCATGTCAGGCATGGGTAAGAAACGAAATTGCTGTTAGATATCAGAGATATCCAGCAGCCAATCGTCGGAGACCTTGTTATCGGGCGGTGAGGAGGGTATAGTCATATGACATGTGGAGACGTGAATTGTAATCACGGTGGTCAGGGCTGTTACCAGGGGTGGGGGTGGGGCACTCGGAGGTAGCCAGAGCATCTGGAGAGATAATCGGCGATGGGTGCTGGTGGTGTCTGGAAGTCGTTGAGGAGTTGGGTTGTAGCCGACGGCTCTTTTCGATATTGACGGAGGTAGGGTTCTAGTCATCGGCTGAGGAGTAGTTTGGATCAGCAGGGTTGTCTGAGGAGTTGGATTATAACTAGTATTCAAATGTTTATAGGGGTAGGGAGGATATTGGAGTGATGAAGGGGTGGTAACTGAGATGTCTGGGGGTCTAGAGGTGATAGCGGTGTCAGCATTTTAGTTAATAAGGAGATTTTAGTTCTTCAATCTTCTCCTGGGTAACTATACTAGTGAAGGTAATGAACGTGGCAACAGCCCCAGATGATTTAGCCCCAGACACCCGGTGGTGATTTAACCTGAGGGTCATCATAACTCAGGGAGGGGCAACGTTTAGAAGGCCATTCATTAATAACCTCCGCTGTTATGGAAATTGAGTCCGTGCTGTTGGCCTCGCTGTACATCACAAACCAGCTTTACGATTTCCAAACGTTCAGATCATTGTAAACCAACAATTTAAAGATCACATAGTTCGTGAAAAGTCAGGGTATCTCCTGTGAATGGGAAAAGAAAGGGCAAACAAATCCCGAGCTCATTGAATGGATGGAAAGCCTGATAGTGATAAAGGTCAAAAGGACAGAACCAAAGCTCTGGAATAGTAGACAAGTGACAAAAGAGGTTTAGTGCAAAGTCCTATGAATAACATAATTTGGTAGGAAGGCAGAGGAGATCCACTGTAGAGCCAATAGGAGAACACTAAAATGAGTGCCTGAATATAGCTGGACTAAACTGGACGTGTTAGCCTTGAATATAGTTGCTTTAGTGAACCTTCTCACAAGCTGAAATTGAGCTCCCATAGTCACTAAAACGCGCTGAGCTAGTAATGTCATTGAAAATATTCGTGCAATACTGGGCCTGAGAATACCGATTGTACACTCAATATACTTAACTGAAACTTTCCGCAGCAAGCTGCAGATAGTCGCGTTAAACTTGGTGTTCAGCATCAGAGAAACGTGGGATCGGGTTTCTCCTGATCAGTGACCACACAGACTCAAGAATGGTCAGAAGTGAGATCTTCACTCCGTTCATCAGGAAACAAGTATTGTTCAGGAGTAAATAACTCCTCGTTTGACCTGACTTTGATTTTCAGGTCATTATCTTCTTATAAATGAAAAAGTAAATCGACTGTCATAATTCTAGAAATTTCACTTTACAACCCTGTCATAACAGATTAAAACATTCAATTGAAACATAAAAAGCAACCATGCGCGTGTCTGTTATTTTCCCAAATCATTGAATTAATGTAAAAAAACAACATAACATTAAATTATTTCCCAGGAGCCTGACATCAGGTATAAATAAGACATGCTTTCAGGGAAGTGCAAAAACAACTCTGAGCGTCTGACAGAAATGCACGGAGTACAAAGAGGTCTGGTGTTTGCTATTTACTACCCTGCCCTGGCAGTTATCGGCGTTCCAGGTAAAGTATTGTAGTTGCGCGTTAATTGTGTGGATTAGGTTGAGCTTCTTTAAATCCCCTGTATAACCAGTGACGCTCCTCCACGATAGAGATAATTGACACCATTTAATGGGATATATTTGTAGTCTTTGAAGAGTTTCCTTATCTTAATTGGTATAATCTTTTCTCTTCATCATCATTCTTCTACATTTACGGTATAATTCGCCATTCAAAGTTCTAATGTATTCAATATGCGGATTATAACTTGTTGGCACTAAATGTACATTTTTTCCTCTTAAACTGTGTCATTCAGCTGTTTAAACATATATTATTTTGTATTCACTTTCGGTGTGTGGGCGTCGCTGGATAGCCCACCCACCGTTTATTGACCAACCTGGGCAACTCAGTAGTATTGTAGATAGCACAATTGCTTCACCGCTCCAGGGTACCAGGTTCGATTCCGGCCTGGGCCACTGTCTGTGCGGAGTCTGCACATCCTCCCCGTGTGTGCGTGGGTTTCCTCTGGGTGCTCCGGTTTCCTCCCACAGTCCAAAGATGTGCAGGTTGGTGGATTGGCCATGATAAATTGCCCTTAGTGTCCAAAATTTCCCTTAGTGTTGGGTGGGGTTACTGGGTTATGGGGGTAGGATGGAGGTGTTGACCTTGAGTAGGGTGCTCTTTCCAAGAGCCGGTGCAGACTCGATGGGCCGAATGGCCTCCTTCTGCACTGTAAATTCTATGATAATCTATGAACCTGATTTTCTCTTGAAAAGATTGGGGTTAGCTGCCTTTTGGAACCTCCTTATTGCATGTGGTGTAACTTTATTCAAAGCGCAATTGCAGAGTGAATTCCCGGATTTCGACACAGGACTTTGAAGTCTGGAACGGCGATACGTTTGCAAGTCGGGACTGGTTTAGCTCAGTCGACTAGACAGCTGGTTTGTGATGCAGAAGAAGGCCAGTAGCGCGGGTTCAATTCCCGTACCCTTCCAAGTACCCGAACAGGCGCCAGCGTGTAGGGCCTTTTCACAATAACTTCATTGTAGTGTTAATGTAAGCCTACTTGTGACAATAAAGATAACTGTTGTCAATCAGGATGATCAGCGTCTTGCGGAGCAACTTCCAATTACTGATCCTCCAATGTATCTGCTGACATTGTCCTCCAATTTGATAGTGGTTGGCGCTGCCGAAGGAACCTTGGTGAGTTCCTGTGGTGCATCTTGTAGGTGGGAGACTGGGAGACACTGCAGCCCCTGTTCGATGGTGGTAGACATAGTGAATATGTATGAAATGGGGTGTCGATGAAGCACACTGGTATTCCCCGGATGGTGTAGACCTTTTTGATAGTTGTTGGAGCTGTACTCATTCAAGCAATTGTGAAGAACATTGCATCACATTCTTTACTTTTCCAATTAATGAGTCAGGAGCTAATTGAACCTGGCTGAGGGCAAATAGAGCGTCAGCGAATAGGTTATTGCGAATCAAATGCAGCTTGATTGCTCTCCAATTACCCTTTCCATGATTTTACTGCTGGCCAGTCCTAGCCTCATGAGGCAATTGTACTGGTTGGACTCGCCCTGTTTCTTGTGTACAAGACATGCCTGGGCAATTTTCCACATTGAAGGATTGATGCCAGATTTGCAGTGGAGCACCTTTGCTAAGGATGTAATAAGTTCTGAAGCACAGGTCTTCAATACATTTGCTGAAAAACTGTCGAGGCCTATAGCCTCTGCAGTACCTGGTACCTTCAGCGTTTCATCAGATCACGTGGACAGGATTGCATTAGATGTTGACTGAAACCTGCGCACCTGGGTAGCTCCGGAAGATGTCGTGATATATCATTCAAGCAGAACTTCTGTCTGAAGATTGTTGCGAAGACTTTAGCCTTATCTTTTGGACTGATTTTCTGGGCTCTCCTATCTTAGGGTACGGGGATACTTGTCTAGTCTCCTCTCCTCTTTGAATCAGTTTTGTTTCAATTGTCCCCCACCATTCTCAACAGGATTTAACAGTAATGTTAGTCGGATTTATTGGCTGTTGAAGCGGTTAGCTGCTTATGTTAGTTGGCACACAGGTCGTCCTTTGATGTAGCTTCACCTGACTGACAACATATGTTAAGCGATGTGTGCTTTTTTGCATCCTGTCATGCCACCTGCATTATTTACTGAACCACGATTGATTCCTAGGGTTGCTGTTGATAGTAGAGTTAGGCCTTGGCGTTCCAGACATTGACGTTACACATTGTGGATGAGTAGAATTCTACTCTTACTGATGGCTCACATTGCCTCGGGAATGCCCAGTCTTGTGTTGATAGGTATGTTAGAAATCTATCCTTTATAACACGTTGCTCCTGCCACACAACACGGTGGAGAATATTGTAATGTATTATTTCAGGACATTACGATATCAAACTCCTTTTTAAGCACAATTTCATCACGGTTATCTCAGGAAAGTGTTTATATTACTGTTGTGTTCCTCTTAGCGGGTGAATTGGAATACTGTTTTCACAATATACATGCAATTCTGTTGTCATATGGGCAATACATTGTGGGTGAATTACCACAATTTAATTATCATGTAAAAGTTGTTCTATTGTGGCATCGGCACTGTTCATGGGGTACATTTTCGCAGTGTTATTCCACGCCATGGCAAACATCCACCTCGCAGATTGGAACAATCAACCAGTCCTGAATTCATTTAATGTAGGGACGTTATTTGACAGGAAGATTTCGAAAAGTCTATAAACAACGTAAACAGTTGTACTTAGACCATAAGACATAGGAGCGGAAGTAAGGCAATTCGGCCCATCGAGTCCACTCCACCATTCAATCAGAGCTGATTTCAACTCCATTTACCCGCTCTCTCTCCATAGCCCTTAATTCCTCGAGAAATCAAGAATTTATCAACTTCTGTCTTAAAGACACTCAACGTACCGGCCTCCACCGCCCTCTGTGGCAATGAATTCCACAGACCCACCACTCTCTGGCTGAAGAAATTTCTCCTCATCTCTGTTCTAAAGTGATTCCCTTTTATTCTAAGGCTGTGCCCCCGGGTCCTAGTCTCCCCTGCTAATGGAAACAACTTCCCTACGTCCACCCTATCTAAGCCATTCATTATCTTGTAAGTTTCTATTAGATCTCCCCTCAACCTCGTAAACTCCAATGAATATAATCCCAGGAACCTCAGACGTTCATCGTATGTTAGGCCTACCATTCCTGGGATCATCCGTGTGAATCTCCGCTGGACCCGCTCCAGTGCCAGGATGTCCTTCCTGAGGTGTGGGGCCCAAAATTGCTCACAGTATTCTAAATAGGGCCTAAATAATGCTTTATAAAGCTTCAGAAGTACATCCCTGCTTTTATATTCCAAGCCTCTTGAGATAAATGAAAACATTGCATTTGCTTTCTTAATTACGGACTCAACCTGCAAGTTTACCTTTAGAGAATCCTGGACTACGACTCTCAAGTCCCTTTGCACTTCAGCATTATGAATTTTGTCACCGTTTAGAACATATTCTTTTTTCCAAAGTGCAAGACCTCGCACTTGCCCACGTTGAATTTCATCAGCCATTTCTTGGACCACTCTCCTAAACTGTCTAAATCTTTCGGCAGCCTCCCCACCTCCTCCATACTACCTGCCCCTCCACCTATCTTTGTATCATCGGCAAACTTAGCCAGAATGCCCCCAGTCCCGTCATCTAGATCGTTAATATATAAAGAGAACAGCTGTGGCCCCAACACTAAACCCTGCGGGACACCACTCGTCACCGGTTGCCATTCCGAAAAAGAACATTATATCCCAACTCTCTGCCTTCTGCCTGACAGCCAATCGTCAATCCATGATAGTACCTTGCCTCGAATACCATGGGCCCTTATTTTACTCAGCAGTCTCCCGTGAGGCACCTTATCAAAGGCCTTTTGGAAGTCAAGATAGATAACATCCATTGGCTCTCCTTGGTCTAACCTATTTGTTATCTCTTCAAAGAACTCTAACAGGTTTGTCAGGCACGACCTCCCCTTATTAAATCCATGCTGACTTGGCCTAATCCGACCCTGCACTTCCAAGAATTTAGAAATCTCATCCTTAACAATGGATTCTAGAACCTTGCCAAGAACCGAGGTTAGGCTAATTGGCCTATTATTTTCCATCTATTTCCTTGTTCCCTTCTTGAACAGGGGGGTTACAACAGCGATTTTCCAATCCTCTGGGACTTTCCCTGACTCCAGTGACTTTTGAAAGATCATAACTAACGCCTCCACTATTTATTCAGCTATCTCCTTTAGAACTCTAGGATGTAGCCCATCTGGGCCCGGAGATTTATCAATTATTAGACCTCTTAGTTTCTCTAGCACTTTCTCTTTTATGATAGCTACCATATTCAACTCTGCCCCCTGACTCTCCTGAATTGTTGGGATATTACTCATGTCTCATACTGTGAAGACTGACGCAAAGTACTTATTTAGTTCCTCAGCTATTTCCTTGTCTCCCATCACTGGATTACCAGCGTCATTTTGGAGCGGCCCAATGGCTACTTTTGCCTCCCGTTTGTTTTTAATGTATTTAAAGAAACTTTTACTATCATTCCTAATGTTACTGGCTAGCCTACCTTCATAATTGATCCTCTCTTTCCTTATTTCTCTCTTTGTTATCCTCTGTTTGTTTTTGTAGCCTTCCCAATCTTCTGACTTCCCACTACTCTTTGCCACATTATAGGCTTTCTCTTTTGCTTTGATGCATTCCCTAACTTCCTTTGTCAGCCATGGCTGCCTAATCCCCCCTCTGATAACCTTTCTTTTCTTTGGGATGAACCTCTGTACTGTGCCCTCAATTACTCCCAGAAACTCCTGCCATTGCTGTTCTACTGTCTTTCCCACTAGGCTCTGCTCCCAGTCGATTTTCGTCAGTTCCTCCCTCATGCCCCTGCAGTTACCTTTATTTAACTGTAACACCTTTACACCTGATTCTACTTCGATGAATAATTGGTATTAACCCCTCACATCTCAAACTCGCTGTTTCACCGGGTTCTCAACTTCCACAAATGCAGCCGATGAACGTTCCAAGTTCACCATTCCTTGTTGTGGATATCCCTTTTCATCCCAACAATGGCAAAGCCTCGGATTGTTCGAATCTTCACGGTCTTCAGTAAGGCTCCATAAATCGCGCTATCCTCGCTTGCATCAATTATTCATGACAGAGGGAACCTTATCATGCATCCCACTAGTGTCGCGCAGCACTGAAGAATAGTTGTGTTGCAGAGGTCTCATCATCTGTAAGTTCCTTCTTTTCAGATGCCGCCAGGGATCGCAGGGTGGTCTTCAAGTAAAAAGCTCGAATCTCCCTTTACATTTTACTCAACAGTCGGAGAAACATTCATTCTCCAGTCACCTCCCTCTGAAAGCTGACAGTTGATACCCCAACCATTAATTAATTTTACAGAATGTATTTATAAAGAACCTTTCCTGCTCTTTACGAGTGTATAATCTGTGTTATTGTTTGTTCATAATTCTTGATGGTTGTTTTGCTACTTACCCACTTCAATAGATGTTTCTTTTTTTTTCTTTGCTGGCGTTCGTCTTGCTTTCGTGTATTCGAGTCATCTGCATTATTTTCAATATGCTTTCCTTTCCTTCTCGTTTGCCATTATGCCTCGATTGTACATTTTGAATTGTTTGTAATTATCATCTCTTACTTTAATCAAAATTCGTATTTTAAACATGGAGATATTTGACCATAGCCAAGGGAATCATTTCCAACCTAGTTTAAAGTTTCACACAGACTGTAAAGGAGATGATGTTGTTTGGAGTCGAACAGCCAACGTCTTTCTTCCAATCTCTCTCTCAAATACACACAATCTCTGACTATCTTTATTACAGCTAACTTGACTGTGATTGTGATTCTGTCTCGAAGAAGATGTGGTCTGTCTGGATGCATCACTTATTACTTGGTGTCTATGGTTGTGTCGGATCTCTTTGTTATGGTGACGGCTGTAATATTAAACCGGATTGCAGGAATTTATTTCCCATTCAGTTTCCTGTCTATTACACCAATGTGTAGTTTCCTGTCTATTACACCAATGTGTAGTCTCCGTTCTGTGTTGAATTATGGCGCTATAGAGAGTTCGGCCTGGTTCACTGTCGCTTTCACCTTTGATCGATTTGTGGCCATTTGTTGCCAGAAGCTCAAAATTAAATATTGCACCGATAAGATGGCAGCATATGTCATTGGAATCTTGTCCATACTGATCTGTACAAAAAGTGTCTTATTGTATTTTATATATGAACCGCGATACATGATTAACAATATACCATGGTTCTGCAGCGTGAAAGAAATATTTTATATGTCCCCTATTTGGGCCGCACTAGATTGGATCCGCCCCATTTTCAATCCTTTTATCCCATTCATCCTGATTTTACTACTCAATGCTCTGACCGTCAGACACATTCTAGTGGCCAATAGAGCCCGTAAAAGACTCCGGACCCAGAGCAATGGAGAGAATCAGGGTGACCCAGAGTTGGAGAAGCGGAGAAAGTCCATGGTTTTACTCTTTACCATCTCGGGCAGTTTTATTCTGTTGTATTTGTTATTTTTTATAACTATTATCTATGTCCGAATTGAAAAAGTTACTTATTTCTCAGGTTCCGGTTTTAGCACATCAACATTTATTCTCGAGGAATACGGATTTATGCTTCAGTTTTTGAGCTCCGGCATCAATCCCTTCATTTATGCAGGGACCCAGAGTAAAATCAGAGCCGAGCTAAAGACTGGACTTAAATATCCATTCAGGCAAATTGTTAAAATGCTGAGAATTTGAAAATGGGCACCATCCATCCATCTACCTATCATGTATCGCCATCTATCTATCTATCCATATTTCTGTCCATCTATCTATCCATCCATATATCCACCCACCCATCCATCCATACAACCACCCTCCCATCCATCCAATCATCTATCTATCTATCTATCTATCTATCTATCTATATATATATATATATATTTATATCTATCTATCCATCTATTCATCTATCTATCTATCTCTTTCTCTATCTCGCACTCACTCTCTCTCTCTCACTCACTCTCTCTGAGTAGGTGCCTATCTATTTTCTATTCGTCTATCCGTTAATGACAGCGGGTTTTCTCAGCTGATGCAAACATTAATTATGCCCATTTGATGGATATACATATGTAGGCGGAGTATTAATGCAGTTGATATATGAAAAATCTAGATTTTAATGTAATGTGTTTGTGACTATTAAATTGGCATCTATTATTCAAATGCTCATACATCATACAATTAGTTTTCATGTAACTGGGAACAGCATTACTAATACATTAGAAGTTGAATTGAAATTCTGTAGCTTTTAGAATGTCACTCAAATTGTATAATGTTCCGATGTAGCGCAGGGTTAATAAAATGTACTTGAGTCTATATGAATTTATTTAAAATGCACAATAACTCACAATTCTGAAATTATTCTTTAGACAGTTTTTTGTGAACAAGTCATTCATTTTGTGGCGAGCGAGTTAGCTCAGGGGGAAGTGCATTTTTCTCGTCCAATTTGTCAAATCAAATCAGGATCTTATTGACTGCCTCAAATGACCTCACTTTTCTGAACTCCAGAGAAAGTAGGTCCACCATGCCTCTTATATTCTTCTGATACAACTTATTCCAGGAACCAAGCAAGTGAAATAAATCCAATGCATTTGGATCGTTCCTTAAATAAACAATATCAAAGCTGGACAAAATATTCTACAAGTGATTAGCTTAGGAATAGACCGGACATTGGTTTCGTTTCCCCATGTTATCCAATTAAATTGCTGGTGGTCTGGGTGGCTGGCTTGACCATTTAGCAGAGATGGTAACAGTCAAGCACATTGTTGTGAATATGGATTGTCATGAAGTCAGGGCTGGGTTAAGATGGCAAATTTCTTTCCATAAACAGCATTAGAGAACTAGATGTGTTTTTTCATAAAAATTGATTATAGTTTCATGGTCACCATTACTAAGAATAACTTTCATTTTTAGATTTATGAATTGAATTGAATTCCACAAGCAGATTCACAACAGGACATTGACAGGATGCAGAGCTGGGCTGAGAAGTGGCAGATGGAGTTCAACATTGATAAATGTGAAGTGATTCATTTTGGAAGGTCGAATTTGAATGCTGAATACAGGGTTAAAGGCAGGATTCTTGGAAGTGTGGAGGAACAGAGGGATCTTGGGGTCCACGAATATAGATCCCTCAAAGTTGCCACCCAGGTTGATAGGGTTGTTAAGAAGGCGTATGATGTGTTGGCTTTCATTAACAGGGGGATTGAGTTTAAGAGCCGCCTTATTTTTATTTTATTTATTCTCCTCCATTTTCACATTTTCTCCCACATTTACATCCATCAACAATAAACAATAATCAGCAAGATATGTCAGTCCCCATAATAACAACAACGATCCCATCTACCCACCAACCCCCAAACCTCAACCCGCATGTTTACATAAACAAATGACAAAAATAAATCAGGGATTACCCGTAGTCACCCTTAATCTTACACAGGTCCACCCCCCCCCCCACCTCCCAACCCCCCCCCCCCCACACCCCCCCCCCCCCCCCCACCGCAGGTCTCCAGCTCCTCCCGTCCACTGCCTCTTGTAAAACTCCTCCCCCTACCCTCGGTTCCTTCCCCCGCAACTTTCCACCCTGGCTGGACCACTCGGACCCTGTTCTGCCAGGCTCCGATGGCCGCAGCCCCTCCTCCCACGTCACTCCCGTTCACTGGCCGGCACACACCGGCCAGCGTAGAGGCCCCCGCCCGGGGCCCTTACCCACTTGCCCGGCCCCAGGAAAGCCCAAAGATCCCCTTTTAGCACACAAACCCCGCCTATCCACCTACACCCCAAAGAACTCTCATTTTGAGTGAAAGTCCCGTCTCTTCCCTTGTCCAAATATATACCACCTTGGCTCCTTTAATCACTACACCCGCGCGCAGTGATACAAAAAAGAAGAAAATACAATCATGAGGTTACATCGGCACATGGCCATTCCTCAATTTGTCAGTTCTGCCACAGTCCTTCTGCTTTCGCAAACTCCTCCGCTGCTTCCGCCGTTCCAAAATAAAAGTCCCTGAGCTTGTAAGTCACCCTCAGCTTCGCTGGATATACAATGCCGCACCGCACCTTGCTAATGTACAGTGCCCTCTTCGCCCGGTTGAAGGCAGCCCGCCTCCTTGCCAGCTCCACCGCAAAGTCCTGGTATACACATATACCAGCTCCAGCCCACTGCACCACCCGCTTCTGCTTGGCCCAGCTCAGGACCTTTAACTTCACCCTGCACCTACGGAAGCACAGAGTCACTGCCCTTGTCGGCTCACTCGCCTTTGTATAGGCCTCCACGACCGATGAGCCCGATCCAGTTCATATCGGAAGGGGTCCTCCTCCTCCCCCAGTAGTTTTGCCAGCATCGCGGCAAAATACTCAGTCGGCTTCGGTCCTTCAACTCCTTCGGGCAGCCCCACAATCCTCAAGTTCTGTCGCCTGGATCTATTTTCCAGGTCTTCCATTTTTCCTTGCAGATCCTTGTTAGTATCCATCACCTTCCGCATCTCTTTCCCCATCGAGGCAAGTTGATCACCATGCTGCAATAACGTCTCCTTCACTTCCTTCAGCGCCTCCCATTGCTCTCGCACCTCCGCCACTGCGCTCGCCACCTCCGTCCTCACCGGGGGAACTTTCTTCAGCCATAAGCAGTGCGGCCTACCCTGGTGCTCCAACCTCCATTTTTCCTGGTGACTCCGCGGTGACCTTTCCACTCCCCGACGGACCTCCAGATGGGTTTTTTTCGACCGTTTTTTTGCTCACCCTCGACATCTTTCTTTGGGGTTTTTTTCCCTCCTGTGTCTTCTCAGTGCCTCCTCCGTGCCTTTTCCCTGCTTCTGTCGCCTCCGCGGACCCTGGGACCGGGCTTAAAGCCCCGAAATTGCCGTTCCCGAGCGGGGGCTCTCAATTGTGCGGCCGCCTCCCGCCCGCCGTCACCGGAAGTCTTGCTGCAGCTTTATAACATTCTAGTTAGACCACACTTGTCCAGTTCTGGTCGCCTCATTGCAGGAAGGATGTGGATGCTTTGGAGAGGGTACAGAGGAGATTTACCTGGATGCTGCCTGGACTGGAGGGATTGTCTTATGAAGAAAGGATGAGGGAGCCAGGGCTTTTCTCACTGGAGCGAAGAAGGCAGAGAGGTGTCTTGATAGAAGTGTAAAATGTGATGAGAGGCATGTATAGAGTGGATAGCCAGATACTTTTTCCCAGGGTGGAAATGGCTGTCACGAGGGGATATAATTTTAAGGTGATTGGAGGAAGGTATAGGGGAGATGTCAGAGGTAGGTTCCTTACACAGAGAGTGGTGGGTGTGTGGAATGCACTGCCAGCAGAAGTGGTGGAGTCAGAATCATTAGGGACATTTAAGCGACCCTTAGCGAGGCACATGGACAGCAGTAAATTGAAGGGGTGTAGGTGAAGTTGATCTGAGATTAGGATAAATGGTCGGCACAACATTGTGGGCTAAAGGACCTCTACTGTGCTGTACTGTTCTATGTTCTGTGACTCAGTAGAAACCGTGTGCACAAATCATTGGCCTGCACCTCTGAATTATTGGCCCAGTGACATTACACCTGATCCAGCATCTCCTTACAACTAGTAAATTGTGGTCCTTCCAGAGACGCTCATATGCCAGGAGCTATTACAGACCTGTCAGACTGTCTGTCTTCTGCTACAATGGAAAATACACCGGAATCCATTAGATTGAAGAAATATAGCGGGCCCGAGTAAGCATGGCTAAAGAGACGTGTTGATCATAACTCACTGCTGCGTCCTACTATATGATTGCTTAATGATGTGAAAGTGTGGGGCTAATACTTGGGAGCATACATCTAAATCAACTAGAATTCATACTGGGATTTACAATTTTCATCCACTCATATTGGCACTAACGGCACAGAAGGAGGGAATTCGGCCCATTGCATCAATGATGGATCCTCGTGCAACAACACCGTCCATAAACACTCGCTGTTCGAGCTTCGTAGTCCAAGCGTCTGTCCAATTTCCCGCTGACTATAATACCCACAAACGTAACCAACACTAATATTCACGTGACCAGCATGTGCCTGCGAGGTGTGCACTTCAATTACTATTCTTCAATCATTTGAAACCTGGCGCACATGCAAGGCAGATAGCAATAGTAAGACACACCCTTCCAACACTACTTGGTTGAGCAACACGGATGCAGGCCATTCGTAGAAGGGGACACGTCTAATTGCAACATGGCCAGACTTTCCAGTGCTCCTCGCATTATCGCTTTCCTTGGCTCGTTTTTCTGCCTATATAGTTTAAGAAACATCATACTTAGTAAACACCGGTACAAAGGAACCAGATTTACTATTTCAGCGCTTCCCGTGAAGCTCCAAGAGAATATCACCCGCGTTGGCCTAATAGAACTCGCCATACTCTTATTACCCCCTTAATTGTCACATCCGTTCGATGATTTCATAGAATTTACAATAGATTTCATAGAATTTACAATGCAGAAGGAGGCCATTCGGTCCATCGAGTCTGCACCGGCTCTTGGAAAGAGCACCCTACCCTAGCCCACACCTCCACCCTATCCCCATAACCCAGTAACCCCACCCAACACTAAGGGCAATTTTGGACACTAAGGGCAATTTATCATGGTCAATCCACCTAACCCGCACATCTTTTGACTGTGAGGAAACCGGAGTACCCGGAGGAAACCCACGCACACACAGGGAGGATGTGCAGACTCCGCACAGACAGTGACCCAACACGGAATCGAACCTGGGACCCTGGAGCTGTGAAGCAATTGTGCTATCCACAATGCTACCATGCTGCCCTGGATCTTTAGATTCCCTTTTTTGTTATCTATAATTCTATTGTCATACTATTTATTACCCCTTCACTGTCCTCGCAAACAATACGATTTGACCTAAAGCCTATTTGAAGAATTAATCTCACATGCACTACATACATTGCAACGGTTGTTTGGCCGTTATATTTTTCACTTTCACCAAGTAAAATTATCTGCCATTCTCTC
Source organism: Scyliorhinus torazame (assembly GCF_047496885.1). Lineage (NCBI taxonomy): Eukaryota > Metazoa > Chordata > Chondrichthyes > Carcharhiniformes > Scyliorhinidae > Scyliorhinus > Scyliorhinus torazame. Next base: position 181,995,387 of record NC_092711.1, on the reverse strand, counting down.
TGTTACTGTTCCCATTGCTGGAATTTAACGATCGAGTACCAGAAGCATCTCTTCGTTCGAGTTCATCATTTTTATGTTGCCGTTTCTACAGTCAGTCTCTAATTCCAGTCTCACCTGCCTACCCCGTTCTCTTTGAAATCAGTCCTCCTTCACACTGGAACACTCTTGTGATATTTTCCCAAGCTCTTCTTCACTACTGGCCTAAGCCTTGTGGCATCTTAGTCATTCTTTCTCAAATCTTCCTCACATTCGTTTGTTCCACTTGCCATTTTTCAGGGTCACTTACTGTAATATTTTCCCAATCGATAATTGTGTAATTATAGACTCTCAAAATCATTATTCAATAGTTGCATGTCTTTGTGAATTCATTCCACTTTTGGACTTCAATGTATCTTTTATTACCTCATGGTTTACAATTTGTCCCAACTACCGTGAACTTGCGTTTCTGTTGCTCAGTTTTAACCAAAAGAACACTATCCTTGCTCACTCGAATCCATCCCGTCTTTCGAGCACTTCTGTTTTTCGCCATAAGTGCGGCCAACCCAAATTCATGTTTCTTTCACTTCCTTTGCTTACCACATCATATCTATGTACATTAATCGGCAATTCCTCGTCAGTTTATGGCACGTTTTTGTTGTTGCTGATACATTCGTATCTCCAAAGTTATTTTTTTGTCTTTGTACCTTAGCACAATTATTCGCCACAGTTTATGTGTTTGTCCTTACATTATATTTTCTTCCACGTCCTTTTTATTCTGCTTCAAACTAACGTGAGACTACTTTCTTTTGGAATGCTGCTCAGCATTCTATGTTCATACAAATGATGCATATTTTCTGTTTCTCTCTGCTGTTCCCAGCGCACAACAACTTAAGTTACAAACTCTCCAAACATCGATGTGAACCTTCCCGCAAAGAATTTGGGCTGAGCCCTGTTTAGTATAAGTTTATGTAACACATACCCAATGTCCCAGAATGACCCTTTTGTTCCATGAATCTGAAAATCTCCCTCCTGCACCACACTTAAAACCGTACGTTGCTCGTTCCTATCATTGTCATTCTGCTCTGGTCAGTGCATGGCAACCAGAGTAAGGCAGAGAATATTCCCGTCGAGGTACGACCTTTTGACAGTTACTTGAGAACAAGAATAAACCATTCGGACCATTTAAGCTGCTTGAATTGGTGCATTTTGTTTTGAAACATTAGAGCGGTATCATGAACCGCCAGACCCACAAATCTGCAAAAGAACACTGTGGGGTTGAGTCAGGAGGGAGAGGCCCTTAGAGTTTCTAACATCTGCTTCTGATCCCATGAAGTCACACGTCATGTAAGGCATGGGTAAGAAACGAAATTGCTGTTAGATATCAGAGATATCCAGCAGCCAATCGTCGGAGACCGTGTTATCGGGCGGTGAGGAGGGTATAGTCATATGACATGTGGAGACGTGGTGGACAGAATTGTAATCAGGGTGGTCAGGGCTGTTACCGGGGGTGGGGGTGGGGCACTCGGAGGTAGCCAGAGCATCTGGAGAGATAATCGGCGATGGGTGCTGGTGGTGTCTGGAAGTCGTTGAGTAGTTGGGTTGTAGCCGATGGCTCTTTTCGATATTGACGGAGGTAGGGTTCTAGTCATCGGCTGAGGAGTAGTTTGGATCAGCAGGGTTGTCTGAGGAGTTGGATTATAACTAGTATTCAAATGTTTATAGGGGTAGGGAGGATATTGGAGTGATGAAGGGGTGGTAACTGAGATGTCTGGGGGTCTAGAGGTGATAGCCGTGTCAGCATTTTAGTTAATAAGGAGATTTTAGTTCTTCAATCTTCTCCTGGGTAATTATACTAGTGAAGGTAATGAACGTCGCAACTGCCCCAGATGATCCTCGAGGGGGAGAACTGGCCGGTGGTGATTTAACCTGAGGGTCATCATAACTCAGGGAGGGGCAACGTTTAGAAGGCCATTCATTAATAACCTCCGCTGTTATGGAAATTGAGTCCGCGCTGTTGGCCTCGCTGTACATCACAAACCAGCTTTACGATTTCCAAACGTTCAGATCATTATAAACCAACAATTGTAAAGATCACATAGTTCGTGAAAAGTCAGGGTATCTCCTGTGAATGGGAAAAGAAAGGGCAAACAAATCCCGAGCTTAGTGAATGGATGGAAAGCCTGATAGTGATAAAGGTCAAAAGGACAGAACCAAAGCTCTGGAATAGCAGTCAAGTGGCAAAAGAGGTTTAGTGCAATGTCCTATGAATAACATAATTTGGTAGGAAGGCAGAGGAGATCCACTGTAGAGCCAATAGGAGAACACTAAAATGAGTGCCTGAATATAACTGGACTAAATTGGACGTGTTAGCCTTGAATATAGTTGCTTTAGTGAACCTTCTCACAAGCTGAAATTGAGCTCCCATAGTCACTAAAACGCGCTGACCTAGTAATGTCATTGAAAATATTCGTGCAATACTGGGCCTGAGAATACCGATTGTACACTCAATATACTTAGCTGAAACTTTCCGCAGCAAGCTGCAGATAGTCGCGTTAAACTTGGTGTTCAGCATCAGAGAAACGTGGGATCGGGTTTCTCCTGATCAGTGACCACACAGACTCAAGAATGGTCAGAAGTGAGATCTTCACTCCGTTCATCAGGAAACAAGTATTGTTCAGGAGTAAATAACTCCTCGTTTGGACTGACTTTGATTTTCAGGTCATTATCTTCTTATAAATGAAAAAGTAAATCGACTGTGATAATTCTAGAAATTTCACTTTACAACCCTGTCATAACAGATTAAAACATTCAATTGAAACATAAAAAGCAACCATGCGCGTGTCTGTTATTTTCCCAAATCATTGAATTAATGTAAAAAAACAACATAACATTAAATTATTTCCCAGGAGCCTGACATCAGGTATAAATAAGACATGCTTTCAGGGAAGTGCAAAAACAACTCTGAGCGTCTGACAGAAATGCACGGAGTACAAAGAGGTCTGGTGTTTGCTATTTACTACCCTGCCCTGGCAGTTATCGGCGTTCCAGGTAAAGTATTGTAGTTGCGCGTTAATTGTGTGGATTAGGTTGAGTTTCTTTAAATCCCCTGTATAACCAGTGACGCTCCTCCACGATAGAGATAATTGACACCATTTAATGGGATATATTGTAGTCTTTGAAGAGTTTCCTCATCTTAATTGGTATAATCTTTTCTCTTCATCATCATTCTTCTACATTTACGGTATAATTCGCCATTCAAAGTTCTAATGTATTCAATATGCGAATTATAACTTATTGGCACTAAATGTACATTTTTTCCTCTTAAACTGTGTCATTCAGCTGTTTAAACATATATTATTTTGTATTCACTTTTGGTGTGTGGGCGTCGCTGGATAGCCCACCCACCGTTTATTGACCAACCTGGGCAACTCGGTAGTATTGTGGATAGCACAATTGCTTCACTGCTCCAGGGTACCAGGTTCGATTCCGGCCTGGGCCACTGTCTGTGCGGAGTCTGCACATCCTCCCCGTGTGTGCGTGGGTTTCCTCTGGGTGCTCCGGTTTCCTCCCACAGTCCAAAGATGTGCAGGTTGGTGGATTGGCCATGATAAATTGCCCTTAGTGTCCAAAATTGCCCTTAGTGTTGGTGGGGTTACTGGGTTATGGGGCTAGGGTGGAGGTGTTGACTTTGATTAGGGTGCTCTTTCCAAGAGCCGGTGCAGACTCGATGGGCCGAATGGCCTCCTTCTGCACTGTAAATTCTATGATAATCTATGAGCCTGATTTTCTCTTCAAAGATTGGGGTTAGCTGCCTTTTGGAACCTCCTTATTGCATGTGGTGTAACTATATGCAAAGGGCAGTTGCAGAGTGAATTCCCGGATTTCGACACAGGACTTTGAAGTCTGGAACGGCGATACGTTTGCAAGTCGGGACTGGTTTAGCTCAGGCGACTAGACAGCTGGTTTGTGATGCAGAAGAAGGCCAGTAGCGCGGGTTCAATTCCCGTACCCTTCCAAGTACCCGAACAGGCGCCAGCGTGTAGGGCCTTTTCACAGTAACTTCATTGTAGTGTTAATGTAAGCCTACTTGTGACAATAAAGATAACTGTTGTAAATCAGGATGATCAGCGTCTTGCGGAGCTACTTCCAATTACTGATCCTCCAATGTATCTGCTGACGTTGTCCTCCAATTTGATAGTGGTTGGCGCTGCCTAAGGAACCTTGGTGAGTTCCTGCGGTGCATCTTGTAGGTGGGAGACACTGCAGCCCCTGTTCGATGGTGGTAGACATAGTGAATATGTATGAAATGGGGTGTCTATGAAGCACACTGGTATTCCCCGGATGGTGTAGGCCTTTTTGATAGATGTTGGAGCTGTACTCATTCAAGCAATTGTGAAGAACATTGCATCACATTCTTTACTTTTCCAATTAATGAGTCAGGAGCTAATTGAACCTGGCTGAGGGCAAATAGAGCGTCAGCGAATAGGTTATTGCGAATCAAATGCAGCTTGATTGCTCTCCAATTACCCTTTCCATGATTTTACTGCTGGCCAGTCCTAGCCTCATGAGGCATTTGTCCTGGTTGGACTCGCCCTGTTTCTTGTGTACAAGACATGCCTGGGCAATTTTCCACATTGAAGGATTGATGCCAGATTTGCAGTGGAGCACCTTTGCTAAGGATGTAATAAGTTCTGAAGCACAGGTCTTCAATACATTTGCTGAAAAACTGTCGAGGCCTATAGCCTCTGCAGTACCTGGTACCTTCAGCGTTTCATCAGATCACGTGGACAGGATTGCATTAGATGTTGACTGAAACCTGCGCACCTGGGTAGCTCCGGAAGATGTTGTGATATATCATCCAAGCAGAACTTCTGTCTGAAGATTGTTGCAAAGACTTTAGCCTTATCTTTTGGACTGATTTTCTGGGCTCTCCTATCTTAGGGTACGGGGATACTTGTCTAGTCTCCTCTCCTCTTTGAATCAGTTTTGTTTAAATTGTCCCCCACCATTCTCAACAGGATTTAACAGTAATGTTAGTCGGATTTATTGGCTGTTGAAGTGGTTAGCTGCTTATGTTAGTTGGCACACAGGTCGTCCTTTGATGTAGCTTCACCTGACTGACAACATATGTTAAGCGATGTGTGCTTTTTTGCATCCTGTCATGCCACCTGCATTATTTACTGAACCACGATTGATTCCTAGGGTTGCTGTTGATAGTAGAGTTAGGCCTTGGCGTTCCAGACCTTGACGTTACAGATTGTGGATGAGTAGAATTCTACTCTTACTGATGGCTCACATTGCCTCGGGAATGCCCAGTCTTGTGTTGATAGGTATGTTAGAAATCTATCCTTTTTAACACGTTGCTCCTGCCACACAACACGGTGGAGAATATTTTAATGTATTATTTCAGGACATTACGATATCAAACTCCTTTTTAAGCACAATTTCGTCACGGTTATCTCAGGAAAGTGTTTATATTACTGTTGTGTTCCTCTTAGCGGGTGAATTGGAATACTGTTCTCACAATATACATGCAATTCTGTTGTCTTATGGGCAATACATTGTGGGTGAATTACCACAATTTAATTATCATGTAAAAGTTGTTCTATTGTGGCATCGGCACTGTTCATGGGGTACATTTTCGCAGTGTTATTCCACTCCATGGCAAACATCCACCTCGCAGATTGGAACGATCAACCAGTCCTGAATACACTTAATGTAGGGACGTTATTTGACAGGAAGATTTCGAAAAGTCTATAAACAACGTAAACAGTTGTACTTAGACCATAAGACATAGGAGCGGAAGTAAGGCAATCCGGCCCATCGAGTCCACTCCACCATTCAATCAGACCTGATTTCAACTCCATTTACCCGCTCTCTCTCCATAGCCCTTAATTCCTCGAGAAATCAAGAATTTATCAACTTCTGTCTTAAAGACACTCAACGTACCGGCCTCCGCCGCCCTCTGTGGCAATGAATTCCACAGACCCACCACTCTCTGGCTGAAGAAATTTCTCCTCATCTCTGTTCTAAAGTGATTCCCTTTTATTCTAAGGCTGTGCCCCCGGGTCCTAGTCTCCCCTGCTAATAGAAACAACTTCCCTACGTCCACCCTATCTAAGCCATTCATTATCTTGTAAGTTTCTATTAGATCTCCCCTCAACCTCCTAAACTCCAATGAATATAATCCCAGGAACCTCAGACGTTCATCGTATGTTAGGCCGACCATTCCTGGGATCATCCGTGTGAATCTCCGCTGGACCCGCTCCAGTGCCAGTATGTCCTTCCTGGGGTGTGGGGCCCAAAATTGCTCACAGTATTCTAAATGGGGCCTAACTAATGCTTTATAAAGCTTCAGAAGTACATCCCTGCTTTTATATTCCAAGCCTCTTGAGATAAATGAAAACATTGCATTTGCTTTCTTAATTACGGACTCAACCTGCAAGTTTACCTTTAGAGAATACTGGACTACGACTCTCAAGTCCCTTTGCACTTCAGCATTATGCATGTTGTCACCGTTTAGAACATATTCTTTTTTCCAAAGTGCAAGACCTCGCACTTGCCCACGTTGAATTTCATCAGCCATTTCTTGGATCACTCTCCTAAACTGTCTAAATCTTTCGGCAGGCTCCCCACCTCCTCCATACTACCTGCCCCTCCACCTATCTTTGTATCATCGGCAAACTTAGCCAGAATGCTCCCAGTCCCGTCATCTAGATCGTTAATATATAAAGAGAACAGCTGTGGCCCCAACACTGAACCCTGCGGGACACCGCTCGTCACCGGTTGCCATTCCGAAAAAGAACCTTATATCCCAACTCTCTGCCTTCTGCCTGACAGCCAATCGTCAATCCATGATAGTACCTTGCCTCGAATACCATGGGCCCTTATTTTACTCAGCAGTCTCCCGTGAGGCACCTTATCAAAGGCCTTTTGGAAGTCAAGATAGATAACATCCATTGGCTCTCCTTGGTCTAACCTATTTGTTATCTCTTCAAAGAACTCTAACAGGTTTGTCAGGCACGACCTCCCCTTACTAAATCCATGCTGACTTGGCCTAATCCGACCCTGAACTTCCAAGAATTTAGAAATCTCATCCTTAACAATGGATTCTAGAATCTTGCCAACAACCGAGGTTAGGCTAATTGGCCTATAATTTTCCATCTTTTTCCTTGTTCCCTTCTTGAACAGGGGGGTTACAACAGCGATTTTCCAATCCTCTGGGACTTTCCCTGACTCCAGTGACTTTTGAAAGATCATAACTAACTATTTATTCAGCTATCTCCTTTAGAACTCTAGGATGTAGCCCATCTGGGCCCGGAGATTTATCAATTATTAGACCTCTTAGTTTCTCTAGCACTTTCTCTTTTGTGATGGCTACCATATTCAACTCTGCCCCCTGACTCTCCTGAATTGTTGGGATATTACTCATGTCTCATACTGTGAAGACTGACGCAAAGTACTTATTTAGTTCCTCAGCTATTTCCTTGTCTCCCATCACTAGATTACCAGCGTCATTTTGGAGCGGCCCAATGGCTACTTTTGCCTCCCGTTTGTTTTTAATGTATTTAAAGAAACTTTTACTATCATTTCTAATGTTACTGGCTAGCCTACCTTCATAATTGATCCTCTCTTTCCTTATTTCTCTCTTTGTTATCCTCTGTTTGTTTTTGTAGCCTTCCCAATCTTCTGACTTCCCACTACTCTTTGCCACATTATAGGCTTTCTCTTTTGCTTTGATGCATTCCCTAACTTCCTTTGTCAGCCATGGCTGCCTAATCCCCCCTCTGATAACCTTTCTTTTCTTTGGGATGAACCTCTGTACTGTGCCCTCAATTACTCCCAGAAACTCCTGCCATTGCTGTTCTACTGTCTTTCCCACTAGGCTCTGCTCCCAGTCGATTTTCGTCAGTTCCTCCCTCATGCCCCTGCAGTTACCTTTATTTAACTGTAACACCTTTACACCTGATTCTACTTCGATGAATAACTGGTATTAACCCCTCACATCTCAAACTCGCTGTTTCACCGGGTTCTCAACTTCCACAAATGCAGCCGCTGAACGTTCCAAGTTCACCATTCCTTGTTGTGGATATCCCTTTTCATCCCAACAATGGCAATGCCTCGGATTGTTCGAATCTTCACGGTCTTCAGTAAGGCTCCATAAATCGCGCTATCCTCGCTTTGCATCAATTATTCATGACAGAGGGAACCTTATCATGCATCCCACTAGTGTCGCGCAGCACTGAAGAATAGTTGTGTTGCAGAGGTCTCATCATCTGTACGTTCCTTCTTTTCAGATGCCGCCAGGGATCGCAGGGTGGTCTTCAAGTAAAAAGCTCGAATCTCCCTTTACATTTTACTCAACAGTCGGAGAAACATTCATTCTCCAGTCACCTCCCTCTGAAAGCTGACAGTTGACACCCCAACCATTAATTAATTATAAAGAACCTTTCCTGCTCTTTACGAATGTATAATCTGTGTTATTGTTTGTTTCATAATTCTTGATAGTTGTTTTGCTACTTACCCACTTCAATAGATGTTTCTTTTTTTTTCTTTGCTGGCGTTCGTCTTGCTTTCGTGTATTCGAGTCATCTGCATTATTTTCAATATGCTTTCCTTTCCTTCTCGTTTGCCATTATGTCTCGATTGTACATTTTGAATTGTTTGTAATTATCATCTCTTACTTCAATCAAAATTCTTATTTTAAACATGGAGATATTTGACCATAGCCAAGGGAATCATTTCCAACCTAGTTTAAAGTTTCACACAGACTGTAAAGGAGATGATGTTGTTTGGAGTCGAACAGCCAACGTCTTTCTTCCAATCTCTCTCTCCAATACACATAATCTCTGACTATCTTTATTACAGCTAACTTGACAGTGATTGTGATTCTGTCTCGAAGAAGATGTGGTCTGTCTGGATGCAACACTTATTACTTGGTGTCTATGGTTGTGTCGGATCTCTTTGTTATGGTGACGGCTGTAATATTAAACCGGATTGCAGGAATTTATTTCCCATTCAGTTTCCTGTCTATTACACCAATGTGTAGTCTCCGTTCTGTGTTGAATTATGGAGCTATAGACAGTTCGGCCTGGTTCACTGTCGCTTTCACCTTTGATCGATTTGTGGCCATTTGTTGCCAGAAGCTCAAAATTAAATATTGCACCGAGAAGATGGCAGCATATGTCATTGGAATCTTGTCCATACTGATCTGTACAAAAAGTGTCTTATTGTATTTTATATATGAACCGCGATACATGATTAACAATATACCATGGTTCTGCAGCGTGAAAGAAATATTTTATATGTCCCCTATTTGGGCCGCACTAGATTGGATCCGCCCCATTTTCAATCCTTTTATCCCATTCATCCTGATTTTACTACTCAATGCTCTGACCGTCAGACACATTCTAGTGGCCAATAGAGCCCGTAAAAGACTCCGGACCCAGAGCAATGGAGAGAATCAGGGTGACCCAGAGTTGGAGAAGCGGAGAAAGTCCATGGTTTTACTCTTTGCCATCTCGGGCAGTTTTATTCTGTTGTATTTGTTATTTTTTATAACTATTATCTATGTCCGAATTGAAAAAGTTACTTATTTCTCAGGTTCCGGTTTTAGCACATCAACATTTATTCTCGAGGAATACGGATTTATGCTTCAGTTTTTGAGCTCCGGCATCAATCCCTTCATTTATGCAGGGACCCAGAGTAAAATCAGAGCCGAGCTAAAGACTGGACTTAAATATCCATTCAGGCAAATTGTTAAAATGCTGAGAATTTGAAAATGGGCACCATCCATCCATCTACCTATCATGTATCGCCATCTATCTATCTATCCATATTTCTGTCCATCTATCTATCCATCCATATATCCACCCACCCATCCATCCATACAACCACCCTCCCACCCATCCAATCATCTATCTATCTATCTATCTATCTATCTATCTATCTATCTATCTATCTATCTATCTATCTATCTATCTATCTATCTATCTATCTACCTATCTATCTATCTATCTTTCTATCTATCTATCTATCTATATATATTATACATATATATATTTATATCTATCTATGTATCCATCTATTCATCTATCTATCTATCTCTTTCTCTATCTCGCACACACTCTCTCTCTCTCACTCACTCTCTCTGAGTAGCTGCCTATCTATTTTCTATTCGTCTATCCGTTAATGACAGCGGGTTTTCTCAGCTGATGCAAACATTAATTATGCCCATTTGATGGATATACATATGTAGGCGAAGTATTAATGCAGTTGATATATGAAAAATCTAGATTTTAATGTAATGTGTTTGTGACTATTAAATTGGCATCTATTATTCAAATGCTCATACATCATACAATTAGTTTTCATGTAACTGGGAACAGCATTATTAATACATTAGAAGTTGAATTGAAATACTGTAGCTTTTAGAATGTCACTCAAATTGTATAATGTTCCGATATAGCGCAGTGTTAATAAAATGCACTTGAGTCTATATGAATTTATTTAAAATGCACAATAACTCACAATTTTGAAATTATTCTTTAGACAGTTTTTTGTGAACAAGTCATTCATTTTGTGGCGAGTGGGTTAGCCAGATCGTCCATTGAGATTTTCCTGCATTATTAGGTTTGGTTCTGTTGAAAGTGTTTGTAGAGATGGTGGCACAGTGGCGCAGTAGTGAGCACAGATCCCTCATGGTGCCAAAGACCAGGTTTGATTCCTGACCTGGTCCACTGTCCGAGTGGAGTTTGCACATTCTCCCCGTGTCTGCGTGAGTCTCCGCTCCTCCCCCCGCCCCCCCCCCCCACCACCACCACTCCCCCGCCCCCTGCCCCTCAACAATCCATAAATGTGCAGGCTTCGTGGACTGGACGCACTAACTTGCCCTTTAAGTGGAACAAAATAATTGGGTACTCCAAATTTTCTTTTAAATCTGCTTGTAGAATTGAACTGTTTCTCCATGAAATGTGTTTCGTCCCCTCCTAGATGTAAGGTGGTACTCAACTCCTCAGAGACTGTATGTCCGGGATACATTGAAAAACTAACATTGCTGCTGTGCATTGCAATTTCCACATTGTTTCTGCATCGTTTAAAGTCAGTCATTGGTCCTCATGAGACTCAATTGTTTCAAACGTGACTTTACAGTTTTGACACTGCTGGTATTGTTGATTTTAATCATAAACAGGACTAACCCATGTACATGTTATTAGTTGTGGAGATTTTGCAGGTTATATTAACAACCCGCACAACCCGAGTTCAACTTTGACGCGTCTCAGATAAGTCGTCATTGCTTCAAAAATGCAGTGTGCTGTGTCCATGATTACGTATAAAAACATTGCTTGGCATCTGACCAAGAGCAACACCTCAAAATTCAGTTTGTGAATGGAGAACAACGGACCGAATTTAAATTCGAAACGACTCGATAAAAGTAGTTAACAAAATGTGATATAGTTAAAAGATTACATCAAATCTAATGTCAGAAGGAATTAGATCTAGCCCTTGGTGCTAAATGGATGAAGGAAAATGGGAGTAAGGCAGGATCAGAGTATTGAACTTAACAATTAGCCAAGATCATAATTAATGGCGGAGCGGGTTCGGAGGGACGAATGGCCTCCTCCTGCTTCTATTTTCTCTGTTTCTATGTTGCTAATTGTCAAAAAGCCAAGGCGAAATAGTTTTAATTTTAATTTATTTTAATCAATTCCCAATGGTATAATAAGATTCCATTGTGTACAAACCCTGTTGATGTTAGAACCAGATGGCAAGCTCCCAGAATGGAACCCTGGCCACAATGGCCGTAACCATTTTCTCATAAAGCATGAAAGAACAGATTCACGGGACGGTTTATCAGTTCCAACAACAAAGAACAAAGAAATGTGCAGCGCAGGAACAGGCCTTTCGTCCCTCCAAGCCCGTGTCGACCATGTTGCCCGACTAAACTACAATCTTCTACACTTCCTGGGTCCGTATCTCTCTATTCCCCATCCTATTCATGTATTTGTCAAGATGCCCCTTAAATGTCACTATCGTCCCTGCTTCCACCACCTCCTCCGGTAGCGAGTTCCAGGCACCCACTACCCTCTGTGTAAAAAAACTTGCCTCGTACATCTACTCTAAACCTTGCCCCTCTCACCTTAAAGCTATGCCCCCTAGTAATTGACCCCTCTGCCCTGGGGAAAAGACTCTGGCTATCCACTCTGTCTATGCCCCTCATAATTTTGTAGACCTCTATCAGGTCGCCCCTCAACCTCCGTCGTTCCAGTGAGAACAAACCGAGTTTATTCAACCGCTCCTCGTAGCTAATGCCCTCCATACCAGGTAACATTCTGGTAAATCTCTTCTGCACCCTCTCTAAAGCCCCCACATCCTTCTGGTAGTGTGGCGACCAGAATTGAACACTATACTCCAAGTGTGGCCTAATTAAGGTTCTATACAGCTGCAACATGACTTGCCAATTCTTATACTCAATGCCCCGGCCAATGAAGGCAAACATGCCATATACCTTCTTGACTACCTTCTCCAGCTGTGTTGCCCCTTTCAGTGACCTGTGACAAGATCAGTGACAAGAAAATAAAACATTTATTAAGCATGAAACTATTGGATTATGATACAATACTAATTTTCTCGCCCTTTAGCTGAACAACTGCAGGGGTGTTAAAATTGAAGCGGATTGCAAAGTGCATCTAAAGCAGCAATTATCTCATTAACACACACGTCTCTTTTAAACAGGCAAGATGACTGTAATACAATAAACACTCAGCTCTGAGCTCAAGTTAGCGCCCGTGGATATTCTCAGAATCTCTCAAAATATTTCCACATGAGAGTTTTGAAAATCCACTCCCAAGATTACAGATTAAAAGCTTACTTCATAAGTATGCATTCCCTCCGTGGATTGAATTCCGAAATCCAGAGAAGGTTTTCCAAATGTAACTTTTGAACAAAGGTGCCGCTCTGCTTTTAACAGCGAATTCAGTCCAGAAATTTACACCAACCGATTGAGGATTTCCTTTGTTGACTGCTGTTAAAACTACTCACAGTTGCTTTAACTCTCAATTCCAAAACTGTATTAAAATTACAGCTAAGAGAGGTTCACTCCTCAGTGCTCTGCCTCCAACTGCAACCAATTTAGCTCAGCTGAAAGTTTTTTAAAAATAAATTTAGAGTACCCAATTATGTCTTTTCCAATTAAGGGGCAATTCAGCGTGGCCAATCCACCTAACCTGCACATCATTGGATTATGGGGGTGAAACCCACGCAGATGGGGAGAATGTGCAAACTCCACACAGGCAATGACCCGGTGCCGGCATCGAACCCGATCCCTCAGCGCCTTCGGCAGCAGCGCCAACCACTGCGCCTCTGTGCTACCCTAAGCTCAGCTAAAATTTACATGTTTCTCTACGTTACAAGGCCCCAGATGCTAAGCAACTCCCGCAAGTTTATATCTCTTATTTATTCTCCACGCCGTAGCCCTCTCTAAATTCCAATAGAAAAACAGGTGCAACTGAACCAACCTCAGCACGTACTAACACTCTTGTCAGGCGTGAATCTAACTATAGATTTTAGCCTTCCAGACGGGAATATTAAATTAATCGCATATAAAACGCAAAACGTATTTCTAATATTTACCAATACAGACATTAATCCCTTAAAACTACATTTCTTTTGTTCATATTAAAAATGTTCAAAAGTGAATTGGCTGCCTCTGAAATGCCAAGTTTGTCAGGGATCTGATGAAAGTGAAAGAGGAACGTTTTTTCTTAAACATGATTCCGGCCCCACAATGCAGTGCCATATTGACTGAATGGTTTTTGATGTAGAACTCACCGAAAATAAAGAAACGTTATAATTCTGAAAAAGCCGAGAATAATGTGTAAATATATTTCACGCCTGTCATGGTAAGTACCCACAAGTCTACGTGGGTTAAATATTCATGGAGTGTAACCACACTCCGTTTGGTTACCCACAAGTCACAAATTTTGTGCAGACAGCACAAACTTTCCTTAACCTGGGCCGTGCAACAGCAAAAGACTTGACGGGGCTGAAATCCGGCAAGAATCGAGAGGGACTGTTATCTCTGTGCTACTCTATGTGTATCACATCACTAGGAAACGGGGCAGAACAACAGACCAGCACACTGCGATTGTAACAAATCTCCTCATCCATGAATAGATTTATTTTAAATACAGCAAAGGGACAGTTTACCCTATTCTTCAACTCCTCTTTGGATTTTATCTGAGTCACTGCATAAATTTACGTATTGGTGCATAAATCGCAGTTCCTGGTGGTTGGTTCTAGTCATTAAATCTAACCGATACAATTGCTCTCATAGAGAATATATCAAAAGCACTGCCCATAACAGACGACGATTCCAGGATACAACAAGCATTGAAATTGTGGACCTCCTTTTATTCTTCATCTCTGGATCGCCGGGAGTTTCCACATTGATGTGGGCCTGAATTGTCCTACCGACGCTGCTCGACTCTAAAATGTGTCAAATTGCGAGAGCAAAAAATTAAGCAGTAGAATCAATACAATAGGAGGACGCGGTGTTTCAATATAATGAGTGAATATATTAACTCCCTATATTAGTAGAGAATAAATATCCAAGATCACATAACAGCAGTGCGTATTATTCCAAAGGCTACATCGACCATCATACATAAAATGCCCGAAAATATTCCCAACAGAGATCAGCACACACACTGTTCCAAGCACAAGATTGGCTCTTTTCCCCAGTGCAATATATGCTCTTCAGCTTCTGAAAACGAATTGATCAACCGTGAACATGACTGCAAACTGGCCAGAACAGTCTGCGTCTGCATAAAGTAGAAAAACATGAATAGTGACCATCTTCACCTTCCACAACAACTGAAATTGGGTCCAATAACGAACATAAATCTGCCAAAATATGTGGTAAGTGACAGCAACCGGCAGATCCGCCTCTGCAATGGAAATCAGGGAGCGGGCGATACGTGTCGAGCAACTTCGCCTGCCTCGAAACGGGTCATAATTGTCAGGAAGTACATTGAAAAGAATAAAAACTTACATTAGAAACTGAAAGGAACAACAGCAAGTTGATGGCATTCTGGGTGAAAATAGAAACGTTACTATTGGATCCAGGAACAGCATGCTTTATTTATTCATTTACTGAAAGGAGCGTCGCTTGCACGGCCAGCATCTTTTTCCCATCCCTAGTTGCCTTCAAAAGGTGGTGATGAGATGCCTTCTTGACCAGCTCTAATCCTTGAGCTGTAGGTACACCCTCTCTGCTGTTAGGGGTGATTACCAGACTGTTACCCCGGCAACGGTGAAGGAACGGCGATATATTTCCAAGTCAGTCTGGTGAGTGACTTGGAGGAGAACCTCCAGGTGGTGGGGTACCCATGTATCTGCTGCTCTTGTCCTTCTAGATGGTAGTGGTCGTTGGTTTGGAAGGTGCGATCTGACGAATCTTGGTGAAGTACTGCAACGCATATTGTAGATGGCACACAGGCTGCCATCGATCATTGGTGGTGGAGGGTTTGAATGTTTGTGGAAGGAGAAGCAATCAAACGTGTTGATTTGTCCTGGATGGTGTCGAGCTTCTTGGGTGTTGTTGGAGCTGCACTCATCCAGACACTAGAGAGTGTTCCATTACACTCTGACTGTGCCTTGTAGAGGTGGGCAGGCTTTGGGGGGGGGTCAGGAGGTCAGTTACTTGCCGTAGGATTCATAGCCTTTGAAGTACCCTGGTAGCCACAGTATTAATATGCTTAGTCCAGAACAGTTTCTGATCAATGGTAACCACCAGGATGTTGATTGTGGGGAACTCAACAATGGTAATGCCATTGAATATAAAGGACGATTGTTAAATCGTCTCCTGTAGGAGACGGCCATTGACGGGCATTTGTGTGGCGTGAATGTAAATTGCCACTTATCAGCCCAAGCGTGGATAACGTCCAGGCCTTGCAGCATTTGGCTGTGGACTGCTTCATTATCTGAAGAGTCAGGAATGAGGCCGAACATTGTGCAGTCATCCGCAAACATCTCCACTTCTGACCTTATAATGGAAGGGAGGTCATTGATGAAACAGCTGAAGGTGGTTGTGCCTAGGACACTACGTTGAGGAATTCTTGCAGTGATGTCCTGCAGCTGAGATGATTGACCTCCAACTACCGCAACCATCGTCCTTTGTGCCAGATACTCCAAGCGGAAAGGTTTCCCCCTGATTCCCATTGACTCCAGATTAGCGGGGGCTCCTTGATGCCATATTAGATCAAATGCTGCCTTGATGTCAAAGGCAGTCACTCTCACCTCACCTCCTGCATTCAGCTCTTTTTACCATGCCTGAACCAAGATGGTAATGAGTGAGCTGAGTGACCCTGGCGGAACTGGTCCGTGAGCTGGTTATTGATGAGTAAGTGCCATTTGACAGTACTATTGATGACTCCTTCCATCACTTTTCTGATGATGGTGAGAAGACTGATTGGGCGATAATTGATTGGATTAGATTTGCCATGTTTCTTGTGTACACTACACACCTGGGCAACTTTCCACATTGCTGGGTAGATGCCAGTGTTGTCGCTGTATTGGAACAACTTGGCTCGGGGTGCAGTGTTCTGGAGAACAAATCTTCAGTACTTTTGCCTGAATATTCTTAGGGGTCATAGCCTTTGCAGTATCCGGTGTCTTCAGCCATCATGTGGAGTGAATCATCTTGGCTGAAGACTGACACCTGTGATGCTTGTGACCCCTGGAGGAGACCTTGGTGGATCATCCATTCGGTACTTCTGGCTGACGATTGTTACGGATGCCTCAGCCTTGTCTTTGCACATATGTACTGGGCTCCTCCATCATTGAGGATCGGGATATTTGTAGAGCCTCCTTCTGCAGTGAATTGTTTAATTGTCCACGGCCATTCATGGTTGGATGTAGCAGGACTACAAAGCTCGTCTCTGATGCGTCGGTTGTGGAATTGCTTATCTCTGTCAATGACTTGCTGCTTAATTACAAGCAATCGACCTTTCTTTGAGAGATGGGTTTGGTGTGAAGCATCGTCTGGTGTAGCAACAACCACAAAAAACTAACAGGACCCAACATCATTTTGTTCAACTATTGGGTCGGCAACTGGAATCTACAATAATTAGGATTATACTTTGCAGAATACAGTACAGGAATAAGCAAAGCCACTCGTCTTGATCAAGATCCTGGGAATTTGCAGTGTGTTCGGACACATTGATATTGCAGAACCAGATCTGTGATGGGTTGCGACTTATGCCAAAGTGAAATAGTTCAATATTCAGCAGTCCACTTCTGTAGAATGTCAGAGGCCGTTTTTCTAATTCACAAAAGAAGATTTGATTCCGAAATATTATTCATGTCAACAGAATGCCCCAGTGTACTTTAGAGGTACTCTGATTTTTTTTTTTTGCTGATTGCATCATAAAGAGGTAGCTTTCATATAAGGAACAAAATCTGCATCAGAGAAGAAAATTTGAAAATGGAGCATTAAAGTAAAGAAATAAAGAAAGCAATACAATGAATTGGGACATTACAGAATTGAAAGGAAAAACAGAAATATAAGACCATAAGACATAGGAGCGGAAGTAAGGCCATTCGGCCCATCGAGTCCACTCCACCATTCAATCGTGGCTAATTTCAACTCCATTTACCCGCTCTCTCTCCATAGCCCTTAATTCCTCGAGAAATCAAGAATTTATCAACTTCTGTCTTAAAGACACTCAACGTCCCGGCCTCCACCGCCCTCTGTGGCAATAAATTCCACAGACCCACCACTCTCTGGCTGAAGAAATTTCTCCTCATCTCTGTTCTCAAGTGACTCCCTTTTATTCTAAGGCTGTGCCCCCGGGTCCTAGTTTCCCCTGCTAATGGAAACAACTTCCCTACCTCCACCCTATCTAAGCCATTCATTATCTTGTAAGTTTCTATTAGATCTCCCCTCAACCTCCTAAACTCCAATGGATATAATCCCAGGATCTTCAGACGTTCATCGTATGTTAGGCCTACCATTCCTGGGATCATCCGTATGAATCTCCGCTGGACTCGCTCCAGTGCCAGTATGTCCTTCCTGAGGTGTGGTGCCCAAAATTGCTCACAGTATTCTAAATGGGGCCTAACTAATGCTTTATAAAGCTTCAGAAGTACATCCCTGCTTTTATATTCCAAGCCTCTTGAGATAAATGACAACATTGCATTTGCTTTCTTAATTACGGACTCAACCTGCAAGTTTACCTTTAGAGAATCCTGGACTACGACTCACAAGTCCCTTTGCACTTCAGCATTATGAATTTTGTCACCGTTTAGAAAATAGTCCATGCCTCTATTCTTTTTTCCAAAGTGCAAGACCTCGCACTTGCCTACGGTGAATTTCATCAGCCATTTCTTCGACCACTCTCCTAAACTGTCTAAATCTTTCGGCAGCCTCCCCATCTCCTCCATACTACCTGCCCCTCCACCTATCTATGTAGCATCGGCAAACTTAGCCAGAATGCCCCCAGTCCCGTCATCTAGATCGTTAATATATAAAGAGAACAGCTGTGGCCCCAACACTGAACCCTGCGGGACACCACTCGTCACCGGTTGCCATTCCGAAAAAGAACCTTTTATCCCAACACTCTGCCTTCTGCCTGACAGTCAATCGTAACTCCATGTTAGTACCTTGCCTCGAATACCATAGACCACTCAGCAGTCTCCCGTGAGGCACCTTATCAAAGGCCTTTTGGAAGTCAAGATAGATAACATCCATTGGCTCTCCTTGGTCTAACCTATTTGTTATCTCTTCAAAGAACTCTAACAGGTTTGTCAGGCACGACCTCCCCTTACTAAATCCATGCTGACTTGTCCTAATCCGACCCTGCACTTCCAAGAATTTAGAAATCTCATCCTTAACAATGGATTCTAGAATCTTGCCAACAACCGAGGTTAGGCTAATTGGCCTATAATTTTCCATCTTTTTCCTTGTTCCCTTGTTCCTGGGACTTTCCCTGACTCCAGTGACTTTTGCAAGATCATAACTAACGCCTCCACTATTTCTTCAGATATCTCCTTTAGAACTCTAGGATGTAGCCCATCTGGGCCCGGAGATTTATCAATTATTAGACCACTTAGTTTCTCTAGCACTTTCTCTTTTGTGATGGCTATCATATTCAACTCTGCCCCCTGACTCTCCTGAATTGTTGGGATATTACTCATGTCTTCTACTGTGAAGACTGACGCAAAGTACTTATTTAGTTCCTCAGCTATTTCCTTGTCTCCCATCACTAGATTACCAGCGTCATTTTGGAGAGGCCCAATGTCTACTTTTGCCTCCCGTTTGTTTTTAATGTATTTAAAGAAAATTTTACTATCATTCCTAATGTTACTGGCTAGCCTACCTTCATAATTGATCCCCTCTTTCCTTATTTCTCTCTTTGTTATCCTCTGTTTGTTTTTGTAGCCTTCCCAATCTTCTGACTTCCCACTACTCTTTGCCACATTATAGGCTTTCTCTTTTGCTTTGATGCATTCCCTAACTTCCTTTGTCAGCCATGGCTGCCTAATCCCCCCTCTGATAACCTTTCTTTTCTTTGGGATGAACCTCTGTACTGTGTCCTCAATTACTCCCAGAAACGCCAGCCATTGCTGTTCCACTGTCTTTCCCACTAGGCCCTGCTCCCAGTCGATTTTCGTTAGTTCCTCCCTCATGCCCCTGTAGTTACCTTTATTCAACTGCAACACCTTTACATCTGATTCTACCTTCTTTCTTTCAAATTGGAGATTGAATTCTACCATATTATGATCACTGCCTCCTAAGTGTTCCCTTACTTTAAGATCTTTAATCAAGTCTGGCTCATTACATAACACTAAGTCCATCATGGCCTGTTCCCTCGTGGGCTCCATCACAAGCTGTTCCAAAACGCCCTCCTGTAAACATTCAATGAATTCCGTTTCCTTGGGTCCACTGGCAGCATAATTTACCCAGTCCACCTGCATATTGAAGTCCCCCATGATCACTGTGACCTTGCCTTCCTGACATGCACTTTCTATTTCGTGGTGCATTTTGTGCCCCTGGTCCTGACCACTGTTAGGAGGTCTGTACATAACTCCCATTATGTTTTTTTTGCCTTTGTGGTTCCTCAACTCTACCCACACAGACTCCACATCATCTGACCCTATGTCGTTTAGTGCTGTTGATTTAATTTCATTCCTAATTAACAAGGCAACCCCGCCCCCTCTGCCCACCTCTCTGTCTTTTCGATAGGTTGTGAATCCCTGGATGTTTAAATGCCAGACCTGAAACCCCTGCAACCACGTCCCCGTGATGCCTTCCACATCATACCTGCCAGTCACAATCTGGGCCACAAGCTCATCGACCTTGTTCCGTACACTGCGCGCATTTAAATATAGCACCTTTAATTCTCTATTGACCGTCCCTTTTTGTTTTCTTAGTGTGGTGGACCTTGGTTACTGAGCCTTTCCATAAACTGTGTCATATTTTGTGGGATGGGGACTATCGTAACCTCTCCTGAGTTCTGTCTTTTCGTGCTTTTTTGTATTCCTAAGCAGCTACACTTCCCACTGATTACTTCACCTCTTGGTTCCCTGACTTTCCCTTCCCCCCCCCCCCCCACCTCTAGTTTAAAGTCCTATTGACCACCCTATTTACTCTTTTCGCCAGAACACTGGTCCCAGCTCGGTTCAGGTGGAGACCATCCCAACGGTATAGGTCCCCACTGTCCCAAAACTGATGCCAGTGCCCATGAAAAGGAACCCCTCTTTCCCACACCACTCTTTCAGCCACGTGTTCACTTCCCTTATTCTTGCCTCCCTATGCCAATTTGCACGTGGCTCGGGCAGTAATCTGGAGATTATGACCCTTGAGGACCTGTTTTTTAATTTGAATCCTAGCTCTTTATAATCTCTAAACAGGTCCTCTTTTCTAGACTTGCCTATGTTGTTGTACCGACATGGACCACAACAACGGGATCCTCCCCCTCCCTCTCCAGTATCCTTTCAAGCCGGTCAGAGATGTCCCGCACCCTAGCACCGGACAGGCAACATACCATGAGGGACTCTTTATCCTGCTCACAAAGGATACTATCTATCCCCCTGATAATAGAATCCCCT
Organism: Scyliorhinus torazame; assembly: GCF_047496885.1. NCBI lineage: Eukaryota > Metazoa > Chordata > Chondrichthyes > Carcharhiniformes > Scyliorhinidae > Scyliorhinus > Scyliorhinus torazame. The sequence goes on along the minus strand of NC_092711.1, from coordinate 181,974,297 downwards.
ACAACTACAACTTGCCTATTTACTCCCTCCCCTTGAATGGCCTGCTGAACCATGGTGCCTTGGTCAGCTGACTCATCCTTCCTGCAGCCCTGTTCGCCATCCACACAGGGAGCAAGTGCCTCATACCTGTTGGACAGGGTCAAGGGCTGAGGCTCCTGAGTTCCTGACTGCTGGTGCCCTTTACCTGCCTGACTTGCAGTCACACCCTGCTGTCCCTGGCCACTGGCAGGATTTAAACTACTTACTCTGACAGGTGTGACTGCCTCCTGAAACACAGTGTCCAGGTAAGTCGCCCCCTCCCGGATGTGCCTCAGTGTTTGAAGCTCAGACTCCAGCCCATCAACTCTGAGCCGGAGCTCTTCGAGCAGCCAACACTTACTGCAGATGTGGTCGCCGCAGCTCGCAATGGGATCTGCCAGCTCCCACATCAAGCAGCTCAAGCACATCACCTGACCTGCCATCACTAATTAATTAATTCGTTAATTTAAGTTTATAGCAGTGTATTTCATGACAACTTGGGAAAGCAAAGGTGTAGGCCGGAGGCCTGCAGCCACTAATTTTTGCAATTCAGTATTTTGCATTTCATTTCTGCATTGATTTTAAATTAATCCTAGAATGCATATTTAAAGTATGTTGTTGTTTTTCCTCACTTGGCACACATTCATGTTAACCCAGTTGTGATTGTATTTTAACTAACCAATCGATAATAAACAGTAGTGGCCTGTGTTCATAGATATTGTTTGCTTTCCATTCTGGTCAACCCAGCTTACTAAATGTTTTGCTCTCGACTTTTCATACGAATAAACTAAAATAAGCTGTCTTTTCTGTTGCAGTATTGCTCTCTGCATTCCGTAAGCCTTGAATCAAAACGAGGGCTGAGTAGGGGTTCTATGGATTCGACTCTTGTTTGGTGTGACCACATGAATAACATAGGGACAATAGAATTAGTAGCAGAAGTAGGCATTTCAGCCCTTCGAGTGGAAGCACCATTTTTAAAATATATATTTTTTGAAATAAATAATAATTTTAATTTTAATTAATTGACGCAATGTCAGTTAGAGGGGTGCAGTGCTCTGACTGTGAGATGTGGCAGATCCGGGAGGCTGGAAGCCTCCCGGATGGCTTCATCTGCAGAAAGTGCACCCAACTGGAGCTCCTCACAGACCGCATGGTTCGGTTGGAGCAGCAATTGGATGCACTTAGGAGCATGCAGGTGGCGGAAAGTGTCATAGGTCGCAGTTATGTAAATGTGGTCACACCCAAGGTGCAGGCAGAGAAATGGGTGACCACCAGAAAGGGCAGGCAGTCAGTGCAGGAATCCCCTGTGGTTGTCCCCCTCTCGAACAGGTATACCCCTTTGGATACTGTCGTGGGGGATAGCCTATCAGGGGAAAACAGCAGCAGCCAGAGCAGTGGCACCACGGCTGGCTCTGATGTTCAGAAGGGAGGGTCAAAGCGCAGAAGAGCAATAGTAATAGGGGACTCTATAGTCAGGGGCACAGATAGGCGCTTCTGTGGACGTGAAAGAGACTCCAGGATGGTATGTTGCCTCCCTGGTGCCAGGGTCCAGGATGTCTCCGAACGGGTAGAGGGCATCCTGAAGGGGGAGGGCAAACAGACAGATGTCGTTGTACATATTGGTACTAACGACATAGGCAGGAAGGGGCATGAGGTCCTGCAGCAGTAGTTCGGGGAGCTAGGCAGAAAGTTAAAAGACAGGACCTCGAGGGTTGTAATCTCGGGATTACTCCCTGTGCCACGTGCCAGTGAGGCTAGAAATAGGAAGATAGAGCAGCTAAACACGTGGCTAAACAGCTGGTGTAGGAGGAAGGGTTTCCGTTATCTGGACCACTGGGAGCTCTTCCGGGGCAGGTGTGACCTATATAAGAAGGACGGGTTGCATCTAAACCGGAGAGGCATAAATATCCTGGCCGCGAGGTTTGCTAGTGTCACACGGGAGGGTTTAAACTAGTATGGCAGGGGGTGGGCACGGGAGCAATAGGCCAGAAGGTGAGAGCATTGAGGGAGAACTAGGGAATAGGGACAGTGGGGCTCTGAGGCAGAGCAGACAGGGAGAAGTTGCTGAACACAGCGGGTCTGGTGGCCTGAAGTGCATATGTTTTAATGCAAGAAGTATTACGGGTAAGGCAGATGAACTTAGAGCTCGGATTAGTACTTGGAACTATGATGTTGTTGCCATTACAGAAACCTGGTTGAGGGAAGGGCAGGATTGGCAGCTAAACGTTCCAGGATTTAGATGTTTAAGGCGGGATAGAGGGGGATGTAAAAGGGGAGGTGGAGTTGCGCTACTGGTTCGGAAGAATATCACAGCTGTACTGCGGGAGGACACCTCAGAGGGCAGTGAGGCTATATGGGTAGAGATCAGGAATAAGAAGGGTGCAGTCACAATGTTGGGGTTTACTACAGGCCTCCCAACAGCCAGCGGGAGATAGAGGAGCAGATAGGTAGACAGATTTTGGAAAAGAGTAAAAACAACAGGGTTGTGGTGATGGGAGACTTCAACTTCCCCAATATTGACTGGGACTCACTTAGTGCCAGCGGCTTAGACGGGGCGGAGGTGTAAGGAGCATCCAGGAGGGCTTCGTAAAACAATATGTAGACAGTCCAACGAGGGAAGGGGCGGTACTGGACCTGGTATTGGGGAATGAGCCCGGCCAGGTGGTAGATGTTTCAGTAGGGGAGCATTTCGGTAACAGTGACCACAATTCAGTAAGTTTTAAAGTACTGGTGGACAAGGATAAGAGTGGTCCTAGGATGAATTTGCTAAATTGGGGGAAGGCTAATTATAACAATATTAGGCGGGAACTGAAGAACATAGATTGGGGGCGGATGTTTGAGGGCAAATCAACATCTGACATGTGGGAGGCTTTCAAGTGTCATTTGAAAGGAATTCAGGACTGGCATGTTCCTGTGAGGAAGAAGGATAAATACTGCAATTTTCGGGAACCTTGGATAACGAGAGATATTGTAGGCCTCGTCACAAAGAAAAAGGAGGCATTTGTCAGGGCTAAAAGGCTGGGTACAGACGAAGCCTGCATAGAATATAAGGAAAGTAGGAAGGAACTTAAGCAAGGAGTCAGGAGGGCTAGAAGGGGCTACGAAAAGTCATTGGCAAATAGGGTTAAGGAAAATCCCAAGGCTTTTTACACGTACATAAAAAGCAAGAGGGTAGCCAGGGAAGGGTTGGCCCACTGAAGGATAGGCAAGGGAATCTATGTGTGGAGCCAGAGGAAATGGGCGAGGTACTAAATGAATACTTTGCATCAGTATTCACCAAAGAGAAGAAATTGGTAGATGTTGAGTCTGGAGAAGGGTGTGTAGATAGCCTGGGTCACATTGAGATCCAAAAAGACGAGGTGTTGGGTGTCTTAAAAAATATTAAGCTAGATAAGTCCCCAGGGCCTGATGGGATCTACCCCAGAATACTGAAGGAGGCTGGAGAGGAAATTGCTGAGGCCTTGACAGAAATCTTTGGATCCTCGCTGTCTTCAGGGGATGTCCCGGAGGACTGGAGAATAGCCAATGTTGTTCCTCTGTTTAAGAAGGGTAGCAAGGATAATCCAGGGAACTACAGGCCGGTGAGCCTTACTTCAGTGGTAGGGAAATTACTGGAGAGAATTCTTCGAGACAGGATCTACTCCCATTTGGAAGCAAATGGACGTATTAGTGAGAGGCAGCATGGTTTTGTGAAGGGGCGGTCGTGTCTCACTAACTTGCTAGAATTTTTCGAGGAGCTCACTAAGATGATTGATGCAGGTAGGGCAGTGGATGTTGTCTATATGGACTTCAGTAAGGCCTTTGACAAGGTCCCTCATGGTAGACTAGTACAAAAGGTGAAGTCACACGGGATCAGGGGTGAGCTGGCAAGGTGGATACAGAACTGGCTAGGCCATAGAAGGCAGAGAGTAGCAATGGAAGGATGCTTTTCTAATTGGAGGGCTGTGACCAGTGGTGTTCCACAGGGATCAGTGCTTGGACCTTTGCTCTTTGTAGTATATATAAGTGATTTGGAGGAAAATGTAACTGGTCTGATTAGTAAGTTTGCAGACGACACAAAGGTTGGTGGAATTGCGGATAGCGATGAGGACTGTCAGAGGATACAGCAGGATTTAGATTGTTTCGAGACTTGGGCGGAGAGATGGCAGATGGAGTTTAATCCGGACAAATGTGAGGTAATGCATTTTGGAAGGTCTAATGCAGGTAGGGAATATACAGTGAATGGTAGAACCCTCAAGAGTATTGAAAGTCAAAGAGATCTAGGAGTACAGGTCCACAGGTCATTGAAAGGGGCAACACAGGTGGAGAAGGTAGTCAAGAAGGCATACGGCATGCTTGCCTTCATTGGCCGGGGCATTGAGTATAAGAATTGGCAAGTCATGTTGCAGCTGTATAGAACCTTAGTTAGGCCACACTTGGAGTATAGTGATCAATTCTGGTCGCCACACTACCAGAAGGATGTGGAGGCTTTAGAGAGGGTGCAGAAGAGATTTACCAGAATGTTGCCTGGTTATGGAGGGCATTAGCTATGAGGAGCGGTTGAATAAACTCGGTTTGTTCTCACTGGAACGAAGGAGGTTGAGGGGAGACCTGATAGTGGTCTACAAAATTATGAGGGGCATAGACTGAGTGGATAGGCAGAGGCTTTTCCCCAGGGTAGAGGGGTCAATTACTAGGGGGCATAGGTTTAAGGTGAGAGGGGCAAGGTTTAGAGTAGATGTACGAGGCAAGTTTTTTACGCAGAGGGGAGTGGGTACCTGGAACTCGCGACCGGAGGAGGTGGTGGAAGCAGGGACGATAGTGACATTTAAGGGGCATCTTGACAAATACATGAATAGGATGGGAATTGAGGGATACGGACCCAGGAAGTGTAGAAGATTGTAGTTTAGTCGGGCAGCATGGTCGGCACGGGCTTGGAGGGCCGAAGGGCCTGTTCCTGTGCTGTACATTTCTTTGTTCTTTGTTCTTGTTCTTTGAATCAGATCACGTCTGACCTCTTCCTGGTCTCAACCCAGCTTCTGAAGCATCTGAAACTTAGGTTTAAGTACTGGATGTAACTCCAGATTAACAGTACACGAGAAGACGCTATCAACAGCCGCCTAAAAAAAACTTGGATATTAATAAGTCTGCATGGCCCTGTGACAAGAACTGATAAGAGGTGAGATTTATTTCGGGAAATATTGCACCAGGCTTCGAAAGGTTGTAAATCAGCCACAAATGCAGATTAAATGACCATTACTTCAGGGACTCCGTCCTGCAGCCAGAGAGGATTAGTTGCCACGGAAAATAAGATGAATGGCCAGGAACCGCCTGACTGACCGTACCGTCCATCCGTTGGTGATATTCAATGACTTCGTAATGCATGTACCAAAGGGACGCTAACATGTGTACGAATCTGGCGAACTGATATGGAACAGACCAAATTTGGATTTGTATTTGTGTTTAAATAAATATCGATCTACCTTATTATCGTCAGAGATGTGAACAGTGCGTTCTCATTTGAATAAACATCGCTTCAATTTTAATTATTTTTCTTTGTGTTTATTATGAATATGGCTGTCGTATTATTATTAAAGCAAAGCATTTAGTCTAAGGAGCATCTATTGACCAGTATGGAAAGCAAACAAAGTCCGGAAAAATATCACTTTCCTGCACTTTGACCTAAAAAGCAACTCGTAGAAGGAATGTAATGGCCTAAGATTCATCGTTTAACCCTTTGCCCTGTCTTGGATATATATGCCCTCCATTCATCAGCGTTCACTCCGAGTTATGGAATTTGCTAATACACGACTATCTTTTTCACGCCCACCCTGTGAAGGCTTTTAATAATCCTCTATGATTCAACCAAGTCACTCCTCACGATTCTAAACTACAGTGTAAACAAATCCAGTCTATCAACTTTACTTAAAAAGCGCCAGTTAAGAACAGACAGCAGAATAAACTCATCACCTTTGGAAGGAGACCCACCAAAGCTTTGTGTTTCGACTCAGCTCTGAATGTACAACACACTGACATTTCTAATCTCTAATATTACATATACAAATAGAGAACATTAAGTCAGTGCGAGCAGCATTCCAGTCGGAGATTATGAATAAAATAAGACAGACATGGAGGGAAATGGTGCCTCCTCCTTTTACTTAATTTCCGAATTCCTAAACTGAACAGGTAGAGCGATTATCAGACAGGAATTATCTAAAGATTTAACTCTTCATAATCCTCCTTTTTCAATCATCCGCAATTGCTTCCAGAAGGATGAGGATTTGAATAGTTAATGTCAATAAATGAGAACCCCGGAATTGTCACTGAACAACTGAATTCATTAGTCGAAATCGAACATCATTTCTTTATGGAATGGATTTAGCAGTTTAAGATCTCACCTGATCATATTGATTCCCTGATTGTACAGCAACGCGGGAGGTACAGCAAATTACGGCAGCTGCCTGGACCTGGATCATCATCGGAGATAGTGCCCACACGCATAGTTATTTGTGGTTTATATTCAGCTCTGGTTTCTACATGTCAGTGCAATTTCCTGACCCAAAAAAACATACTCTTACCATCACAGAGAAACGGTTGAGGGAGGGGCAGGGCTCGTAGCTCAACATTCCGCGGTATAGGATCTTCTGGCAGGACAGAGAAGGGTGTAATTGAGGACATGACGTCGCATTATCAATTACGAAGTTCATTTTAGCAGTAAATTAGGGCCATATCTTGGATAGAGGCATTTAACAGGTACAAAGGGAACGAATTCACAGAGGTCCTAGTGGAGCACAGAAAGGGGTGGAGAAGCTCAAACAATAATTAGGAAAGCAAAAAGAGAACATGAAAAAGCACTGTCGGGTAAAAATATCAAGCAATTCTATAAGCATTTCAAGTGGAGGAGAATTACCAGGGAAGAGGAGGACCCATTATGGTCCAAAGGGGTAATCTGTGCGTCGAGCTGCATGACGCTGGAAGGGTATCAAACGAGTACTTTACGCCGGTCTTCACTTTGGAGAAGACGGATGCGGGTGCAGAATTCAGACAAGGGGGCTGAGAGGTTCTTAATCAGTTTAACATAGGGAGTGAGGATGTACGTGTGGTTTTGGCGGGTTTAAAAGTGGACAAATCCCCTGGTCCAGATGAGTTCTCTGCCAGGCTTCTGTGGGAGGCAAGGGAAGAAATTACAGGGGCTCTGATACAAAATTTGATTTCTTCTCTGGCCACAGTGATACCAGAGGACTGGAGGGCTGCTAATGTTCCACTTTTAAAGAAATGTGGTGAAGATAATCCAGGTATTTAGAGACCAGTGAGTCTCACATCGGAGGTAGGGAAACAATTGGATAAAATCCTGCAGGACAATATCAATCTCCACTTTGAATAGCTAGGTTTGATCACTGACATTCAGCATGGCTTTGTCAGTGGGAGGTCATGCCCGGTAAATTTGATTAGATTTTTTGAGAAGGTGAGCAGGTGTGCAGTGTAGTTAGTGTCACTTTTATGGGTTTCAGCAAAGACTTTTGAAAATAAGACCATAAGAACTAGGAGCAGGAGTAGGCCATCTGGCCCTTCGAGCCTTCTCCGCCATTCAATGAGACCATGGCTGATCTTTTGTGGACTCAGCTCCACTTTCCCGACCGAGCACCATAACCCTTTATTCCTTTATTCTTAAAAAAAAACTATCCATCTTTATCTTGAAAACATTTCATGAAGGAGCCTCAAATGCTTCACTGGGCAGTGTATTCCATAGATTCACAACCCTATTGGTGAAGAAGTTTCTCCGAAGTGCAATTCTAAATCTACTTCCCCTTATTTTGAGGCTATGACTCCTAGTTCTAAATTCCAAACAGTACAGTCCCAGTCTGCTCAACCTCTCCTCGTAATCCAACCCCCTCAACTCTGGAATTAACCTAGTGAATCTCTTATGCACACCCTCCAGCGCCTGTGCGTCCTTTCTCAGGTAAGGAGACCAAAACTGAACACAATACACCAGGTGTCCCACATGTGAGACAGATAAAGAAGGAAAACACACATGGGATCCATGGTAACGTGGCAAGTTGGATCCAAAATTGGCTGAGTGATTGGAGACAGAGGGTGGTGGTAAAAGGTTGTGTGTGTGACTTGAGGCCGATTCCCAGTGGCGTGCCATTGGCATCAGTATTGCGTCCCTTATTGAGCGTCATATATGTAAATAATATTTTAAAAAATAAGGGGGGATGATATGTACTTTTGCAGCTGACACGCCGATTGGCTGCGTGGTTGACAATGAAGAAGTATATCTTACGTTAATGAGGATGTAAGTAGTTTGGTCAGATGGGCAGATCAGTGGCAGATGCAATTTAACCCTGAAAATTTTGAGATGATGCATTTTGGCAGGGATAACACAACAAGGAAGTATTCAATGAATGGCAAGACACTAGGAAGCTCAGAGGAACAGAGGGGTCTACTGTGCTTTCCCACAGACCCCTGAAGGCAGAACAACAGGTTAATAGGTTATTTAAGATCATATGAGACACTGCCCTTTATCAATCGTGGCACAACTGAAAGAGCATTGAGGTTATGTTGCAGTTGTACAGGGCTTTTGTTAGGCCGCAGCTGGAGTACTGAGTTCAGTTCTGGTCAACACTCAAAAGGAAGGATGTAATTGAACTAGAGAGGGTGTAGAGGAGATTGCCCAGGATGTTGCCTGGTATGGAAAATTTTAGCTATGAAGAGACGCAGGATAAGCTCGTACTGTCTTCTTTGGTGCAGAAAGATCGATTGAGTTGTAAAACATTATAAATGGCGTGGACAGGGTGGACATAAAGCAGCTGTTTCCCTTAGTTGAAGGGTCAATGCACCTTACATATTTTAAGGTGAAACGCAGGATGTTAAGAGGGGATTTAGAGAAAGAAGAATCATCCATAGATTCGTGGTAATCTGGAATCCACTGCCTGGGAGGACAATTTAGGCAGGAAACTACACAATCTTTAAAATCTACTTGGATGAGCACTTGAAATGTCACAACATTGAAGGTTGTGGCCCAAGTGCTGGAAAATGCGATTAGTACAGATTGGAATAGTTTTTTCTGTCCGTGCAGACTTGATGGATCGTAATGTCTTTTCAGTATGATTGCATGATATTGGCTGTGGCTTTGGAACGTGCTGCCTAAGGAGACTTGGTGAGTTTCTGCACTGCATCCTGTAGATGGTACACACTGTGTGTCGATGGTAGATTGAGTGATTGCTTGTGGAATAAATGCCAATCAAGCGGGAACCTTTGTCTCGGATCGTGTTGAGCTTCTTGAGTGTTGTTGAAGCTGGACTCATTCAGACAAGTGGTGAATATTCCGTCATGCCCCTGGCTTGTGTCATGTACGTGTCGGACAGGTTTTAAGGAAGTAGGAGGTGTGTTACTTGACTCAGGCTTGCGAACCTCTGACCTGTTCTTCTCGCCACAGTATTTGTATGGCCGACCTCATTCAATTTCTGGACAATTGTAACCTTCAGAATGTTGCTAGAGACAGATTCAGTGATAGTAATGCTATTGAATGTCAACGGGCGACGGTTTGATTCTCTTTTATTGTGGATGGTCTTTCCATGGCACTTGTAAGGCACAAATGTTACTTGCCAATAGCTTGGATATTGTCCAGACCTTGCTGAATTTGCACGTGGGTTGCTTCAATGTCTGAGGAGTCGCGAACAGCGCTGAACATTCTGCCATCATCATTGAACATGTGTCATATGTTCTGTGCTTTGAAAGTTTCAGGAAGGTTTTCCCTTAATTTCATTTCAATAGTTATTTGACTGATCCCCTCTGACTGATTTGTGACTTATCGTATTATTTGATTTAGCTCTAAATATACCAGTTTAGTCCTCCGTTTATCATGAAGAAATAGCAGGAATCAGGTGTTTAACATGAAGTGCACTAATCGCTCTCACAAATTATTCGACCTCAATGACCACTAGCTTTGAGAGCAGATTCTGGCTGGGACATTTAGTGACATGCTGAAATATCAGGATCCGCGTTCTGTTCCCACCATCTAGGTCATGCAATGAAATGTATAACTCTTACGTGGTTTAAATTTGATTTTGTTTAAACAAGTATGACCGGAATACAGAGCAGCTTCTTCATATCAAGAATCGACTAAAGACACGGACTACTGGAAAGGTCATGAGCCTAGTCAATATCTCGGCAATATTCCTGAGAGCTGTACTCCAGAACAAACCACACCCCAGCCAAGCTGCTCCATGACATCGATAACTCTATCAACAATCTTGAAAATCCCAGATGCCTCCTGTTTACGCAATTAGCCAAATCTCGATCATCAGCAAAGTGATGAGATATATAACTGACCGTGCGACCAAAATTCTATCCCATAGCAACAGCCAACAGTCTCGTAATCGCTGTTCCTTTGTGGGTTTTGTCAGCGCGATCCACACCAAACCTCATTACAACCTTAGCACGAATACATACAAAAGAGCTTAATTCAGGGGGTTTGCTGAGAGATTAATTGTCCCGAACATCAAGGCAGCATTTCACCGAATGTAACATCAACGAGCCCTAACGGCATTGACGTTCATAGGAACGAGGAGAAATGTTCTCGCGTCGTTTCAGAAGGCGAAAAATTATGAAGGGTGTGGTTGTTGGACGTCAGTAATCCCAGCTCCAAGAACTTATTTGAGGAGTTTAATAAAGTAGTGTGCGAGACCCAACAATCGCCAGCTGCTTTATCATTGACCTTCACCTCATTCAGCTGTTCAGAAATGAAGATATTCACTGATGGTTAAGAAGTTTTCGGAACACTTCCGTTTGTTTCGGAGTCTGAAACACTTGATGCCAATATTAAGGCTGATCAGTGGTAGATCTCAATGGCAACGCATCATTCCAAAAATGGAGGATCCGATCCTTTCCAAGTGAACATTAATGGCATTACCGTCACTGAAGATGACAGCAGTTACTTCCTGGCGGATGTTACCCTGGATCAGATCCGTGGAAATATGGATAATAGAAATGCTGTGGTTAATGGTACAAAGAACAAAGAAATGTACAGCACAGGAACAGGCCCTTCGGCCCTCCAAGCCCGTGCCGACCATGCTGCCCGACTAAACTACAATCTTCTACACTTCCTGGGTCCGTATCCCTCTATTCCCATCCTATTCATGTATTTGTCAAGATGCCCCTTAAATGTCCCTATCGTCCCTGCTTCCACCACCTCCTCCGGTAGCGAGTTCCAGGCACCCACTACCCTCTGCGTAAAAAACTTGCCTCGTACATCTACTCTAAACCTTGCCCCTCTCACCTTAAACTTATGCCCCCTAGTAATTGACCCCTCTACCCTGGGGAAAAGCCTCTGACTATCCACTCTATCTATGCCCCTCATAATTTTGTATACCGCTATCAGGTCTCCCTCAACCTCCTTCGTTCCAGTGAGAACAAACCGAGTTTATTCAACCGCTCCACATAGCTAATGCCCTCCATACCAGGCAACATTCTGGTAAATCTCTTCTGCACCCTCTCTAAAGCTTCCACATCCTTCTGGTAGTGTGGCGACCAGAATTGATCACTATACTCCAAGTGTGGCCTAACTAAGGTTCTATACAGCTGCAACATTACTTGCCAATTCTTATACTCAATGCCCCGGCCAATGAAGGCAAGCATGCCGTATGCCTTCTTGACTACCTTCTCCACCTGTGTTGCTCCTTTCAATGACCTGTGGACCTGTACTCCTAGATCTCTTTGACTTTCAATACTCTTGAGGGTTCTACCATTCACTGTATATTCCCTACCTGCATTAGACCTTCCAAAATGCATTACCTCACATTTGTCCGGATTAAACTCCATCTGCCATCTCTCCGCCCAAGTCTCCAGACAATCTAAATCCTGCTGTATCCTCCGACAGTCCTCATCGCTATCCGCAATTCCACCAACCTTTGTGTCGTCTGCAAACTTACTAATCAGACCAGTTACATTTTCCTCCAAATCATTTATATATACTACAAAGAGCAAAGGTCCCAGCACTGATCCCTGTGGAACACCACTGGTCACAGCCCTCCAATGAGAAAAGCATCCCTCCATTGCTACTCTCTGCCTTCTATGGCCTAGCCAGTTCTGTATCCACCTTGCCAGCTCACCCCTGATCCCGTGTGACTTCACATTTTGTACTAGTCTACCATGAGGGACCTTGTCAAAGGCCTTACTGAAGTCCATATAGACAACATCCACTGCCCTACCTGCATCAATCATCTTAGTGACCTCCTCGAAAAACTCTATCAAGTTAGTGAGACACGACCTCCCCTTCACAAAACCGTGCTGCCTCTCACTAATACGTCAATTTGCTTCCAAATGGGAGTAGGTCCTGTCTCGAAGAATTCTCTCCAGTAATTTCCCTACCACTGAAGTAAGGCTCACCGGCCTGTAGTTCCCGGGATTATCCTTACTACCCTTCTTAAACAGAGGAACAACATTGGCTATTCTCCAGTCCTCCGGGACATCCCCTGAAGACAGCGAGGATCCAAAGATTTCTGTCAAGGCCTCATCAATTTCCTCTCCAGCCTCCTTCAGTATTCTGGGGTAGATCCCATCAGGCCCTGGGGACTTATCTACCTTAAATTTTTTGAAGACTCCCAACACCTCGTCTTTTTGGATCACAATGTGACCCAGGCTATCTGCACCCGCTTCTCCAGACTCAACATCTACCAATTCCTTCTCTTTGGTGAATACTGATGCAAAGTATTCATTTAGTACCTCGCCCATTTCCTCTGGCTCCACACATAGATTCCCTTGCCTATCCTTCAGTGGGCCAACCCTTTCCCTGGCTACCCTCTTGCTTTTTATGTACGTGTAAAAAGCCTTGGAATTTTCCTTAACCCTATTTGCCAATGACTTTTCGTGACCACTTCTAGCCCTCCTGACTCCTTGCTTAAGTTCCTTCCTACTTTCCTTATATTCCACGCAGGCTTCGTCTGTTCCCAGCCTTTTAGCCCTGACAAATTCACATCATAGAATTGGATTTCTGTTTCAGGAAATTCACATCCTGACACCTAAACTCTGCGCGCCACCGACAAGGAACAGATGGGGAATTTGACTAAATAGTTCCACTTCCCGGATGAGTCTAGCTTCACCATTAAGCGCAACACTATCGGGGAAGAAATCCTACGTGATCGGCAGCCCATCCATTATGTTACTCGCTCCAGCACCCAATGGACAATGACATGAGTGAGCAGCATACACAATATGTACTTCAGCAGCTTGACTAGTGTCCTTCACAACTGTCAAACCCAAGATCCCTACCACATCGGGGGCCAGCAGTTAAAATTGAATATCTAAAACTTCCAGTGCACTTGTAAGCCACAAACCATTGTAACTTGGAACTATAGTCCGGTCGTTAGCTGCCGCTGCATCAAAATGCGAAGTCCCTCCCTGACAGCAATGCGAGAGCATCTTAATGGTTCAGAATTGAGGCTCACCAGCAGTCTCTGAAGGGTAACTAGGAAGGAGTAACACATGGAGGCCTTGCGAGCAAAATTTTGAAAGGATGTCTCTCCCATCCCTGAACGTGCTAACACTGACCAGATTGAGCTTCCATTGGTGCTCAAAGTTCTCGAACACTTCAGTCTATCACAATAAGCTGAATCAGACTTAGTCTGGAAAGTTCCATGAAAGTAAGGCGAAAAAATATAACTTTCTTGTGATATCGACACCAGATTGGTATGCTTGTATGCGACTGATGCACGTTTAGCTGCCACGGACTAACATTCTGCAGCTGCATGCTGTGTTGCGGCAAACTAACAATTTTCTTAAATTGCGAGTGTTGTTCTGGAGGGTGAATGATGTGATGAACAGATTATTGTTACTGTTAAATATGCGGAAGCAGGAGATAATGGCGAAGATGCAGAAGAAACAGGTCAGTTCTTGTTTACTTTCTTTCTGATACAGAAACGTCAGGTTAAAAGTGACTTCTGCGTGTCACGGTGAATGTGCTCAACAGTTATTGGCTGGTATCTAGTCAGCATTTACTTGTTAAATATCATTAGTTTTGAAACATATTCTATTTTATTGAAATATTAATTTGCTTAATTGTGTTAAAAATCAAAATCGCATTTCACCAACTGTGAATAGGAAAATAAGAGCAGTATATGTAAAACAAATCTTACATTTAAATAGCGAGTTTGTGCATCTCATGATGTCTCAAAGGTCTTTCCCAGGCATTTACAACGTCCATAGTCATTGTAGTATAAACGGTACATTTATAGATATTGGTAACGTCTTGACATTTGAATTTAGAGATAACATTGGATTTATTTTGTTGTTACATTGCTCGATTTCTATTACTGGAGCAGAATTCTTAAGTGAAGTGTCACTTGGCCAGAATATCATCACTCCCACGAGTAGCACCAATTCGGGTGCGCTTTTCACAAGCTCTTGCTCTGTTCCCATGTGAAAACTGATAGTTTAGAGTAGCTATACAAAAGCTTTTAGCGCCCATGGGATTATTCTATAGAACTCTTCCGTTCCGTTGACTTGCTGCTAACATTGACGTTCAATGTAAGTCCTGCAAGGATTGGCCTTGGTATCGTAGTAAATGCCGGCAGTTAATGTTGCCGTCACTGCGAAAACAAAAGCAACGGTATTCAACATGCAGGGTTCTTTCTGCGAAGACTGTCAGATAAGGTTCTGATTCATCCCTTGTTTGAAAACCTGTCAGTTTCTTGCACGATTTAACTATCTTGATTCCACATCTCAATTGGAAGATCAGTCCAAAAATTGGTCCTCCTTGCTGCATTTCATTTACTTGTGTCAGCTCAAAGTATATCTCTCATAAATTTGTAGTTGTGCCTCGTTAAACTGCAGACATCGGTTAACTAGAGCTCCTTTTCAGCCTTCCCTATTTCACTTACTGGAGGTTTGTCAGGTCAGTTGGCGGAACGGCGTGTTCGTGATGCAGAGTGATGCGAAGGTGATGGGCTCTGTTTCCCTCTTGGGCCATCTGTACCCTGTTCCTAGTTACTTTTGACACAATGCTTACCTTTGTTCTGCCACTGACATATTCTGATCCCTTAATGTGCCACTATCAGCACCCTTCTTTCTCTTAACCACCCTCATTTATATTCTCTTTGTCTTCCAGTCCACGACATAGTTGTCAATCTCAACCTCTCGCTGGCATTCTAACTAGCCTCACTGCTCCACGCCTAGCACCCCACTCCCACCCAACAGTCTAAATCTGAAATCTGACCCTATTTCCAGTTGTCTTCAGATTTGACAAAGAGGCATCCAGACTCGAAACGTTCGCTCCCTTCTCTCTCCACAGATGCTGTCAGACTTGCTGCGATTTTCTGGGTAATCTGCAGTAATTTGCTTTTATGTTTGGGTTTAATTCCCATATGGGCTGCGCTTATTCATGGAGCCCCTTGAAAACCTTGTTTCTCGCCTGTGCTTGAGTGAGCCTCGGGTTAAATTATCATTAGTATGTGGGGAGAGCAGCCTATGGAATTCTGTGGCGATATTTACACTGATCCATTCTCTTATTTTATCAAGTTCAAAGGCCAAAGAATTTCCAGATCTTTTCTCATAACCCTGGCTTCGAGCCTAAGAAATTGGCATGGTGCCCTTCCTTTGGCCCGCTCCCAGTGTTTTGATTTTGCTGATATGACTCAAGTGCAGCTCTATCCATCGCAGAGCCTGACTGTTTCCTGCTTTCGTGACAACTGGGTTCATTAATTTGCTTCTGCCGAATTCTGCGGTGTATCTTTGCTCAGCCCCATTTCTGGATCAGACAAACGCTGAAAAACCTGGCTCGGTCCTTCAGATGTTTCACCTGGTATCCCTCTGGCCACGTGATGACACCAAACTGGAGGAATCTACTACTTTTACTTTAACAGTTTCGTAAAATGAATAGTCTGGTCTTGTTTAAACTAATTTACTGAAATTAAACATCAAATTAGTTTTCACTTTTCTAATCCAGAGGTTTATGCTGTGACATCCGATATCCCTATGAGAGCATTTACAACGGGCAGCTTTGTAGCACTTTGCATAGTCAACTGTGGAACAGCCTTCACGGTAAATGTATTGTTTTGAAATACTACCGTCCATATAACAAAGAACAAAGAAATGTACAACACAGGAACAGGCCCTTCGGCCCTCCAAGCCCGCGCCGACCATACTGCCCGACTAAACTACAATCTTCTACACTTCCTGGGTCCGTATCCTTCTATTCCCATCCTATTCATATATTTGTCAAGATGCCCCTTAAATGTCCCTATCGTCCCTGCTTCCACTACCTCCTCCGGTAGCGAGTTCCAGGCACCCACTAGCCTCTGCGTAAAAAACTTGCCTCGTATATCTACTCTAAACCTTGCCCCTCTCACCTAAAACCTATGCCCCCTAGTAATTGACCCCTCTACCCTGGGGAAAAGCCTCTGACTATCCACTCTGTCTATGCCCCTCATTATTTTGTATACCTCTATCAGGTCGCCCCTCAACCTCCTTCGTTCCAGAGAGAACAAACCGAGTTTATTCAATCGCTCCTCATAGCTTATGCCCTCCATACCAGGCAACATTCTGGTAAATCTCTTCTGCACCCTCTCTAAAGCCTCCACATCCTCTGGTAGTGTGGCGACCAGAATTGAACACTATACTCCAAGTGTGGCCTAACTAAGGTTCTATACAGCTGCAACATGACTTGATTCAATGCAATTGACCTGTTCAGGTTGATAGATCGAATACGCTGTGTTATTTTGTGCTAAATTGCCAGAATAATTCCTTTGTTCGCTTTTTGAGTTGATTGGCGAGGGAGAGGAGGATTGGGAATGTTTTATTTCGATTTGCAAGAGACTTTTGACATGACACATGACGGATTTTCAGCAGATAAAAATCCATTAAATAAAATGGAGAGAGGCAGTAAGGTTACAATGTAGTCTCAGTGATAGGCCACAGGGAGAATGTGCAGACTCCACACAGCCAGTGACCCAAGGGAGAATCGAACCTGGGACCCTGGGCGCTGTGAAGCAACAGTGCTAACCACCGTGCTACTGTGCCGCCCCATTGCTTAGATATTTAGATTTAGACCCTCGCAAACTCGGCAAGTTAGTCGGGTTTCCGAAGAAAAGAGTCTGAACTCTAGTTCTATGAGCTTCAGCAGACTCAATCCGCTGTTGTGAACAACCGATTAGAAATTTGGGCAGGACCCCTTTGACGTGGAGTTTGATAGTGTTGGCAGATATGAGTGCAAATCAGCAAGAAACCATTTTAACTCAGAATATAATTTCCAGTTCAGAGGCATGCGCATGACAGCGAATTGAATGCCTCAGGTTGCGTCGAGCAGTAGAGGACTTTGCCAATGAATTGATTTAAGTGTTAATACGGCGGTTTATTTAAAAGTGCGAATGAAGTAAGTAGTCACTCAATTATATATTTTATCGAGAAAGAGGCTCCCTATTTCGAAGTGTTGGTCTTAATCGCATCGATCATATGAGCAGTCGGCATTTCAAAGGAATGACAATGCCGAAGCTGATGTGTATATAAAGGTTTTGGTGTACCTGGATAGGTATATTTTTAGTGCAAGTATTTTGAAGGATTTTCAAATACGTGGGTAGGGAATGGAATGCCAGGGATGTTTTTTTCCCTTTCAATGGCAGCACCACAGTCACTACTCACTCCACCGAAGCTAACAGCAAAGTTCAGAGTTAGGAAGTTCACAGACTAGTGTGGAAATGTCGAAAATACCGTCAGTGTTTCCGTGCGCGGCATTTGGAACTGACAAAACCGTTCCTCACTAAACGTGTTACCTTGGCGAAAAAAATTCCCCCCAAAAAATGTACATGGTAACTGAGGTGAAACTGGATTGGCCTTGGAAGATATTTTGACTTTTGCGAAATGTCAGGTTTCTCCACAGTGCTATATTATGCTCCTGGTTTATTGAAAGTATATCTGTTTAGTTGAATATTTCACACAACTGTGGCGCGAAATAATTCCGGCACACCATAAATATTGCATTGGAATTATTAAGTATGAAAATAATCTGTTTATAATCAAGTTGTACTTTCTCAAATGTTACCACGCAATTTTTTTGAACAGTCGCGGCCTTAAAGTTTCCCACAGAAAGGAACTATTTTTCTTTGTTGCTGAGCTTCTTTCAGATGAACGGGAAAAGGCATACTCCCAGCATTTGCTTTTCGACCATTAAACATTTTAGGTTGGGAATAGTATACCATCCAGGTATCTGTCCCTAACAAGTGCTGAAATGTATTTGTCACCTGGAAAATGCTGAAGCAGGTCTAATTGTTTGTGTTGACCCGATTTTAAGGGAAGCTTCAATGTTTATTGCCAATCAATCGCCTCCTTAATTTCATAATAAACTCCGATTTCAATTGACTGAAACCACAGTTTCTTCGTGCCCTCGCAGTTGAGGGAGCTCCCAAATATATCAATATTTATTTTCAAGTTACAAATTGGTTCCTCACGTCAGTAACAACGACCTTTTACTTTTTCTCTTCAACTAAACTTGTGACAATGTTTTCAGTGCTGATTGAGATAAGCAAGTAGAAGAAAACCGAACCATTTCATTTGCTTAGGTCGACGAGCAGATAAATATCAGAATGGATAGTGTTGATCTACCTTGTGAAGTGGGACAGAGGTAGCATGATTTTAGAAATGGTGATGCGTTCTTGCTGCAGGGAGTAAAGTTGATAAATGCATTTCTGAGAGTCTCAGTTGCATGTGGGCTTTGCAGATATGTGATGTTACGCAAGCTGAAGCTTGTGATGGTAGGAAATGCGCTCAGACAATATGGACTTTGACATGGAAATCATGCAGAATAACCAAACCCTCCACTTGAGCCTGAGGCAGTGGCCAGGGCGGTGGAGAGGTTAGTTGTCCGGGAGCAGTGGGTCATTTGTGCGAGGTCAAATTGCAGTGTATATATACGAATGCGTTGATCGCCTGCCGCTGATACAATCAGAACTCACCCACTACCAAAGTGCATAAATTTGTGTTCCCAGCCTGAACTTCAGATTGATATTGTTATGTTTAACGAATCATTGGAAAATTATATGTTCTTATTTTCAAGAATTCACACATTTTCAGAATTAGTGCTGTACATGCTGGAGGTCAATTGAAAATCTGAATGCCGGGATTGGCTATTTGTTGAAAGTTTAGATGGGGTTTAAAATTAGAATGCTCATGTCAGAAAGTTGCAACTTATTTATAATGATGGTAATGGAACATTCAGCAATCCAAAAGAACCTCAGGATATAAAAATATAAATGAGAATCCAGAGGAAACATTTCCGAATGCTATAAAAAAAGAAGAGGCTCGATCTTATTGACCCTAGCACAGTGAGGAAGGAAGCAGAGCTGTATCCTGTTCTGGGAAATGAAACAGGAAAATAAGTGGCAAAATGAAGTTACCCATTAAACGTGTGAGGTGTTGCTTCTGGGGAACTATCAAAGCAAGGGAATACACAATGAACGGTAGGACTAACGGTCCCTTGGGATGCACTTTCAAAATCCACGAAGATTAGCTTGGTAATCTGCTGCAGACTAGTTTGGTAAGGTGGTGAAGAAGGCATATGTTATCGTAGAAGATGTAGGTGGATTTGCTGATGCTGTAGATAGGGGTTGGGGATTCATCCCAGTGTAAAGTAGAAGACGGAGGTGCTGCGCACACTGATTCAACATCAGACATTTTCCAGCGAGTAGGATAGTAACGGTCAGAAAACAAGTGAATGTTAGAATTGGTTCCATTGAGGAAAATGTAAGATGCTGTAAAATTGAGTGCTTCCCAAAAACAAAATAGAAAGAAAGATATGAGTGTTTATTGGAAAAAGTGGGGAAAAAATTATAATTCGTCCAATGATCGATGGAGAAATTATGAATTACATTTTAATGATACTAATAGAGTCACGCGTTCCTTTACAGAAGGCAGACAGAGATATGTTAAACAAAGTAAGGACAAGGTCAAGGCAAGACGACTGGAGGATAACATATATGTTGTAGCGCTCCCTGGCGTGAGCTGGGAGTATATGAAAAATGAAATGAAAATGAAAGTGGCTTGTTGTCACAAGTAGACTTCAAATGAAGTTACTGTGAAAAGCCCCTAGTCGCCACATTCCGGCGCCTGTTCGGGGAGGCTGGTACGGGAATTGAACCGTGCTGCTGGCCTGCTTTGGTCTGCTTTCAAAGCCAGCGATTTAGCCCTGTGCTAAACAGCAGTCGAAAACATGTCGAAAGCAGTACACTTCCAGTCCTTGATGTTAAACCCAAAATGGCCATAAACTATTCGCACAAGTAATATCCGCCACCAGATAGCGCGTAATGGTCATTTTTAGCAGTTCTGCCCTGAACAGAATTTGCCATTTGGTTAATACGACATCTACAGGTGCTTTGCAAGAGGATTATAAAAGCAAAATTTCACTGAACCACACATATTATGACAAATATTATGACAAATATTATGACAAATGGCTAAAGCTTACAACAAAAAGGCTCTTTATAAAGGAATGTTCCAAAGGAGTAATTGAAGGTAGATAAGCGGGAATGTTTTGTTAGGGAATTCCAGATTAGAAGGGCCTCGGCAAGCGTATGTCTAGCCAACAAATGAAGCAATTACAATCGGAGAAACTCCAGAGTTAAATGAGCCAAGATTTGGCATAATGGTGTGCTACTGAAGGAGATAGCAGGGCTGGATATGGGCATCCCCATGAGATATTTGAAGACAGGGTTGGGATTTTATAAGCGATGGGTTGTATCGCCGTGGCACAATGTAGGCGTCTATGTACAACGGTGGTGGCTGAACAGTACTTGCCGTGATTAAGGAATATTGCACAGGCATTTCGACCACCTAATGCTAGGTTGTGGAAAGTCATGGATCATTTCACTTTAATTCAAGGAATGTAATGATAAGGCATTCAGGGCGACGTGCTGAAGCAGGGGCGACCTCACGCAATGTTGGGGATGTAAAAACATATTCCCGGAGTGATGGTCAGAATGTATGGTCAGAAGATCATTTCAGTTTCAATAATAGAACCAACGTTCCGGTAAATCTAGTTAAGCCTCAGAATGTCCCAATGGAGAGCGGCATGTTGTTAATAAACAGGTTTGGAGAAGCGGTTTTTGCATCCTCAATATAGGGTTGCAGGAAATTTCTGATCATCCGTTTCTGCTGATGGACAAATAGACTGACAATTTTGAGGCAATAGAGGAGCGAAGGGTGGTGGACCTGAGGTAAATTCTGGTTCAGGAGAAATGTAGTAGAGAAAATTGGATACTTGGTCAATTTGTGTACACCACTACATGCTGCCACATCGAGATGTGGACTTCTTCTTGCACACATCATTGATACAACTTTACTCAGATATTACCATGAGATAAGAACTTCAATTGAATGTTCCCCAGCTGAACCTTTTGTTATTTCAAAAGGCCGAGTCTAATATTACTGCATTTCCCTCAATAGCCCCTAGATACACTCGAACGCAAAACTCCAGTGTGACAAAGAGTTATTCGAAAAGCGGCAATGGCTGATTGAAGCTTATTGTACCAGGAGGAAGTTTTCTATCATAATGCACCAGAAAATTGCTAAATGTAATTCAGTGCAAGTCATCTATCAATAATTTATCATTGAAAGCCAACAGCTTGATGATGTTTGTACTGCAGTTTGCTTGACAAATTATCGCTGATCTGTCATCGAGTTTCTGCCCCGGTGACTGCGAGGCATTTTCTGCTTTGAAATATTCGATATTTTCTCTGTTCATATATTTTGAATGAAACAGCACCTAATGCTAGGTTGTGGATGGTCATGGAATATTTAACTTTAATTCAAGGAAAATAACATAACAGCATAAATCGAAACATTTCGATATATTGAATGAGGAATTGTTCAATTTTTCTGGAGTGTTCTACGTTATCACAAGCAGGAAAACAGTTAACAACAAATGAAAGATTTGTTGAAGTGCAGTCACTGTCATCTTGTCGGGAAAATGGCAACACATTTGTGCACAGTAAGCTTCTGATTTATGTTGAAGTTAGGGAATAAACATTGTCCAATTCACCAGTGAAAAAGTTAATCTCCGTTATAGAAGGAACTAAGTTTTTATTTGCCGCATTAGTTGCCACTCTCCTCTACTCTGAAACTGAGGGGGAGGGGTGCGCTTCTGGCGGGAGTATTGTTTCCGAACGACTGGAGAATTCCGGCATCCGCCTTCTCGTCATATCCAATGAGCTATCCATGCTTTATCTTACCGCCCAAACATTGGTCGCTTACATTATTAAGTAGCCTCTTGCGAGGTAAGTTTTCAAACCCTTTAGGAAATGCAAGATTACTGCATCTACTGCTCCCACCCCTTTAACTATCTTGCTAGGTGCTCCTCAAATAATTCTAATAATTCATCAAACATGTTCCCTCCATGAAGCCATGCCATTATATCACGAATTCCGATTTTCTCTGTTGTTGCACACTTCTAATGGGCTCCAATTGTTTTTCCAATTACAGATATTAAGCGAACTGGTCATTGGGTACGTATCCTTGGTCACCCACCCTTTTTGGATAAAGCTGTTACATTGACAGTTTTCCAATGGTCTGGGTCTTTTCCAGGATTTAAGCATTCTTGGAACATTACTACCTGTGCATCGACTATGCCGAAAGCTTCTTATTGTGATATCCGAGGGTGCAAGCCATCATGTGTAGGAGCCACTCGGCCTTTAAACCTATTAGTTTCCATAGTATTTTTTCCACAGTGATTGTTATTCCATGTACTCTCTCCCCTCTTTCTGCTCCTTGATTATGCATATTTGTAATGTTATTAGTGTCTTCTACCGTGAAGTGTGACACAGAGTACTTAACTCCTCTGTCATTTCCTGGTGCCCCATGATTGTTTCCCCAGGCTCATTCACTACTGGGCCTATTTCACTTTGGCCTCTTTCTTTCCTTTTACAGTTGCAAAAAGCTCTTCCAGTCCTTTTTTGAATTATGTGCAGACTAGCCATTCCAGTACTTCGTCGATGACAACTAATACGCATTTAACCTTACTGAGGGATGAGATAGGTTTTCCGTGTTTTGCTGAGATCGTCGATCATATTTGCTGGTCTTCGCAGCTTTATTATTAGCCTCTGTTTCCCTGAAATCATGAAGCGAAAAAAAAACCCACATGGATCACATGCTCATTATACTGACGAGGAAATGCAACTTGTCTGTAAGACCACATACAATCAACTGCTGATATTTACTGCAGGCGCCGAATCGAGCATTTGCTGAGGTGCCGGGGGGGAGACACGCTTCGAGCATAAAGCAGTGAGGTATGGCGAACATAAAACAGAGAAAATACTTCAGTAAAAAAAATGTTGCGGATGTTAGAACTCTGAACTAAAACACTTAATTATGGAATTAAATCTGAACAGTTTTGCCAGCTTCTATGGAGAGATAAAACAAAAATAGCGAACGTTTCGAGTCAGAAAGATTCTTCTTCGCAACTGGAGAAAAGTAATACTGG
Source organism: Scyliorhinus torazame (assembly GCF_047496885.1). Taxonomy (NCBI): domain Eukaryota; kingdom Metazoa; phylum Chordata; class Chondrichthyes; order Carcharhiniformes; family Scyliorhinidae; genus Scyliorhinus; species Scyliorhinus torazame. The sequence continues at coordinate 181,950,839 of NC_092711.1, read as the reverse complement.
AAATTGGACTCGAAGTGCTAACTCTGTTTTTGTCTCCAAATATACTGCCAGACCTGCTGCGCTTGAGAGAATTTTCAGTGTGTGCACCATGTAGGAGGCAACGCTGCTACCGTCTCTGTCAATGAGTTCTGAAAATGAGTTCTTGGATTAGTGAGGGCTCATACATTAGAATTGTGACCTTTCAAAAGGCCATAATGGGCATCACTTGAGAGTAGTCAACCTTTGACAAAAGGTCATCTGGACTCGAAACGTTAGCTCTTTTCTTTCCTTTTCTAAAAAATTATTTTTATTCAAAAATTTTCACAGATTATCACAACAGAAAAATAGACCCCCCCCCTTTACACAAACAATAAAACAACAAGAACAAAAGTGCATAAATAAACAAAAACACGTTAAACAGTAAACAATAGTGCATCCCCTATCAGACACGAAATTACCGCCCCCGCCCCCTCCCCCCCCCCCCCCCCCCCGGTTGCTGCTGCTGCTGACCATCTCCTAACGCTCCGCCAGGAAGTCTAGGAACGGCTGCCACCGCCTGAAGGACCCTTGCACAGATCCCCTAAAGGCAAATTTCACCTTCTCCAATTTAATAAACTCTGCCATGTCGTTAATCCAGGATTCCATGCTTGGGGGCCTTGCATCCTTCCATTGAAGCAGAATCCTTCGCCGGGCTACCAGGGACGCAAAGGCCAGAATACCGGCTTCTTTCGCCTCCTGCATTCCCAGCTCATCAGACACCCCAAATTTTGCGAGCCCCCAGCTAGGCCTAACCCTGGAATTCACTACCCTTGACACCGCCCTCGCTATGCCCCTCCAGAACTCCTCCAAAGCTGGACATGTCCAGAACATGTGGGTGCGGTTTGCTGGGCTCCCCGAACACCTCGCACATCTGTCCTCACTCCCAATAAAATGGCTTAGCCTTGCCCCGGTCATGTGCGCCCTGTGCAGCACCTTAAATTATATCAGGCTGAGCCTCGCACAAGAGGTGGAAGAGTTTACCCTTCCCAGGGCATTCACCCACATACCCTCGTCAATCTCCTCCCCCAGTTCCTCCTCCCACTTACCTTTTAACTCCTCCGCCGAGGCCTCCTCCTCCTCCTGCATCACCTGATAAGTTGCCGTGATCCTACCCTCTCCAACCCACAACCCCGAAAGCACCCTGTCCTGGACACTGCGCGCCGGCAGCAGAGGAAACTCCACCACCTGTCGCATAACGAATGTCCTTACCTGCATATATCTGAATGCAGCGGTCCCAGGCTCGTGTCCACACAGGACGCCATCTCCAGCCTCTTCCCCTATCCTCTCCCCCTCCATTACCCACTTACGTATCAACGCCACATTGGCAGCCCATTAGTACACACATAGGCTTGGCAATGCTCCCACTCGCACCGTGCTTCCCCCCTCCATCCCTAACTCCCCCTATCTCCCTCACTGCCCCTCCCCCCTCCCGGTCCCTGCTCCGCTCCAAGAACACCCTTCTCATCCTCGGGATCTTCTTCACCCATACGAACCCCATAATACTCCTGTTAACGCGCTTAAAGAAGGCCATAGGGATCAGGATGGGAAGGCACTCAAACAAAAACAAAAACCTCGGGAGCACCGTCATTTTAACCGACTGCGCCCTACCCGCCAGGGAGAGTGGCAGCATATCCCACCATTTGAACTCTTCCTCCATTTGCTCCACTAGCCTTGTTAGTTGAGCTTATGCAGGGCCCCCCAGCTCCAAGCCACCTGAACCCCCAGGTATCTAAAACGTCTTTCTGCCCTTTTTAGCGGAAGCTCACCAATCCCACTTTCCTGGCCTCCCGGATGCACCACGAACAGCTCACTCTTCCCCATGTTGAGCTTATACCCAGAGAAATCCCCAAACTCCCTAAGGATCCGCATCACCTCCGGCATTCCCCCCACCGGGTCCACCACATACAATAGCAGATCGTCCGAGTACAATGATGCCCGGTGTTCCTCCCCCACCCGCATCAACTGCCTCCAGCTCCTAGACTCCCTCAAAGCCATGGCCAGGGGCTCAATCGCCAGCACAAAGAGCAGGGGGTAGAGGACTCGTCCTTCGGTATAGCCAGAAATATTCCGACCTCCTCCTGTTTGTGGCCACACTCGCCACCGGGGCCTCATACAGCAACCTCACCCAGCTGACGAACCCCTCCCCGAACCCAAACCTCCTCAACACCTCCCACAGGTACCCCCACTCCACCCTATCAAAGGCCTTCTCCGCATCCATAGCCGCCACTATCTCCACCTGCCCCTCCTCCGCCGGCATCATAATTACATTCATGAGCCTACGTTCGTTGATATTCAACTACCTCCCTTTCACAAAACCCGTTTGATCCTCGTGTATAACCCCTGGAACACAGTCCTCCATCCTCATGGCCAATACCTTTGCTAGCAGTTTCGCATCCACATCAAGGAGTGAAATCGGCCTCTACGATTCGCACTGTACAGGGACCTTGTCCCGCTTCAAAATGAGATAAATCAGCACCCTAGACATCGTCAGGGGCAGAATCTCCCCCCCCCCCCCCCCCCCGTTGCCTCGTTGAATGCCCTTACCAGCAGCGGGCCCAAAAGGCCCACATACTTCCTATAGAATTCCACCACGAACCCATATGGCCCCGGCGCCTTCCCTGCCTGCATACTCCCCAGTCCCTTGACCAGTTCCTCCAACCCAACCGGCGCCCCCAGCCCCACCACCTGCCCTTCCTCTACCCTCAGGAACCTCAGCCGGTCCAGAAAGTGACCCATCCCCCCTCCTCTGATGGGGCTCAGACCGATACAGTCCCTCGTAAAAGACCCTGAAGACCGCATTAATACCCACCGCACTTCGCACCGTGTTCCCCTCGCACCATGCTCCCCCCTCCATCCCTATCTCCCTCACTGCCTCCCGCTGCCGAAGCTGGTGTGCCAGCATCAGGCTAGCCTTCTCGCCGTACTCATACACTGCCCCTTGCGCCTTCCTCCACTGCACCTCTGCCTTCCTGGTGGTCAACAGGTCGAACTCGGCCTGGAGGCTCCGTTGCTCCTTGAGGAGTACCTCCTCGGGGGCCTCTGAATACCTCCTATCCACCCTTGCCATCTCCCCCACTAGCCTCTCCTTTTCCCTCCTCTCCTTCCCCTCGCTGTGGGCCCTAATGGAGATCAACTCACCCCTGATCTCCACCTTCAGCGCCTCCCAGACCACCCCTACCTGCACCTCCCCATTATCATTGGCCTCTAGGTACCTTTCTATACACTCCCAGACCCGCCCGCTCACCTCCTCGTCCGCCAACAACCCCATTTCCAAACACCACAGCGAGCGCTAGTCCCTCTCCTCCCCCAGTTCGAGGTCCACCCAATGCGGGGCATGGTCAGAGATGGCTATCGCCGAATACTCCGTGTCCTCCACCCTCGGAATTAGCGCCCTGCTCATTACAAAAAAGTCAATCCGAGAGTAGGCCTTATGAACATGGGAGAAGAATGAGAATTCCCTGGCCCCCGGCCTTGCAAACCTCCATGGATCCACTCCTCCCATCTGGTCCATAAACCCTCTCAGCACCTTGGTCACCGCCGGCCTCCTGCCCGTCCTAGACCTAGAACGATCCAATGCCAGATCCAGTACCATGTTGAAGTCCCCCCCCCCCATTATCAAGCCCCCTGTCTCCAAGTCCGGGATCCGGCCCAACATGCGCCGCATGAACCCCGCATTGTCCGAACTCAGGGCGTATACATTTACCAAGACCACCCGCACCCCCTGCAGCTTACCACTCACCATCACATACCTACCTCCATTGTCTGCCATGATGCTCAATGCCTCAAACGACACCCGCTTCCCCACCAAAATCACCACCCCCCGATTTTTTGCATCCAGCCCCGAATGGACCACCTGCCCTACCCACCCTTTTCTTTGCCGTACCTGAACTGCCACCCGCAGATGCGTTTCCTGGAGCATGACCACATCTGCCTTCAGCCCCTTCAGGTGCACGAACACAGGGGCCCATTTGACCGGCCCGTTCAGGCCTCTTTCATTCCAGGTCATCAGCCGGATCAGGGGGCTGCCTGCCGCCAGCCCCCCGCCCTCCCGCCACCCCGCCGATTAGCCATAACCCTTTCTAGACCAGCCACGTGCCCCCGCACTTCCCGTTCACCCCCCCCCCCCCCAGCGGCAGTCCCCCGACCTCCTCTACAGACTCCAGCTTCCCCTTGGCCCTTCCAGCAGCAACCCGGTTCGCCCTCCACTCCCTCCCGCCTCCCAGGTAGGTCTCCCATTCGCAGCATTGCTCCCCCCATTGCGCTCCCGTGAGTCAGCCGACTCTTGCTGACCCCGGCCACCCCCGCCGCTCGATCACCCCACCCCCCAGTGTGGGAGTCTCCCCTCCCCCCTCCTGTCCGTCAATGGGCTCTCCCCTTCCCTCTCGACTCCACCCCCTTCCACTCTCAGCGCAGGAAAAGGCCCGCGCTTTCCAGCACCGGCCCGCCCCTTTCCACCCTTAGCGCGGGAAAAAGCCTGCGCTTTCCACCCACCCGATCCCACCTCCTCTGGCGCAGCTCCCTTTCCAGGCCCAGTCCCAATTCCCCCGGCTCGGGCCCCCCCACCCCCTCAGCCCCCCCCCCCCCTTGCGGGGCCCCATCTCTATTTCCAGCCACAGATGCCCACAGGCTTTTACCTGCCCCCCCCCCCTACGAACCCACCCAACAGACAGAGAAGAAACATTGCCCAACCAACCGCACAATACCCCAAAACACGACACAACAGTCCCAACCATCCCCCCTCAGCATCCCCTCGTCCCCAGCCCTCAATTAAAGTCCAGCTTTTCGGCCTAAATAAAGGTCCACGCCTCCTCCGGTGTCTCAAAGTATTGGTGACGGTCCCTGTAGGTGACCCACAGTTGCGCCGGTTGCAACATGCCGAACTTCACCCCTCTCCGATGCAGCACTGCCTTAGCCCGATTGCACCCGGCCCTCTTCTTAGCCACCTCCGTGCTCCAGTCCTGATAAATCCGGACCTCTGCATTCTCCCACGTGCTGCTCCGCTCTTTCTTGACCCACCTTAAGACACATTCTCTATCCACGAAATGGTGGAACTGCACCAGCACCACCCGCGGCTGCTCGCTGGGCTTGGGCGTCCTCGCCAGCACTCGATAGGGCCCCCTCCAGCTCCAGGGGCCCCTGGAAGGCCCCCGCACCCATCAGCGTGTCAAACATGATGACCATGTAGGTTCCAACATCCAATCCTTCCAGCCCCTCCGGTAGACCCAGAATCCGCAGATTCTTTCTTCTTGACCGGTTCTCCATGTCATCGAACTTCGCCTGCCATTTCTTATGGAGCGCCTCGTGCACCTCCACCTTCACCGCCAGGCCCAAGATCTTGTCCTCATTCTCCGATACCTTTTCCCGGACCTCCCTGATCGCCGCCCCTTGGGCCGCCTGAGTCTCAAGCAGCTTGTCAATTGACACCTTCATCGGCACCCACAACTCTGCCTTCAGCTCCGTGAAGCAGTGCTGTAGAAGCTCCTGCTGCTCCTGTGACCACTGCGCCCACGCTGCCTGCTCCCCACCCGCCGCCATCTTGGTCTTCCTCCCTCGCACCTTTCTCTGCTCCAATTCCACTTGTTTCACCGCTGCACTCCTGGTCCAATCCATACAGTGCCGGGGGAATATTGCTGTCTCCTTCCCACACTTGGAATCGCAGAAAAAGTACCGTTAGGGACCCTAAAAGGAGCCCAAAAGTCCGTTTCTAGCGGGAGCTGCCGAACGTGCGACTTAACTCCGCATAGCCGCAACCGGAAGTCGTCCAGCTCTTTTCTTTCCTTACAGATGCTGCCAGACCTGCTGAGATTTTCCAGCATTTTCTCTTTTGGTTACTTGAGATTAAATCTGGTTTGACAGCAGACAGGAAAATGTTCACAACTACCAGCGGGGGACGAAGTGCGAGAGAAGGGATGAATTCTGGTCTCCCCGCAGACAAGAACGTATTCACGTCCCCCAGTGCGGGAGGAGAAGGACTCGGCGAAATTAAATAAGGGATTCCAATTGTCAGCGCATGTTCACCAGAGTGCACTTAGACAGAAATAACATGATTTTAATCAACTCAGGAACAGTTTCTGCCACACTGCTCCCCAGGAAATTGGCACACTAATGAGAAATGGACGGTTAATTAACAAACTTGAGACGTTGGAGCTTCTGAATTAACAGTTACCTTTAGTTCATTGTAGAAATATTGAGAATTAAGGGCATATGATATGTCCCAATATATTAGAGGTTATTAATCTAATTTACAGAGCAACATATTCTGCTTTAGAGATAACAACGACTGACGTTATTCATTTCATTCAACTTTGGATCAACTGGCAAGAATGGAGTGATTTATTTGGTCAGATTTATTTTAACAGATTGAAGGTATGTGTTGCTAATCCTGCTACATCCCTCAATGTTGCCCAAGCACTGTTGTTATAGAAAACTTTTCCCCTATTACCAATGTCAATACTGAGTTCTTCTGGCTCAGGTATATGCTCGTAACTTAATGGTTCGCCTGACTCTACACTGTTCAAAAACTGCTTGATGAAACTTCAACTTTCTTACAGGGCATTTTATGGAACTGAAAAACAAAATTGATGCTTTTATAAAAACATTTCATTCTTGAAATGAGATTGTGAAACCCAATTTTATGCATACAGAATATCTGCAGCGAAACAAATAATAAGAAATAATAATCGCTTATTGTCACAAGTAGGCTTCAATGAAGTCTTGTGAAAAGCCCCTGGTCGCCAAATTCCGGCGCCTGTTCGAGGAGGCCGGTACGGGAATTGAACCCGTACTGCTGGCCTTGTTTTGCATTACCAGCCATCTGTCTGTCCCACTGTGCTAAACCAGCCCCATTCATTGGTCGGAACAGTTCAAATCTTTATGAGGAATGAAATTAAGAGACTTTTTGATTAATTTAAGCCAAGAGAATTTTAATAGGGCCTCATGTCCCTGAGCATCAATCGAATTTCCGTACCAGCCGCCCCGAACAGGCGCCGGAATGTGGCGACTAGGGGCTTTTCACAGTAACTTCATTGAAGCCTACTTGTGACAATCAGCGATTTTCATTTTCATTTCAATTTCCGTATCAGTCAGTGTGACAGGACCGGAAAAAATGTTTCCCATTCTATTCCACCTGGAGCAATTCCCAAAGTCTGCCATACATGGCTGGAATTATTATTGAGGACTTCGATGCGAGGAGTGAGAGGAATGTAACAACCAAGATCATTAGAGCACAACCAGCAGAAATAAGCTGGGAAAACTCGGAACACATTACAGTGAGTAGATGTATTTCACATCTCTTGTTATCCTTGATTTCAGCATGAAAGCCTAAAACAACCATTTCATAATCTTTCCAGGTAATTGGTATGAGATAGGCATTTCCGTCAAAGAAATCTGGACCCTCCATTTGCAGAGATATGGACACTACAGACAGCGGCCACTGTTTGTGAAATCCTTTACAGCGATTCAAAAAACGTCAGCGTGTCCTGGCAAGTTGATGGGAGCGGGGGAACGGAAGGAGTGGAGACTCGAATCCGACATGGATTGGAAGGATATACAGCATCGTGAGCAAACTGAAAGTTACTGCGATGGAATAGGACAGCGGGGTGCAATATGTCTGCGTCGGAGGAAACAGTGAATCTCCAACACCAGAGAGGAAAGCAAAGGGTAAGCACAGATTACGCTCGTTAAGAGACTAATCCAGTGACCAACAACCTCAAATATTCATCCAATTTCTACATTAAATTCCGATTAAATTAATCGAGTATAGTGTGGGATTCTGCGTGTTCCTACACGGGTAAAGACTATAGTCAAAAATATAAGGGCTTTCAAACTGATGCAATCCAACAGCTTCAGTGCCTTTTAAATAAGTGATTGGCGCCAACATATTTCAATCAGAAAAAAATAAATCCCCAGAACAAAAATCATTATGTCAGCAGGGTTATGTGCAACCTCTATCAGATGGAAGGCATTTCCAACTCTCTAAATGCACATTATTCCTAACCGAGAAAAATATGATGTGGACACTGGACTCAAGATAGACTCATTTTAACAAAAATTGTTCTCTTTCCATTTGTTGAAATACATCCTCCCAAATTCTACGCTCTGCCTCCATCAATAGACGAGAATGATATCGGGAAGACAGCTAGCCTGGTGTGTCTAGCCACTGGCCTTAGTCCCGCAGAAGTCCACGTTGCGTGGATGGTCATGATACCCTTTAGGATTTGGGATACCCGAGCCAACCGGACGGAGAGAAGGGGTGTCGATCTATTTCCATTGCCAGCAGATTGGAATTCCATGTTGACATCTTCACATCCACTAGAGCAGCTGTTAATCAAGTCACGTTAATCTTAGCTTCGAGACCTCCTGTTATTAGCAATTGGCCAATGAGTCTGCTGCTGAATGGAACGAGTAAAGGCGAACGTTCAGCCGTCGATTTCTTCAATCGTAAATCATTAGGCAAATCTTGTGACTGCCATCGTTCACTTTCACTGAACACTTGCTAAAAAATTACTCTTCAGTGGAATCTCTTCCCACATCTACAGTGTTTTCCATCGAAAGAACTAAAAGTTCTTTGCCCCACTTCTACTTCTTAGGTATATGCTGCCCCTCAGTGATAACATCTGATATCAAGTTTCACCTGCACGCTGAAGATCGCCAGCTGAATCTCAGAATTGTTTGTCCTGATACTACAACTCTACCTCCTATCTACTACTGGATGAACAATAGTTTCTCAAATTGAACAATGGAGATACACAACGCCATTTTCTTCAGTTTCTATCACAGACATGGTGCCTCAGTCTTCTAATACATCTTTCTCTACGGACATTATCAGATTCGGCTCAGCAAATTCGGCACTTGATTTCATCCTAAGCCCAGCATCCTTCCAATACAATCGACGCCACCTCGACTGACTAATTAAAGTTCTGTAATATCGCTTGTTTCGTGCTCTTTCTCGGATCATCGGCTAATGAAAAGATTATACAGTCCTGAAGCCTGAACTGGTAGCACATGACAGAGAGTTGTTCGGCAGTGACGTGGCCACGCGTTCATCCAAAAATATCCCCATTTGAAAAAGAGTAAAGCAGCTTTTGCAATAACAAAACCAGCACATACCATAAGGCTCACATTTCACAGCAAGTATTTGGTTGTAATTTGCCCTTATCCTCAGGGTGATTATGTGTGTCGCACACGGTAAGAGTATGATTTATCCTCTCATTCTTGTGACTTTTCATACCACATATTTTAGGTAAATACCATCATTGATTGAACCAGACTTTGATGTACTATGGAATAAAGAATCATATGCTCTCTATTATTTGGTATCTATTCATTCGGGAGGCTGTCTCCGAGAGTAGATAATTATTTGCTCTCTCTGATTTGGTGTCTATCCATTCTCGAGGCTGTATCTGCAAGTTGGCACCTATCCATTCTGGAGGATGTAACTGTGCACAGGTAATCATCTGTTCTCTGTAATTTATTTCATATCCATGCTGTATGCTCTTTGATATAAATGATCATCTGTTCTTGATGATGTGCTTTCCCTGCATGGTTGACTATTTCTCAGTAGTTTCTGGAAACATTCTTCTACTTATTGGGGTATATTTGATGGGAGCCATATTTTGCGGCAAGGGGGAGAGTGTTGACCATGGATATCGCATCTGTTCATGCAACACTGATTCTCGGAAAGTGATCAGACTTTTATCCTGTAGTATCTGACTTTTATCCCATGGTCCAATGTCTTCTATTGTACCTGAACTCACATTGCTGGCGGTCATTTCACTGATGCCGTGAGCTGTGTATCTTATTCTGCCCGCATAGTTCATATTCTATCTTTATATTATGCAGGGTTACAAAGAGTTAGTAAAATAATTGGCACCTCTGCTTTGCAATGTACCAATATGTAAATTATACCGGCTACATTCACAGACTTCCACTGAGATCGAGCTGTACAGCATCAAAAATGTGTGTTTCATAATTCGATACTGTGGTCAGGCTGGCAAGACACAGTGGCCAGGAACATAAACCTCCACATGATGCCCTGGCTGGAATCTATACTACCTGCCTACAACAGCACTCACGTCAACACATAAACTCGGTATCGCTCTCTGGACATTGTGATTACACACTCACGTTTACAGAAAAGAACAAGACCATGTTATGAATATGTAACGAACTGCCAGACACAGGTGATCAACTTTGCAGCAGGACGAAGGACAGACAAAAGAAGCCACCAGACTCCTTAATGAGCCGATGGCTGGTCAGATGCAGGTGTTTCCGAGGACAATGAGTCTTGATTGAATCATCCTGGATAAGCTGGAGTATCTTGTTTTTCCCACTGAGAGTTGGGGTCTGGATGGGACAATGACCAGTTGTGGGCGTATACCTATGACTCAATGATGGCATGCCGTGTAAAGGAAGAAACATTTGGAACAGACCTTTAGTGATAACATGGGAATCCCGCAGGCACAACCAGCGCAAGAAGAAAGGACCCTGGGTTTTGAAGCCCAGAGAAGGTATCCACATCGAGCGATCATAGCCTAGCCAGCGTCCTTCACGAAGTGAGGGTAAAATCTAGAGCTTATCTGTGAGTCCGAGTCATACTTTGTTGAGTGAGAGAATTGTGAATACAATTAAGTTAAACCGTAAATCTGTTTTGTCCTTTGTTCGCCTGGCAAATAAGGACACTTGGGTGAAACTTTTGATGAATACCCTCGTCGAATTGGACAGATGCAACAATACATCTAGCTGGGGTCACCTTTTCCACTGGAGAGTTAAATGCTGACTTGAACAGCTCACTCAGGTTAAGGTTCCCTTTTCAAATTATCACATTGGGAAGCTTTACTCCAGTGATGAGGTGGTCGCCCAAATCAGCTGCTGATGTGAAAATATAGAACAGAACATTCAGTGCACAAAGAGGCCATTCGGCCCATCAAATCTGCAACGACCGACTTAAGCCCTCACTTCCACTCTATCCCTGTAACCCAATAACTCCTCCTAACCTTTTTAGTCACTAAGGGCAATTTATTATGGCCAATCCACCTAACCTAAATCTTTGGGAGGAAACCGGAGCACCCGGAAGAACCCCACGCAGACATGGGGAGAACATGCAGACACCGCACAGACAGAGACCCATATTGGCCGGGAATCGAATCTGGGACCCTGGCGCTGTGAAGCCACAGTGCTATCCACTTGTGCTACCGTGCTGTCCCGAATATGATCCGTCATTTCAATCCGTCATTATGATTCTGGCAGAATACCACTGCCAGGATTAATGCAGAGGTGTGAATATTGTTCCAACATTATAGCGCAAAGTTTTCTCTGAAACTGATCTGACGTTCCTGAGATAATTCTTTCTTTGAAGGGAGAATCTAGCAACTCGATCATTAGGCAGACTGAAAGCTCCTCCATGTGGTCACTTTTAAACCCTTTTTTCCGAAAATACACTAGTCGCATTGCCAAAGAAAATAGTCTACACAATCAAAGGTTTCTTTTGAATGAATACTTTGTTTATTAAAATGCTTAAATATAAACTGGGCAAGTGCAGGCCAGTCAGCTTCACTTCGCAGGTGATTAACATTTTTAGAAACAATATTCCTTGAACAAAGTCTCAGCCGCGTGGATGCATTTGATAATGTCAAACAAGCACGGATTGGTTAACCACAAATAATGTTTGACTGAATTTATTGATTTGATTTAAGCGGGAATCTTCAGCCGAACCCGAATTATCATGCCCACCGTAACAGGGAACAGATATCCTCATTGTTGTGACAATCTCATTAATCCACATGGGGCCGACTGTAATATTAGTTACGTCATCGTACTCCGTCAGTTCAACGTCTGATTCGTCGCCAACCTCGAGATTGCCGCAATTCGTATTTTTCCAGCGTCTACATATCTATTATTGTTTCAACGTGGAAGCATTAACAACACTATCTATCCATTGATCTGAGAAACGAAGGTGATGAAGGATACCAGTAGAAGATGAAGGATCAGAAAATGTCGGAGATTACGTCACAGGGCATGAACAATTATCGCTGTCGTCACTCTCTCTGTTCTCAGTATGGCATACAGCACATTTGTTACAATCCTTAACGTAACACCCAATATCAGTAACACCGTGACATGGTGGAAATGCACTAGAAAACTGGGTTTACAACTTAGATGTAGATAATGGTGTACTAATGAGCTAGATATTTCCAAAATGTGAATAATTCTTACAGGCTGACAGTATAAGTTTGGACTGCATTCGTCGATCTAAGTCCTTGAACATAATTACTGGTCAGAAGAATGATTAAGGACCGAAATGATCATGAAATCAAGCAATCATTCAGAAAATACCAATAACGGGAAGTAGATTGTGGTGATTAGAAGCACAGAAAACAGGGAAGTGGTTTACTTCTTGAGCAATAAGCTAGTAATCTCACATGTTCTGCTAATAATAAGCCTAAACCATATGAAAGGCAGTGACTGTTTCTATGTTAACCCGGAGGTCTGTGAAGTAATGAGGGAAACGTTGATGGAAGAAGTACGGGAAAGGGATAACGACGAATAGACATTGATTGCGGTGCAATTGGATTTCCCTCGATTTGAAAGGATGATTTAAGCAATAATTACAGATACCTGGGAGAAAGGTCCTTTGGAGAATACATCGACCAACAGCATAAATTCCTAAAGAAGATGATCAGCGAGCATGAAATACGCAATCTCAGAAAAAGACCTTCCAAATAAGGAACACCATCGCGGTAGCTAAGACCAGTCACAGCTAGCATCAATCCAAAATTGAAAGGTTATGTTCAGGTAAAGATGAAAACAAGTTTGACTGTAAATAATATTAAAATGCTGGGGAAATATATCACCTAATTGCAAACTGTTACTTCTAGTAGAAAACAAATCCTGGCGAAGTGAAACATGTCTTCATATATTTTATTGTTTCCCAAAGAAAGAAAAGGTAACAGTTAAATCCATGTGAAGTACTTACAGAGAGAGGAACATAGCAACGCCCGCCAAATCCACGAGTCTCCAATAGATTGTGGATCATCCACATCTTAACTAATTATGCAAATGTATTACTCTATTAATAATCTTCTTTCTGGAAAATAAATATTTCACTTCTGAGTTGTATAAAAGGTCCCCAGACTGCCTAGATTTCAGGCAGGAAAGTTCTCGATTTCTGGTATTGAGACCAAAGATTTCCTGCCATTACCCCCCGAATGGTCCCGCGCTAATTTAACGTCCATTCAGCTTCATGTATACACTTTCATCAGCATCAGTTTCGCTCAGTATCAGTTATATATATTTTTCAATGATCTTGCACAGCCTTTCCCTTAATTGTTTATAATTAATTCAAATTAAGCTGAATCAATCAAACTGTCGCCAGAATTTCAAAACTTCTACGCTGGTGTAATTTTGCAGAATCTTTGCTGGGTCACCTCTCCAATCTATATATCATTCTGAACAAATCCATTTGCCTTTATACAGATGCAACCAAACTTCTGATCCCTCTCTTCCAAATGTCACTGCAACACCTTATTTAACTGAAGCCAACACTACACTGACACTAAATTCTGGATGGCAGCTGTTCAGGCGCTTTTATTGATTTCTGTACCTGGATGGCCACAGCTTCTCTACGGTTCCACGTCAGATAGATGCTCAGCTAATTTGAAATACATTTGTTCTATAACCCTCAGCGACAACTCCTGCAGCAGGGCCTTTGCCTTCCGTTATTTGGCCTAATCTTTTAAGCTGTCAAAGTACCATTTCTAGTTTCCATCCTGTTGAATCCGAGGCATACACCACACATAGATGTTGGCAGAAATTAACGGACAAGGTTTATTACGATACAAATCCAAATTTCTCCATTCCCTTAAGGGTCTCATTCGGCCGACCTGCACCCAGGCCTTGATGTTTATGTGAGTCGGGGCTCTCCCTGTTAAGGAGCAGCCCCGCCCTCATAAATGACCGGTTCATAATCAAGGACCGTCATGGGAAATCGTATGGTCCTGTTCCCGGGACTTCGACTGGGGTCATAATACGCACACATACCCTCCCACCGACACAGGTTTGGAGCAATGTCCGCATCCATTGGCAATGCCTCTAGACCGTTTCGCCCACCGACAGCGTTCATGCACAAACAGTGCAGTGTCAGGAGGCATGTATTGGACTGGGGAGCGGCTGAGCGGTGACCGCATTGGAGTGTGGCACGAGAGTCGGCACGGGTGCGTCTGACGGCACTGAAAAGTTCATCTGGATTTCAGAGTCAAAGGTAGGCGGCATCTCAATATCCTCAAAGGCGACCCTGGATCCTCCACAGCCGACAGAGCCTGGGGCGGCGGTGGCAACAGAGGCCTGAGTGGCAGTTGCGAAGACTTGGCTGTGCTGGGAGGTCGCAATCAACGGCCGATACTGCCAGAGTATCCAGCAGATGGCTTCTACGGCGGTACTGGTGGTGATTAGACTCGCTGCCCTGTGCCCATATTCGGTAGAAAACAGGTCCCGCTTTCGCCAACACAATGCTTGGAATCCAACCGGCTGCATCACTAAAGTTGCCAACGTGTTCCGCGCCTCCTGAGGTAACCCGTTACAACAGATTGCTGCGGCCTGTATCAGGCATGGTTTGGTCCCGAGCGCAGTTGCATTTCCCGCCAATTCCGGAAAGACAAGAATTAAGCCGATGCAGAGGTAGCGATACGATGCATTCAATGCATTCTATGCGCGGTTGGAGCAAGAAACCATCCATACACCCATACCCACCGTCACAGCTTCCGATGTCAGATCGACTTTCTTGAAAGTGAACCCTCGGAAAGCGATGGATTCTGATGGTGTCCCATGTCATGCACTCAGATCCTGCATGGACCAGCTGGCGGATGTGTTCATTGACAACTTCAACCTCTCCGTACTCCGTTCCGATATTCCCACCTGCTTCAAGAAGACCACCATTATACTGGTGCCAAAGACGAACCAGGCAACGTGCCTCAACGACTACCATCTGGTGGCCTTGACATCAGTCGTAATGAAGTGCTTCACGAGGTTGGTAATTCAGCACATAAACACCATACTCCCAGAATCCCTTGATCCACTGCAATTTGCATACCACAACAACTGGTCTGCAGCAGATGCCATCTCCCTGGCTTTACACTCACACCGAGAGCATCTCGGCAACAAGACTCCTCTATCCTATTCATTGATTGTGTCCCAGTGGTTGGCACTGCTGCCTCATAGCTCCAGGGTCCAGGGTTCAATTCAGAGCTGGAATGATTGTCTTTGCGGAGTCTTCGCGTTCTCCCCGTGTCTGCATGGGTTTCCTCCGCGTGCTCCAGTTTCCTCCCACAGTTCGAAGATGTGCAGGTTAGGTGTATTGGCCATGCTAAATTGCCCCTTGGTGTCCGAAAGGTTAGGTGGGGTTACTGGGTTACAGGGATAGGGTGGAGGCGTGGGCTTAAGAAGGGTGCTCTTTCCAAGGCGTGGTGCAGAGTCGATGGGCCTAATGGCCTCCTTCCATACTGTAAAAGCTAAACATAAAAACATCTCAGCTGATGTATTGCCTGTCCGGCATGCGGGGTCGTCCCGTAACAGAATAAGAGCAGGTCTCCCAGGAAACCGATCTCTGCTCTTCATTCCGAGCTTGAAAGTTTGTACTGCACGTTCGGAGTGCATTTGAAGCCAAGTGCTATGGGGCAGTCGTCACATGATGACGGATACTATTGATGGATACGAATGTGGCAAATTCTGTAATTGATGAGGGCTATATGAGCCGCTCCCCAGTCCACAATATTCCCTGGCAATGTAAAAGACAGCAGACTAAATGGTGGAATCGCAGACACACACACACGCATGTTACACACAAATGTTACAATGGCATTCGATTCCTATTGCAGTATGAAACATTCTAACAATTCCGCCCTATTGTCCTTCTAAATACTTAATTACACGAGATGAACATCGATGCAAATCTACATTTGCACATTGTGATTCAACGCGACGACCAGTGTTAGTGCTGCAATTTCTGTTTGTTTCTCTTCACTACTCTGATTGTTCTCCTACCAGCATTCCCTGTGTTATGCAACTGCATTTCTCCTTTCCTGAAATTTTGTCGATTTGAATGTTTAGTAATTGGATTGCTCATTTAAATCAAAGTATTATTTAAGACTTTATATACGATGAATTGAATTAAAATGCGAAATTACCGTGTAAACTTTGTCCTGTAAACTATCCATCATACTTTATTGGCACCACATGACCACCATAAACATTTAGTTCTTCCACCACCGAAACACATTCGCTGTGGTGTGTACCATTTACAAGGGATACTGTGGCAACTCAACAAGGTTACATCAATAGCATCATCCAACCTACGAACTCCACCACCATGAAGGTCAAGATGTGGAGATGCCGGCGTTGGACTGGGGTTAGCACAGTAAGAAGTCTTACAACATCAGGTTAAAGTCCAACAGGTTTGTTTCGAATCACTAGCTGTCGGTGCACTGCTCCTTCCTCGGGTGAAGGTCAAGGGCAGCAGATGTATGGGAACACGACCACCTGTTATTTCCCTCCAAGTTACACAACATCCTAACGGGGAAAGATATCGCCATTCTTCCACTATCGTTGTGTCGATATCCTAGGATTACTTTCATAACAGCACCGTGGGTGTCACTATAACATCATTTCCAGAAGAACAATTTGGGTTGGACAATGAATAAGCGCCTAGCGAGCGCCACCATCATCCCGTGAACAAATACATTGAAATACTTAATGAGAAAACTTGAAAAGCTAGAATACAATAAATTCCCAAGAGGCCAACGTTAGTTATCGTGCAGTCATTTTTCCAAAATGTACATATTTTGGTCGTATGAACAATGAGAGAGAATAATTCATTCAGTGAGTCTATACGTATTCAAGGCTGTTGTCAGTAATTTCTGCAGGAAGGTTGGAATCATCCTCACATGTATATGTATTTATATATCAAGTGGCTTACTTTTGTGCACAAATGATTGTATGCATTTTACCTACAGGTGAACTAACCAGTGCAGGGCCAGTGTTTTGTGCTTAACCAAAGAAGATTACAAAGGGGTGAGAGAAGAGGTAGCTAAGGGAGCAACGACTTTATGGTGAAACAGTTGAGGAACAATGGAGAACCTTCCAAGCGATTTTTCACAGTGCTCAGCAAAGGTTGATACCAGCAAAAAGGAAGGACGGTAGAAAGAGGAAAATTCGACCGTGGATATCTCAGGAAGTAAGGGAGAGTATCAAACTGAAGGAAAAAGCATACAAAGTGGTAAATATTAGTGGGAGACTAGAGGACTGGGAAATCGTTAGGAGGCAACAGAAAGCTATAAAGAAGAGTAAGATAGATTATGAGAGTAAACTTGCTCAGAATATAAAGACAGATAGTAAAAGTTTCTACAAATACATAAAACAAAAAACAGTGTCTAAGGTAAATATTGGTCCTCTAGAGGATGAGACGGGAGATTTAACAATGGAAGATAAGGAAATGGCTGAGGAACTGAATAGGTTTTTTGGGTCGGTCTTCACAGTGGAAGACACAAATAACATGCCAGTGACTGATGGAAATGAGGCTATGACAGGTGAGGACCTTGAGATGATTGTTATCACTAAGGAGGTACGAATGGGCAAGCTAATGGGGCTAAAGGTAGACATGTCTCCTGGCCCTGATGGAATGCTAAAAGAGATGGCTAGGGAAATAGCAAATGCACTGGTGATAATTTACCAAAATTCACTAGGCTTTGGAGTGGTCCCAGCGGATTGTAAATTTGCAAGCGTGACACCACTGTTTAAAAAAGGAGGTAGGCAGAAAGTGGGTAATTATAGGCCAGTTAGCTTAACTTCGGCAGTAGGTAAGATGCTGGAATCTATCATCAAGGAAGAAATAGCGAGGCATCTGGATGGAAATGTCCCATTGGACAGACGCAGCATGGAATCATAAAGGGCGGGTCGTGCTTAACTAATTTAGTGGAATTTTTTGAGGACATTACCAGTGCGGTAGATAACGGGGAGCCAATGGATTTGGTATATCTGTATTCCCAGAAAACTTTTGACAAGGTGGCACACAAAAGGTTCCTGCATAAGATAAAGATGCATGGCATTAAGGGTAAAGTAGTAGCATGGAGAGAGGATTGGTTAATTAATAGAAAGCAAAGAGAGGGGATTCATGGGCGTTTCTCTGGTTGCCAATCAGTAGCTAGTGGTGTCCCTCAGGGATCAGTGTTGGGCCCACAATTGTTCACAATTTACATAGATGATTTGTAGTTGGGGACCAAGTGCAATGTGTCCAAGTTTGCAGACGACACTAGGATGAGTGGTAAAGGAAAAAGCGCAGAGAGATACCGGAAGTCTGCAGAGGGATTTGGAAAGGTTAAGTGAATGCGCTAGGGTCTGGCAGATGGAATACAATGTTGACAAATATGAGGTTATCCATTTTGGGAGGAATCACAGCAAAAGGGGCTATTATTTAAATGATAAAATATTAAAACATGCTGCTGTGCAGAGAGACCTGGGTGTGCTAGTGCATGAGTCGCACAAAGTTGGGTTACAGGTGCAACAGGTGATTAAGAAGGCAAATGCAGTTTGTCCTTCAGTGCTAGAGTGATGGAGTTTAAGACGAGGGCGGTTATGCTGCAATTGTATAAGGTGTTAGTGAGGCCACACCTGGAGTATTGTGTTCAGTTTTGGTCTCCTTACCTGAGAAAGGACGTACTGGGGCTGGAGGGTGTGCAGAGGAGATTCACTAGGTTAATCCCAGACCTGAAGGGGTTGGATTACGAGGAGAGGTTCAGTGGACTGTGACTGTACTCGTTGGAATTTAGAAGGATGCAGGGGATCTTATAGAAACATATAAAATTATGAAAATGAAATGAAATGTTTTCATTTCATTTCATTTCATATAAAATTATGAAGGGAATAGATAGGATAGGTGCGGGCAGGTTGTTTCCACTGGCGGGTGAAAGCAGAACTAGGGGGCATGGCCTCAAAATAAGTGGAAGTAGATTTAGGGCTGATCTTAGGAGGAACTTCTTCGCCCAAAGGGTTGTGAATCTATGGAATTCTTTGCCTAGTGAAGCAGTTGAGCCTTCTTCATTAAATGTTTTTAAGACAAAGATAGATAGTTTCTTGAAGAATAAAGGGATTAAGGGTTGTGGTGTTCGGGCCGGAAAGTAGAGCTGAGTCCGCAAAAGATCAGCCATGATCTCATTGAATGGCGGAGCAGGCTCGAGGGGCCAGGTGGCCTACTTCTGCTCCGAGTTCTTATGTTACACCTGGATTCCATTCGAAGTATGTGTGGGACCTTCTGCCATCTATAGACCACAGATGGGATTGCATTGTTTGTCACTATCTCTCTGACCGCTGTCAGCTGCTCTCTGGCACAACTTCATATTGAGTTCCTATTCCGTTTCAGCGAAATTCCGGAAATGCTTGCTTATTTGCTGCCATTGGCTTTTGTATGAATTCTTACTTCTTTTAGCGTGTTTCAGTTGGGATTTTGGCTAACTGCAATAAATCAGTGAACTGCGATAATCCAGCAACCTCACTTGAAATAAACCTAGGAAAGTAATTAAATGTGTTCGTAGCACCATAGAGGGTGTTTTTCCTCTGACGATCATTGGTTAGCTGAGTGACCACAATGACTATGAGAAAGATAACTGAATAAATGTTCTTACCATATCCACGAGTAGACACAAAGCTATGGGTGTTGATCTTCTACGTTAATCAGGTTCCGTTAGCTGCACAGATGTTCCAGGAATTCGCTGTGGATAAAATGGCACATGTATGTAATCCGAAAAGTTTCAGTGTTTTAACGTATTGGAAACAAATCCTAGAGGAAAGTTAGAGAGTCCTTCCGCCGTTTTGTAAATTCATAACCCAATAATGTATGCAAATATTTCCTCGACTCGGAATTTTCTGCAGAATCATGAAACGATTGTGGCTCAATGTTGGTACGTATTTCCTTGGAGAAGCAGAATCAAGGAAATCTTCACGAATATATGTCGGATATCTTTGTATGCAGCGCCCAGAAAACTACAGAAATGTATCCTCCCTCATAAATACGGTGGAAGTTAAACCTCATTGATATCTGACAAATTCTCTGGGCATGATATCATTGCTGAAACATAATAAAATCTGAGGAGAGCTGTGCTTGATCATTAGTGTCAGTTCCATCCAGAACAGCTTTACAAATCTGGCTTTTTTTTTCAACCGATGTTTGAAAGTTCCCCAGTAAATTAGTTGCTGTGAGGTCTCAGATACTCCACATGCTTTTCTGTAGGGCGCTTCTATTAAAATTCAAAATCATCCAATTATTTTCTCCCAAGAAACAACAAACAATGGAAAACCTGCATCTAATGGTGTTTAACGTCACTGTTCATAATTAATTGATCGATGTTCTCCCCTCTTTGGCTTGAAATCAAACCTTAGAAATTGATATCTTCTAAAGATAAAAATTAAATTGAGAGACATAATGTATTAGAATTGTATTTGATTTGATTTGGATATGTTTTTGTTTATTCCCAACACGAATTATCTCTTGTACCAACTATCTCATTCATTTACCGCATGTTCGATATCACAATTAACCCTCGTGCTCTGCCTTGTTTCCGTGTTCTTTAATGGGTTTTGCTGACAGGACTTCATTCCAAGTGATTACTTTTCTAAACGGATTATCATGAAGAACAGCAACTTGCTCTCTATTTCTCAACCTGTGCAAAACAATGCTGTCATCAATTGTTTTCGTATTCATCTTTGTTTTGAATTTTACCACTATCTTATTTTAGATTATATGGGCGTTGGCGTTTGGAATATTATTTAAATATCTTGTCCGGCTATTCATCATGTTCATACACAACTGCCATCTTCAAGTTGTTATACTTGGACTGGAGGGCTTCGAATCAATTGACACATTTAATTGGACCATCATTTACCAATTAGGAACAGTTTCCTCAACAGCTTCAATGTTCCAGGTTATTTCATAGAATTTACAGTGCAGAAGGAGGCCATTTGGCCCATCGAGTCTGCACCGGCTCTTGGAAAGAGCACCCTACCCAAGGTCAACACCTCCACCCTATCCCCATAACCCAGCAACCCCACCCAACACTAAGGGCAATTTTGGACACTAAGGGCAATTTATCATGGCCAATCCACCTAACCTGCACATCTTTGGACGGTGGGAGGAAACTGGAGCACCCGGAGGAAACCCGCGCACACACGGGGAGGATGTGCAGACTCCGCACAGACAGTGACCCAAGCCGGAATCGAACCTGGGACCTTGGAGCTGTGAAGCAATTGTGCTATCCAGAATGCTACCGTGCTTCAGAGGCAGGAAAGAAGGCTGAACAATGAACCACATCCAGGCATTGGGCGGGAAGTGAGTGATTAGCGTTCTACGCAATCATTTTCTCTCCTTCCATCGGGAACCCTGACAACAGTCTGATCCTGGGGGGTTTCATCTACTCCCTCCCCCCTCCACACTTCCGTCCTCTCTACCAATGCTCCAATTTCCTCCTGCACACGGCAATTTCCGACGCTGCGTGGAATAGAGAGTTGCCGGCCAATTGGATAGGCCGGCAGGTGTCTGAGGTGGGGTTTCTCCCTTTAAATCGGGGGTGGGGCGGCTGCGCGGAATCAGGTCGTTCAGCAATTAACACTCAATGGGGCATGAAATCGCGGCGTGGAAGGCAGCATTGCCGAGAATTTATTCTCCGCGGACTTTTCTAATTGCGGGAAGAGACGTTCTTCAATCTTAAAAATTCTGATCTATGTAAGTTACGTGCAGCATTGTATTAGAAAGGTGTTTGTTTTTAATGAAGCATTACCCTGCCTTGCATCGAGATTATTTAGTTAACTTTGCTGACATGACAGTATTTCCAAAGGTGAAGATTAATGAAGTGCAAGAAACAATCGTAACTGGCGCTCAGTTCGCCAATCTATAGATGAAAAATCCTGTCATTAATAGATTTTCACAGCGATCTTTGCTTTGAACGTTACGACTATCTCATTATTCCCTTATTATATTTAGACTCTGAATAGGTTAAGGCATGGAATGTAATAAAAATGTGTTTCATAACTCTTTTCATTTTTGTTTGAATACCTGTCCTTAATTTAAATCTTGGAACGCATTTTATTGAGAATTAATTTCTCTAAAGTGAGTAGCTTTACAAAACCCATTCATAAACACCATGAATCCTACAGCACGACAGAATGCTTTACTGTGGCAATTTATCCGGCACACCGAATCATATTCATTCACTCTCAATATGTAACAGAAACGTAGAAAACATAAATAGAGTTAGGTCATTCGACACTTTGAGTCTACTCCGCCATCAAATATGGTAATGGATGATCATCTATCTCAATGTCGTACCCCCGCACTCTCTCCATATCCCTTGACGTCCTTGCCGCCTACAAATATATCGGTTTCCTCCTTACATATATTCAGCGACATGCTGTTGTAACAAATTCCACATACTCCCCTGAAGAAAGCTATTCTTACCTCTGCCCTCGATGGCATATCCCGTATCATGAGACTATGACCATTTGTCCTGTACCACCCAGCCAACGGAAACAACAATCTTTCAAAACGTCTGCCCAGCCCTGTCAGAATGTTATATGGTACATTGCGATCTTCTCTCATTCTTCTAAGCTGCAGTGAATACAGACCCAATCAACACAATCCTTCCTTATGCTGCAATTCCAAATATTCGGCCTGTTCAGCTTCACTGCACTCCTTGGATTGCATTTTGTTTATTGCCACGTGTACCAAGGTACAGTGAAAAGTATTTTTCTACGAGCACCTCAACAGATCATTAAGTACATGAAAAGAAAAGGAAAACGAGGATGTGCTAGTGAGAGCTCGCCAGAGAGTCGCTACACTCCGGTGCCAACTTTTGTGACAAGTACAATATGCCCCACGTAAGAAGGCGAAAACTGCACACAAAAATTCAAATGTGGTCTCAAGACGGCGCTTTATGTCTGCTACAACACACCCTTGCACCTGTACTCAAATCCTCATCCAATGAAACCCATCGTACCATTTCCCGTACGAACTGCCTGCTGTACCAACATACTTGCTTTCAGTGACTGGTGCACAAAGGGACCCATATAACATTTTCCATCAACCTTTTCCAGTCTACAATTACGTAGTTAATGTTCTGCCATTCTGCTTCTCCTATCATCGCGGATAACTTCACATATATCCATGTCATCCATAATTGAAATTTCAAGCCATGCTGTTGCCCATCCACTCAACTTGTGTAAAACGCCTTGAAGCCTCTTAACATCCTTTTCACCACTCGCATTCACACGAGGGTTCAGAAGTAGGGAATTCAGCTCTATGAGCCTGCTCCGCATTCAATCCCATCATGGCTGATCTCTTTGAGGTCTCAAATGCACCTCCCAACACATCCCTTCAAAACGTTTCTTCTCATAAATATATCTATCCCCTTCTTGAAACCATTTAATGACTCAGATTCTACTGTACGATGGAGCAGCGAGTTTCACAAATTCACCGCCTTCTGCGAGACATAGATCCTCCTCATCTCAGTTCTAAATCTACCGCCTCACAACCTATATCCCTCCGCTGAAGGTAAGCATGCAGGTGCATCAGGCGGTAAAGAAGGCTAATGGTATGTTGGCCTTCATGGCAAGAGGTTTCGAGTATAGAAGCAGGAATGTGTTGCTGCAATAGTACAGGGCCTTGGTGAGGCCAAACTTGAAGTATTGTGTGCAGCTTTTGTCTCCGTCTCTTAGGAAGGATGTTCTTGCTCTCGAGGGAGTGCAGCGAAGTTTTACCAGACTGATTCCAGGGATGGTGGGACTGTCATATGAGGAGAGATTGACTAGGTTGGGATTGTTCTCGCTGGAGTTCAGAAGAATAGAGACTTATAAAATTCTAACAGGACTAGAGAGGATAGATGCAGGGAAGATGTTACCAATGATGGGTGTGTCCAGAACCAGGGGTTACAGTCTGAGGATTCAGGGCAAACCGTTTCGGACAGAGATAAGGGGACATTTCTTCACACAAAGAGTGGTGAGCCTATGGAATTCATTACCACAGGAAGTAGTTGATGCTAAAACTTTGAATTTATTCAAGAGGCGGCTGGATATAGCACTTGAGGAGAATGGGATCAAAGGCTATGGGGAGAAAGCAGGATTAGACTATTGAGTTGGATGATCGTGATTAATGGCGGAGCAGGCTCGAAGGGCCAAAGGGCCTCCTCCTGCTTCTATCTTCTATGTATCTATGTATGTATCTATGACCTCTTGTTCGAGATTGCCCCCATAGAGGAACATTTAGTCTGTATTTGCTTTATCAATCCCTTTTAGTATTTCATACACCTCGATAAGATCCCTCCTCATCCTTCTAAACCCCCGCGAGTATAAGCCCAAACTGTTTAATCTTCCTCATACATCAACCCCTTCATCCCCGGAATCAATCTGGTGAGCCTCTACTGAACTGCCTCCAAAACTTTGCTTTATGTCAGTCAGCTAATCCTCAATCCAATCTAATACTCTGCCCCCAATTCCCTGCGGTCTCACCTTCTGGGTCAGTCTTTATTGCGGCACCTTATCAAACAACTTCTGAAAGTCTAGATATACCACATCCACAGGTTCCCCATTATCCAACATGCTGGTAACGTCCTCAAACAACTCAAGAAAGTTTGTCAAGCGTGACTTACCCTTCAGAAACCCGTGCGGACAATGATGGGTTAAGCATTGTCCTTCCAAATATTCAACCATCTCCCCCTTAAAAATTGATTCCAGCAACCTCCCCACCACGGAGGTCAAGCTAACTGGTCTACAGGGTCCTACTTTTTTGCCTCACCCTTTTTGAATAGCGGCGCCACATTAACGTGTTTCCAATCCGCTGGGACCCTTCCAGAATCCAGTGAATTCTGAAATATCACAGCCAATGCATCCACGATCTCAGCTGCAACCTCCCTTAACACCCTAGGTTGAAGGCCATCAGGTCCTGGGGACTTATCTGCTCTTAATGCCATCAGTTTATTCAATACCGTCTCCCTAGCGATAGTTATTGCACCACGTTCCTCTGTATCAACTGTCGGTTTTGGAACGGTTTTATTATCGTCTACTGTGAAGACAGAGGCAACATATTGTTTCTGTGTCTCCGGAAAACAAATTGGTTTGCTTTACTTGTATTGATGGAAAGCTTTTTAATCACATTGCACATAAGAGATTAGTGTGTAAAATTAGAGCACATAGCATTGTGTGTGATCTACTGGCATGGATGCAGAATTGGTTAGCAGACAGGAATCAGAGAACAGGAATAAATGTTTATTGTTCAGAGTCGTATGTGGTGACCAGTGGGGTCACGCAGAGATCAGTACTTGAGCCCCAGCTATTCACAGTATATATCAAAGTTTTGGATGAGTGAGTTCCCTGTTCGAAGTTCCCTGCACAATCCTTTCAACCCACGCCGCTAGCAGGTGGTACAAGTGGGTGCATTCCTGGCCAGCCATATTCCAATGTGCAGTTTAGTCAATCAAGCTTTAGCCCTCTCTTTACAGCCTATCTACCTTTTCCAGGGAATTATTCAATACAGTCAGCCTTGTGCACCAGTAGGTACCGGAAAACAAACAAGCACATGAGCTAAATTAATTTTGAATATTGATCACGTATTACAGCTGTCGACTTTTTTTTAATCGAGTTGCATGCAAGGTCTTCTCTTTCACCTTGCTGTAATTCCGTTCCTCCGTTTGTTTTCCATTTCATTTGAAATTATCTTTCCTTTACAAAATTAATAATGGATGATTGCACAGTTCCTGCTTTTTAATGGCTACATTTTAGCCAGTGGCTTAACCAGGCTCTGTCCCTTTGTAATATTTCGCTTCCTTCTGCACAATCTGCTGTGCCTCCTAATTATCTCACTGTTAAGTCAGTTACGACACTGCAGCATTGTGAACCAGGCCTCTGGCAAGGAGGGATGGAAGTACTGTGCTAGCACATTCGTTCACCTGGTGATTGCCTTGCAGTTTTTGATTTATCCATTCTCATTGTTGCAATAAAATCATTGTAAGAGCTTAGTTGAAGCACAGGCACCCTGGCCCAACCCATCAAACAAAGTTTCTCTGCCCTTTCCAGAATTGAATTCATAATCAGATCCTTAACGATACATCCAATTGGATGATCCAATTGAAGACGGTCAGATATGAACCATGTTGTTTTCCTTGAGGTGCATTGTGAATCAACCTTGCGTGTGGAGGGAATCGAGTGATCAATGTTTGTAATCGCATAAGAATTGAAAACAACCCGCTGTAAATTGTATACACAAGAGATCAGCGGGTTTGATCTCACCGAGTGGTCACAGTGAAGCAAGAGTTCAATAAATTTCCTACTGCAAATTGGATCATCCAATTGGATGTATTGTTAAGGATCTGAGTCTACAGTTGTAACAATTGATGTATTGGGTGATATTAGAAACTTGTGTCAAGAAATTGCATCGAAGATATAGCAGGCAATTTAGGCATTAAAAGACAGAAAAGGAAAAATACTGTTAGCCGGGCATCAAAGTGACACGCTCACACTGGTTGAGTCATATGATCCCATTCAGACTTAAACTCATAAGAGGGAATAGAGGGAGATTCACTGGAGATCCAATGTTTTGGGGACACTCCTGTTTGACCAACCATTAGCCCATAACGTACCACTGAAAGCCATTCTGTCCATCACTGGGAGTTTAGTTGCATATCAGTAGCATGACTGTGTTCTTTTATGTAAATGGCAGTGGGCGATCAAGCAGCCAAACACCGATTATGAATTCAATTCTGGAAAGGGCAGAGAAGCTTTGTTTGATGGGTTGGGCCAAGCTCGGAGAGAGAGAAAGGAATGCTATTTGAACAGGTTAAGGCAGAAGGATGTGAACAGCCATCGACGAGGTCATGACATAAGCCATAGAGAGAAGTCATGGAAAGAAGTTGCTACCGAGACAAGCTTTTTGAAACAACTTGACTAACAGAAAAAATATTGCTTCCGAAATGCAAGTCGTGCTTGTCTACCTGTATAAGTGGAATGAGAGCTGCATGCTTACGTAAAGTGGGTTTAATGGGATCGAGAGTGTTAACGTTAAGAAACTACATCTGGCTCAGTCTCTGAGGCATTGTGGAGTGTTCACCATGTGTCCATAGCAGTATGTGAACTCCAACAATCAAAGTATGAACGAATTATAACAAGGAAGAAGATCCAACAAAAGACACAGGATTTTTGCTATTTGTATGATTTTCTTACAAGACCAACTTGCCTGCTCTACGTCATTCAGACTTTCAAGCATTTTCGGTCCTTCATAACGAGCATACCAGTGAACCAGTAAACTAAATTAACATTTCCGCCATATCCTCCCGCTGTTTGTGAATTTATTCTGCAAAATTCTTCGTGACATTTTTACTCTACTTACTTCAGGGACTAAATTATTAATAGGCCTGAAATCTATTTTAATTTGGCGTCCCATTGTATCAATACATTTTTGCTGTACTTTCCATATTCTCCGAATTTTCTCCCCTCCTCTCTCCATGAAATTGGCAATCTATTTTCCTCTTCTACAAATCCCACTGGATCCTTACAATGCAGCTGGAGGCTATTTGGCCCGTTGAATCTGCGCCAATCCTGGGAAAGAGCACAACACCAGCCCCACTATCCCGCCATATACACGTAATACCTTCCCCAAATAATCTGCACACCCTTCACCACTCAGTAACAATTTAGCATGCCAATCCACCGAAACGTGGATATTTTTTACACGTTTATGGGATTTAGCGTCTCTAGGCGCGGCTAATAATTATTGTCAGTTTCTAATTGTCCTCAGGAAGATGATGGCAAGCTGCCTTCTTGAATCTGTGCCGTCCATTTGGTGCAGGTACACAGACTGTTCTGATAGGGAGGGAATTCCAGTAAAGACTGGTGATATATTTACAATTCAGAATGGTGAGTAGCTTAAACCATGGTTGCTGTTGAATAGGTGCAAAGGAATACAGCTGGTTCAGAGGTTGGTTGAACACCGTGTGTCCAGAACAGTATGTGAACTGGCGCCGAACAGGTTGGTCGAACAGGCGCCGGAATGTGGTGACCAGGGGCTTCTCACAGTAACTTCATTTGAAGCCTACTTGTGACAATAAGCGATTTTCATTTCATTTTCATTTCATTTTTATTTCATTTTCATTTCATTTCAGATGTCAGATTTTTCTGAAGTTTCATTTATGAGAGTAAGTTTTACTGAGGTGTGGAAGGTGGAGTAGATAATAAGGTGAAGTTCTTCAGAAGTGCAGGAACAAGTTAGTCTTTAATGGTGCGAGATGAGGGCATGCGTAATATGAAAATAGTATTGCCAGAAAGGTGGTAATATGTGGAATTACTAGTAAAGGGAGTAGTGTTCCATTACGTAAGGTAAGGTTAAAGAGACAGTGAAAATTGGTGAAGTGGTGCTAAGAGTAATATGAAAATTAACCTTTTTCAGGGTCACGGGTTATCTTGAGTAATTATACAGCTCGAGCACAAGTGGGAGTAATACCTACTGTGGTTGAAATGCCAGTGGAAGTCAAACAACTGAGGTGTTGCTAGAAACATAGAAGCAAATTCTGTGGTGTTTCCAGATTGTGTAGTAAGAAGAGCACAAAACCACAGATTGAGACACAAGGGTGAAAATCAAAGAGCAAAGATAGGGTGTCTGATATTGAGTTATCAGAAACAATCGTCAATCAGATGGTTGATAAAGAACATGAGCAGGTGGAGATTGTAACGGTTATATTTGGTTCAGGAAGGTGAGTGGAATTACTACAGAAGGATTCAGATATAAAGCAGTAGAATCATAAAGCATGCTCAGAAATGGAATATGAGTGTATACCAGAGTTTTATAACATTAGAAGGATTTTTCGCTCCCCCAGACGTGTGATTCCCGGCGGCACGCCTATTGCTGGCGGTAGGATTATAAACTCCTGCCGCTTGTCAATGAAATTTCCCATTGAAGCCACCCCACGCCGCCGGGGAACCCACGGGCGGGGGTGAGTTGCTGGAGGAAAAGGTGAATCGCAACGGCCGGAGAATTCCAGCCAATGTATTAGTGAGGAAGAGGAGACCTTTACGTAGTCAGGCAGATGAGAAATGGGAAAAGATTCATCAAGTTGCAATACTTGTGGGCTGTAGAAAGGAGATTTTCCATTTAGCGAATGAGGTTTCGATAGGCTGTCATTTCGGAGTAAGGAAACCCCAAGCAAAAAATGCAAAAACATTCTTATTGGCCTGGACTGCAAAAGGATGCAGTTGAATGTTGTGGCACATGTTACACATGTCAGGTAAAAGGGGAACTTCAAGCGGTAATCACACCAGCAGCCTACAAAAATCATTCTGCCCTTCGATTAACCTTTTCCTAGGGATAGGATTTTTTCATAATCTGGAAACACCCGAAGATATCCTTCTTGCAACACTTCAGTTGTTGGACTTTCCACCGGTCTTTCAAGATGCTGTGTCTCGTAATTAGCTCAGTAGTCAGTCAGTTATGACACAGCAGCATCAATTCTTTGTCCCGAGGCTAGCCACGTAAAAACATGTCAAAGGTTTGCAGAAACACATTCTTAAACCCTGCCGCAGGAACACCCTCCTCTTTCAGTACTAAATTTTACTTTTCAAAAATCTTTCCCGTCTAAATTGCCAAGTTATATATTTCGTTGTTTTCCCGTCTTCTCAAAGGGATTGCTTTTTCCCCCTTTACGGTCAATCACTTAATTGCATAATCCTTTCTTTATCCTTTCTTGGATTCAATTTTGCGGTACACATGATTGATAAGTAAATCAATAAATACATTAAAAAGTAGTTTCTATCCGAAAAGCCATTCCTACTCCCTCATTATGGCGCCATTTTCCGTGGGTGTAATGTCCTGACCCTGCTGATGGAACAAGGCACTGAATTATTGCTATGTTTCCAGGAGAGGCCCAAAGATTTTTCCGTGGAGACAGCATCAAAAACCGACAGAAAGCAACATTGCTCCTCCCCAAGCAACTCACATGCTCTGACAAGTGCAACAAAAGAATACATTACAGAATTCTACGGCTTGTTTCTTAATCGAAGGGATCTTTCTCACCAGACCATGGAGCAAGCTCCTCCAGCGCAGTCTCTGCATTGTGGACACTGATGTGGCGTTTGTGAGTTAATGTTGCGTGTGTGTGTATCCATTTCACGTGATTCCTCCTGGTAAACTGCCAGACCACCGTGCGAATATTGATTAATTGACAGCTCCTTCCTGCGCTGCTACTGCGCCTACGTGCAAGAACTCAAAACCGATCTGATCAAAGGCCTTTCGGACCATACTCAGTACTCATCACTGAAACTCTCAAGTCACATGGCCAAGTCCCGGCCTTTTCAATATCTTCACAATACTTCACTCTACAACCTTCATGACAGAACATATCACATTATGTTAAATGGAGTCGATTTCTGTCTGTAACTCCGAGTCTTAAAACAAACCTTGGACATTGAACCGAATGGGGAAAAGAGGCTTTGAAGAGGAAATACCCATTAGTATTCCCCTCCAATTTGAAATAACTAATCGAAAATCAGTTTTACTTTGATTTCGACAAGAACATCTCGCTACCTGATTAGCTTCCTGCAATCACTCTCGCCTGTGTGGTACAGACGTGAAATACCGAAAATTTTGCAATTGTCAATTCTTAATTGTATCATAGAATATTTGCAGCTCGAGGATTAAACTGTTTGTGTGAAATTCTTCCGTCCGCAGATTCACGAAGGCCATCATGATTTATTCACACTGTTGAAATGATGGTTTGTGATAACGACAAAGAAACTTCCATTACCTCCTTTGAGATCCCTGACTCCACATCTTGAAACAAGGCTATCTATCAGCCATTACCTTTAATTAGACAATGCATGCTTTGAAATATTGACTAAAGGAGCATTATTCAAATCATTTCGTCTCGTAACCCACATGATTACATGGATACATAGAACATAGAGTGCAGAAGGATGCCATTCGGCCCATGGAGTCTGCACCGACCCACCTAAGCCGTGAGGCACCGTATCCCCATAACCCAATAACCCCTCCTAATCTTTTTGGACACTCAGCACAATTTATCATGGCCAATCCACCTAACCGGCACGTCTTTGGGCTGTGGGAGGGAACCGGAGCACCTGGAGGAAACCCACGCAGACACGGGGAGAACATGCAGACTCCGCACAGACAGTGACCCAGCGGGGAATCGAACCTGGGACCCTGGCGCTGTGCTACCATGCTACCCACTTAATTGTATCAGTGCAAAACCAAATTGATTATATTATTGGACACAATTGTTGAGACAGCCATTTCTGATGGATGGAATTGTTCCTCGCCGTATTGCTAAGATGCAATTGCATGAATCAGATTTACACTGGCACATCTTACATGTTGCATCTTCAGTTTAGACAATTTCTTATCTTGAGGTCATTTGCCACTACGGGGCGATTGCGTGGCAGTGCAATTAAAGATCGAATTAAGGCAATGAGGAGAGACCGCCAGACGGGATTTGTTCAATACAAGGGTGATGGAGAACGTGCCGAATAATTGGATTGTTTAAGATAGATACTAAGATATGGGGAGAGAGCGGGAGTCAGATTAACACTGGTGCAGAGCTATGGAGGGTGCACGGAAGACTGGGATTAGTTAAAATTGATACAAGACTACAGGGGGAGAGCGAGAGAGTTGGAATAATGTAAAATTGATACAGGGCTGTTGGGAGAAAACTAAGAGGGTGCTTATTGAATATTTGTTCAGGCTATGGGGGAAAGTGGAACAGTGCAATTAAGTTAATAGCTATATAGGCCATGGAAGAGAACGCGACAGTGTGAGTAGTCCAATACTGATAGAGGGTTGTGTACAGAGAGCGGGACAGGGGGTTAGTTTAACATGAACAACGGGCTCTGGATGGGAGAGAGGCAGAGTATAATTGAAAAATGTGTTTTCACTGCGTTTCTGGGCAGAGCTCTGTTTCGGTACATGTCGACTCTAATTAATGTTTCCGAGTCAGCTTCCTGCGTTCCGTTTCTTTCCTGAACAGTGAGTGGCCTTGGGGACCGCTCGCCTCCGCTAACAGCAGCAAACAGATTTCCTGAACAACCTGGTTTCTGAAACCTCTAAGTACCAGAAACAGAATAATTAATCGCCCCTGACATTAAACGGTTAGAGTGGGTTCAGAGGAATGCGACCCTTATCAACTTTAAATGCTCTATCAACATATCTGCACCACCCTCATTTCCATTCATCCCCGCCAACAGCGATAAATGTTCATCTTACATCGCAGAGAGTCCAACTTATTTCCTGAATCAACGCCCTCTGGTTTTCTTCGCTATCTTTACTGCGAATTGGGTTGCTCCCCAGACTGTGGAGACCGCATGGTCGTTGCCCAGAACATTCTGAAATCCGAAAATGTCACCCTGACTGATTTGTGTTTCAACCATTGTCTCTGCCATGCATTGGTAAATGAACAAAGACAGGCCTGTCTGCTATCGGTGTTTAATCATAATATTCATTCTCACACCTGGGCAAAAGCCTGAACAGAATGTGTTATTTCCTGATATAAAGATGTGGATGGTTTCTTCACATATTGAACCACAATTTGTCCTTCCCGTTCTCTGAGTGTGACATCAATAATAATACGAATAATAATGATAATAATAACAAAATAATAACCATAATAATGATAACAATTAGAATATGAATCACGAATATAATAATCATGATAATAATAGCAGTAAGTTATGAGAACAATGGTTACAGTACATTTACTAACATTAATTATAAATATAATAATATCAACTTCCAAATAGTGACCTTTAACCAGAAGTAAAATGATTTCTTGGAGGCCGGTGTAGCTCACTTGATTAGACGTCATGCAAAGCGAGGCCAGAAGCGTGGGTTCAATTCTAGTACCGGTTCAGGTTATTCGTGTAGGCCCGCCTTTTCAACCTTGCCTCTCACCTGAGGTGTGGCGATTCTCAGGTTTAATCACCAACAGTCAGCTCCAACCTTCAAAGGTGAAAGCTTCTGGAACTATGGCAACTTTACCTTGCCTTTTAAATCATTTGTGCATCATAAACTTCACTGGACAATCGACATTGCACTCCCTCAGTTCACAAAGCCGAACTAAACATTAAAGGACATTATGGTCAAAAAGGCATAGGGAATATTTTGCGTGTGGCAGGACGGCCATGCAGCTATTTCATGCACAGAGTCGGGTCAAAGGACTGGAGACGGGATTTCGGCCCATCAGTCACCGCCAAGAAAACTGTCTGCCGTGGTATTATTAAGTAAATCATAACAATGAACTGAAGCAATCAAAGTGTAAACAAAACAGAGTCAACGAGGTTTTCCAGTAGAGAAATAACACAAATGTTCGATCAAATCCACTCATGCCAAGAAATCGCATTATTTCCCGTCGTGATGAGGGTATCGGAAACTCCCCAAAAACTTTTGTTTTCACATCCCGTGGGACCATTCGACCCCGTCCGATTGCATGGCCAAGGAAAGTGACTTGGGCTTTTCTAAATTCACTTTTGGCTAGGTTTATCACCAAACCCGCCTCCTGAAGTCGATTGAATAACTCCGTCAGATGTTTCAAATGTTCTTTCCATGTGTGGCTGAAAATTACCAGAACGTTGATATATACGGCACAATTGGGTAATCCTGAAACAACTTTGTTAGTTAACCGTTGAAATGTGGCTGGGGCGTTTTTCATGCCAAATGGCATAACTTTGAATTGGTATATATCATCTGGAGTCACAAAGGCTGAAATCTCCTTCGCCCTTTCGGATAAAGGTGCCTGGCAGTAACCTTTAAGTAAATCCAGTTTGGAAATAAAAGCTGATTGTCCCACTTTCTCAATGCAATCCTCCAAATGTTGGATAGGATAAGAGTCCGTTCTTGTAACTGCATTAACCTTTCTATAGGCCACACACAACCGTTGGGTACCGTCTGGTTTAGATACTATCACTATAGGTGAGCTCCATTGGCTGCAACCCACTTCAATTATGCCATGTTTAAGCATACTCTCAATCTCTTTGATAACAAGTGCCAATTTTAAAGGATTAAGTCTGTATGGATGTTGTTTGATTGGAACAGCATTTCCCACATCTACATCATGTATAGCCATTTTAATACTTCCCAATTTACCTCCATAAACTTGCCCTTGTGATATCAATAACTCTTTCAGGTCAGTCCGTTTTTCCTCTGGAAGGTAACTCAACAATTTATCCCAATTTTTAAGAACATCCTCATTTTCCAATTTAATTTGAGGTATGGCAAATTCACAGTCATCTGGATTTGGTTCGTCACTTTGAGTTAGAATCATTAAAAGCTCCTTTTTCTCTCCTTCCCTTTCAAAGCACCTTTTAAGCATATTCACATGACACACTCGGTGAGTCGTCCTTCTATCTGGTGTTTTTACCACATAATTCACCTCACTTAATTTCCATTCAATCTGATAAGGTCCACAAAACCTTGCTTTTAAAGGCTCACCTACCACTGGTAACAACACTAAAACTCTATCTACACTGGCAAAAATACGAACTTTGGATTTCTTGTCCGCTACCCGTTTCATCACATTTTGTGCAACTTTTAAATGTTGTCTAGCCAATTCACCTGCTCTATGTAATCGTTCCCTAAAATTTGACACGTAATCCAATAATGTAAGTTCCGATTGCTCACTCACCAATTTTTCGTTAATCAATTTAAGTGGTCCTCTTACCTCATGACCAAAACTTAGTTCAAAAAGATTGAATTTGGTTGACTCATTAGGTGCATCCTTAATTGCAATCAGTACGAATGGAATTCCTTTATCCCAATACTCTGGATAATCTTGGCAATAATCTCTCAACATTGTCTTTAATATCTGATGCCACCTTTCTAACGCTCCCTGCGATTCTGGATGGTACGCAGTTGATTTAAATTGTTTTATTCCTAAGCTAGCCATAACTTCTTTGAATAGCCTTGAGGTAAAATTTGATCCTTGATCAGATTGAGTTTCTGTGGGTAGTCCATATCTAGTGAAGAATTTAAGTAACTCCTCCACAATCTTTTTAGCTGTAATATTACGTACTGGAATAGTCTCTGGCAACCTAGTAGACACATCCATTATAGTCAACAGAAATTGATTGCCACTTTTCGTTTTTGGAAGCGGTCCTACACAATCCTTATGTGGTCCAGGCCAATAAAAATCTTTCTGGATTTTAGCTTGAGTTTTCCTTATTCCCAAATGACCTCCCACTGGTACCTCATGTGCAACTCGCAACACCTCCTTTCTATACCCTACCGGCAATACTACTTGATGAACTTCTGCCTACTTTTCATCCGCCTGCATATGTAAAGGTCTCCATTTTCTCAAGACATCATTTTTACGGCAATAACACTCTGATATACACTCAGATTCCTCTTCCATATATGCTTTCTGATACATCCGTTTAATTTTGACGTCTTTCTGTTGTGACTCCGCCAATTTTCCTGAACTAAAAATATCCGCCTCATCCTCCACCTGTTCTTGTTCTTTTCCACCATCTGATCAAAAATCGTTTCTGATAATTGCACTTCAACATCATCTTCACTCTTTGATTTCTCCTCTTGTCTTAACCTGTGACTTTGCGACCTTGTTACTACACAATCAGGAAAAATCCCAGGATTTTCGTCCTTCAACACTTCAGGTGTCTGATTTTTCACTGGCTTATCAACCACAGTAGGCATCACTCCCACCTGCGATCCAGCTATGTCCTTACCCAAGATAAACTGTATTCCTGGACAAGATAGTTTCTCTATTGCTCCTACTACCACTTCATCACTCTTCACTGGACTTTCCAACCTTACCTTATATAATGGAACACTACTCCTCTCACCCTGAATTCCACATATTACCACCTTATCTGGAAATATTCTTCCCAAACTACATAACCTCTCATCTCTTACTTTTAAAGATTGACTAGCTCCCGGATCTCTTAAAATTGTGACTTCTTTACATACTCCTCCTGATACACATGAGTAAACTTTACCCACACAAGTAAATTATTTAAAGACATCTGGCACCTTCTTATCAGTCACCTCTTGATCAGGCTGTACAATCTTTTGCACCTCCTTCGCTTCACTTGGGCTTTCCTTTACCACTTTAACAAACCCCACTGTCTCAACCTGTTTTACCACATCAGCCTTCACGGTGCTTTTCTTCAACCACCAACACTGACTTTACATGGCCTAGTTTATTACAGTGAAAACATTTGAAACTTTTCATTTCTTTTCCACCCTCCTGGATTTCTTTTGTAGTCTGAGGTACATTCTCCTTATTATCTCCCATCAGATCAACTTTACCTTTACCACGAGTATTTCTCATGTCCCCAGTTTCTATCCCTCACAGGCTGAAACTGATGTCGGAAACGAAGCTTTGATTCATGAACAAATTCATTATCATCTGCCATTTCTGCTGCTAAACTCGCAGTTTTAACCCTCTGCCAGGTCTGGACGAGAGCATGAAGCGGCACCAAAATAATCATCAATGTATCGGTAAAGGAGTTGTGAGAGGGGCCCGAGTAGGCCTGGAACAAGGAATGTTCCACATTCGCCATAAAAAGGCAAGTGTTAGTTTCTCTGCTGTTTTGCCTTTCACATCTT
The DNA here is from genome assembly GCF_047496885.1 of Scyliorhinus torazame. Taxonomy (NCBI): domain Eukaryota; kingdom Metazoa; phylum Chordata; class Chondrichthyes; order Carcharhiniformes; family Scyliorhinidae; genus Scyliorhinus; species Scyliorhinus torazame. Next base: position 181,914,181 of record NC_092711.1, on the reverse strand, counting down.
TTGTTCCCTCTGGGGACTGCCATTAGCACTCTTTCCCCTTGGTTTCTGTGGCCTTAGAACCCGGTTTCCCTGGGTTTCTGTGGCTATGATTCGTCCTTCATTCTCACTCCACAGTATAAATATTTCCCACTTTTTCTGTCTGTCAGCTTTGATAAACAGTCATCTAACTCGAAACGTTAGCTCTTTTCTCTCCCTAAGATGCTGGAAGACCTGCTGAGATTTTCCAGCATTTTCTCTTTCGTTTCAGATTCTAGCATCCGCAGTAATTTGCTTTTATTTTAGCTAGCTGTAAGACTGGAGCATTGAAAGGGTCAGCGCACAACCTGCACTCATAACTCAGCCACAGAGACGGAGAGAACGAATTCAGGTGACTGGCAACGTAAACTTAAGTGGGAAATAATCTGTGAGAACTCAGCCAAGTTCGAAATAGTTCTCGACAGATTCAGTTGTCAAGACGGTGATAGAAGTGTTGATTGTGGAGACGTTTGAAGTCATTCACTTTAATAGTTAGAATACAAAACTTATTTTTAGTTTGTAGATTTTAAATTGTTCATTTTCAGAAAAATATGTTTTTACGTGTATCACAGAAATTCGCATGCAGGTCCAGCAAGCAGAGGGAAAATTAATGTTGGCCTCAAATAGAGGTTTGAAGTTCTGAAATAAAGGACTCTCATTGCAATTGTATTGGGGTTTTGTGAGATCACAACTGAGTATTGAGGTATACTTTGCACCCCCCACGCCCACCCGCCACCAACCCACACATGCACCTCCATACCTCAGGCTGTTCCTGCATTGGAGGTGTTACAGGGAATGTACAGTCGATTGCTTGATGGGATGACCCGGTTGTCCTATTTTTGGAGGTCAAGTAACAGGTGTTGTTCAATTAAAACATACAAGATTGTGAATGGACGATGAGACAACGATTGTGTATTTCACCGGCTTTAGAAATCCAAAACACGAATTTTCCACCATAAAGGATTGCACATACTCCACTGTTGGTCTGATTCAAGACTGAGATGCACATATTTTCTTCTCTCAGTGATCCATCTTCTTCTGTTTGAAGCTAAGTCGTGTGTCTCATCTTCGGTTAGCTGAGGCAAACACAAAGCGCACTCAGTCAGCTTTGCGCAGGGCGAAGTCGAGACATCCTGACTGAGAGACAGACAGAGTGGGGACTGGAACTTGGTAATTTGGTGCAGTGGGGTAATTCGGTGCAGAGTGGGAGGAGGTGCTTTTTCCCTATCGTTTTATTTTCTTTCTTCTGGCCTGGAACTGTTAATCTACAGGGAGAGATCCAGACAGCATCTCGGGAAGGTAAGTGATTTTATTTGATTACCTTTTCAAACTGTGTGGGGGGGTTGGGGGCGGGCTGAAGTGACATCACAGTAAAGCTGTGACCTGGTTGGCTGGTTGGGAACCTGTTAAATGTGCAGCCAGAGGAAATGGGTGAGGTACTAAATAAATACTTTGCATCAGTATTCGCCAAAGAGAAGGAATTGGTGGATGTTGAAAAATATTAAGGTAGATAGGTCCCCAGGGCCTGATGGGCTCTACCCCAGAATACTCAAGGAGGCAAGAGAGGAAATTGCTGAGGCCTTGACAGAAATCTTTGGATCCTCACTGTCTTCAGGTGATCTCCCAGTGGACTGGAGAATAGCCAATGCTGTTCCTTTCTTTAAGAAGGGTAGCGATGATAATCCAGGGAACTACAGGCCGGTGAGCCTTATGTCAGTGGTAGGGGAATTACTGGAGAGAATTCTTCCAGACAGGATATACTCCCATTTGGAAGCAAGTGGACGTACTAGCGAGAGGCAGCACGGTTTTGTTTAGAGGAGGTCGTGTCTCACTAACTTGATAGAGTTTTTCGAGGAGGTCTCAAAAATGATTGATGCAGGTAGGCCAGTGGGCGTTGTCTGTCTGGACTTCAGTAAGGCATTTGACAAGGTCCCTCATGGCAGACTGGTACAAAAGGTAAAGTCACACCGGACCAGAGGTGAGCTGGCAAGATGGATACAGAACTGGCTAGGTCATAGAAGGCAGAGACTAGCAATGGACGGGTGCTTTTCTGTTTGGAGGGCTGTGACTAGTGGTCTTCTGTAGACATCAGTGCTGGGACCTTTGCCGTTCATAGTATATATACATGATTTGGAGGAAAATGTAACTGGTCTGTGTGGTAGTATGCATTAGGGGTCATGAGTGACTGTGAAGCCATGATGTAATTGGCTGACAGATCCCGGATCCTGATTGGCTGTTGACCTCTAGCTCCGCCCTGAAGGCGGAGTATGAGAACAGGGAGTTCTCCCCCGCAGGCCAGTCTGTTACTGAACTGCGGGGAGCAAGTCACGCTAAATAAAGCCTCATCGACTTCATCTCTATTCGTCTCTCGTGAGTCTTTGTGCGCTACAATTTATTAAGCATGCTTAAAGGACTATGGAGCTCAGGATCATCCCGGAATGCCTGAGGATCAGCCCCCACGCAGTGAACTCAGCAGCAGTTTTCAAACACTGGCAGACTTGTTTCGAGGCCTAACTCAGAACGGCCCCCGGCCGGGTCACAGAAGACCAGAAACTACAGGTCCTGCACTCGAGGGTAAGCCCGGAAATTTTCCCTCTCATCGAAGACGCAGAGGATTTCCAGACGGCGTTCGCAGCACTAAAGAGCATCTATATTCGTCCAGTGAACCAGATCTACGCACGCTACCAACTCGCAATGAGACGGCAAAGACCCGGAGAATCACTGGACGAATTCTACGCCCCGCTGCTAATTTTGGGACGGGCCTGCAGCTGCCCGCCGGTAAACGCGATTGAACACATGGACATGTTGATGCGCGATGCTTTTGTCGCAGGCATGAACTCTCCCCAAATCCGCCAAAGACTTTTGGAAAAAGAGTCGCTGGGACTCTCAGTGGCACGGGCCCTTGCAGCCTCCCTGGATGTAGCCGCGCGAAACGCCCGCTCGTACGGCCCCGACCGCGCAGCAGCCCCTTGGGCTCCGTGGACCCCCCGTCGCGACAAACCCCGCCCCCCCCCCACCCCACAGGCTTGCGCGGTTCAGACTTCAAGTCGCCCCGGGGGAGCCCGCTGCTCTTTCTGCGGCCAGGCGAAACACTCCCGGCAGCGCTGCCCGGCCCGCGCAGTGATTTGCAAGAGCTGCGGGAAAAAGGGCCATTTCGCGGCTGTGTGCCGGTCCTGGGAGGTCGCCGCTGTCCCAGGAGAAGAAGCAGTCCTGCGCGTTTCTAACGCTCCCCAACCCCCCCCCCCCCCCCCCCCCAGTGCCCTATGTACGACCCGCAAGCGCAGCAATTTTGGGTCCCGGCCACTGCTGTTCCCGGAGAACAAGGAGTCCTGCACGTTTCAAACGCTCACCAACCCCCCCAGCGCCCCATGTGCGACCCGCATTTTGGGTCCCGGCCACCATGAGGGGAGGAGGGGCGCCGCCATCTTGGGACCCCCCCAGCCCTGTGCGATGCATGGGGGCGGCCATTTTGTCCACCCCCACCGCCATCTTGTGTCCCCCCAGCCATGTGCGATGCGTGGGGGCGGCCATTTTGTTCACCCCCGCCGCCATCTTGGACGGCAACAACGGACCCCAGTGTCGATGGCTCCACGGGGTTCGAGGAAGACGCTCAAGCACTACGATCACGTCTGGCCTCAATGACGCTGGACCAAGCACGGCCCCGGACGCTCCAGACGACAACAACAACGGTGCTGATAAACGGGCACGAGACACCATGCCTGTTCGACTCCGGGAGCACAGAAAGCTTCATCCACCCCGACACGGTAAGACGCTGTTTTTTGACCATCCGTCCCAGTGCGCAAAAGATTTCCCTAGCTGCAGGATCCCAATCCGTGCAGATTAAAAGCTTCTGCATAGTAACCCTAACGGTGCAAGGGAGGGAGTTTAAAAACTACAGGCTCTACGTCCTTCCCCAACTCTGCGCGCCCACATTACTGGGATTAGACTTCCAGTGCAATCTGCAGAGCCTAACCTTCCAATTCGGCGGCCCAATCCCCCCACTCACTATCTGCGGCCTCGCAACCCTCAAGGTTGAGCCCCCATCCTTGTTTGCAAACCTCACCCCGGATTGCAAACCCGTCGCCACTAGGAGCAGACGGTACAGCGCCCAGGACCGGACATTAATTCGGTCCGAAGTCCAGCGGCTACTGAAGGAAGGCATAATCCAGGCCAGCAATAGTCCCTGGAGAGCACAGGTGGTAGTAGTGAAGACAGGGGAGAAGCAAAGGATGGTCATAGACTATAGCCAGACCATCAACAGGTACACACAACTAGATGCGTACCCTCTCCCCCGCATATCCGATATGGTCAATCGGATTGCCCAATATAAGGTCTTCTCCACCGTGGACCTCAAGTCCGCCTACCATCAGCTCCCCATCCGCCCAAGTGACCGCAAGTACACAGCCTTCGAGGCAGACGGGCGATTATACCACTTCCTAAGGGTCCCATTTGGCGTCACAAACGGGGTCTCGGTCTTCCAACGAGAGATGGACCGAATGGTTGATCAACACGGGTTGCAGGCCACATTCCCGTATCTCGACAACGTAACCATCTGCGGCCACGATCAGCAGGACCACGACGCCAACCTCCAAAAATGGCTCCAGACCGCTAAAGCCTTGAACCTCACATACAACGAGGACAAGTGCGTTTTCAGCACAAACCGGCTAGCCATCTTGGGATATGTAGTGCGCAATGGGATAATAGGCCCCGACCCCGAACGCATGCGCCCCCTCATGGAATTTCCCCTCCCTCACTGCTCAAAAGCCCTAAAACGCTGCCTGGGGTTCTTTTCATATTACGCCCAGTGGGTCCCCCAGTACGCAGACAAGGCCCGCCCCCTAATACAGACCACGACCTTCCCTCTGTCGACAGAGGCTTGCCAGGCCTTCAGCCGCATCAAAGCGGATATCGCAAAGGCCACGATGCGCGCCATCGATGAGTCCCTCCCCTTCCAGGTCGAGAGCGACGCCTCCGATGTAGCTCTAGCGGCCACCCTTAACCAAGCGGGCAGACCCGTGGCCTTTTTCTCCCGAACCCTCCATGCTTCAGAAATCCGCCACTCCTCAGTGGAAAAGGAAGCCCAAGCCATAGTGGAAGCTGTGCGACATTGGAGGCATTACCTGGCCGGCAGGAGATTCACTCTCCTCACGGACCAACGGTCGGTAGCCTTCATGTTTGATAATGCACAGCGGGGCAAAATTAAAAACGACAAGATCTTAAGGTGGAGGATCGAGCTCTCCACCTTCAACTATGAGATCCTGTACCGTCCCGGAAAGCTGAACGAGCCGTCCGATGCCCTATCCCGCGGCACATGTGCCAACACACAAATTAACCGCCTCCAAACCCTCCACGAGGACCTCTGCCACCCGAGGGTCACTCGGTTCTACCACTTTATAAAGTCCCGCAACCTCCCCTACTCTGTGGAGGAGGTCCGTACAGTCACAAGGAACTGCCACATCTGCGCAGAGTGCAAACCGCACTTTTTCAGGCCGGATGGTGCGCACCTGATCAAGGCCTCCCGTCCCTTTGAACGCCTTAGTCTGGATTTCAAAGGGCCCCTCCCCTCCACCGACTGCAACACATACTTCCTGAATGTGGTGGACGAGTACTCCCGTTTCCCCTTCGCCATCCCCTGCCCTGACATGACAGCGGCCACAGTCATTAAAGCCCTTAACACCATATTCACACTGTTCGGTTGCCCCGCATACGTCCACAGCGACAGGGGGTCCTCCTTCATGAGTGACGAGCTGCGCCAGTTCCTGCTCAGCAACGGTATAGCCTCGAGCAGGACGACCAGCTACAACCCCCGGGGGAACGGGAAAGTAGAGAGGGAGAACGGCACGGTCTGGAAGACCGTCCTACTGGCCCTACGGTCCAGGGACCTCCCAGTTTCACGGTGGCAGGAGGTCCTCCCGGACGCTCTCCACTCCATCCGGTCGCTACTGTGTACTAGCACTAACCAAACGCCTCATGAGCGCCTCCTTGTCTTCCCCAGGAAGTCCTCCTCTGGAACGTCGCTGCCGACCTGGCTGGCGGACCCAGGACCCATCTTGCTCCGAAAACATGTGCGGACGCACAAGTCGGACCCGTTGGCCAAGAGGGTTCACCTCCTCCATGCGAACCCGCAGTACGCTTACGTGGAGTACCCCGACGGCCGACAGGACACAGTCTCCCTGCGAGATCTGGCGCCCGCCGGCAACACGCACACCCCCCGACACCAATCACCCCCTCCCTGCCACCGGCGCACGCCGCCACCGCCCCCTTCCCGGGAGGATCGGTCCTCCTCCCAGGTCCGACCAAAAGTGAAGCTGAAGCAGAAACCATAAGGCTCCCGGAGACGACAACACGGGAACAAGCACCACCACCGGGGCCGAGGCGATCGACAAGGACGACCAGACCGCCCGACCGACTCGTGGCATGGATGTAACGCTACAATGTTGTGGACTTTAACGAGAACTTTTTTCTTTTCCCCCCTTACGACTACTGTAAATAGTGCAAAACAAAAAAACAAAAAAAAAACCTGTACATACTGTGATGACATGCAAAAGCTTTCCTCCCAGGACCAGCTTTGTAAACCCTTACCACCATGCGAAGCACCACCCCGCCGGTTTCATTTTTAACAAGGGGTGAATGTGGTAGTATGCATTAGGGGTCATGTGGGACTGTGAAGCCGTGGTGTCATTGGCTGACAGATCCCGGGTCCTGGTTGGCTGTTGACCTCTAGCTCCGCCCTGAAGGCGGAGTATAAGAACCAGGAGTTCTCCCCCGCAGGCCAGTCTGTTACTGAACTGCGGGGAACAAGTCACGCTTAATAAAGCCTCATCGACTTCATCTCTATTCGTCTCTCGTGAGTCTTTGTGTGCTACAGTCTGATTAGTAAGTTTGTGGACGACACAAAGATTGGTGGAATTGTGGATAGCGATGAGGACTTTCAAAGGATACACCAGGATTTAAATCATCTGGAGACTTGGGTGGAGTGATTGCAGAAGGAGTTTAATCTGGTCAAATGTGAGGTAATGCATTTTGGAAGGTCTAATACAGGTAGGGAATATACAGTGAATGGTAGAAACCTCAAGAGTATTGACAGTCAGGGAGAGCTAGGTGGATAGGTCCACAGGTCACTGAAAGGGGCAACACAGGTGGAGAAGGTAGTCAAGAATGCATACGGCATGCTTGCCTTCATTGGCCGGTGCATTGAGCATAAAAATTGGCACGTCATGTTGCAGCTGGATAGAACCCTGGTTAGGCCACACTTGAAATGTTCGAATATAGTGTTCAATTCTGGTCGCCACCCTACCGGAAGGATGTGGAGGCTTTAGAGAGGGTACAGAAGAGATTTACGAGGGTGTTGCCTAGTATGGAGGGCATTAGCTAAATCATCTGGAGACTTGGGTGGAGTGATGGCAGATGGAGTTTAATCTGGTCAAATGTGAGGTAATGCATTTTGGAAGGTCTAATACAGGTAGGGAATATACAGTGAATGGTAGAACCCTCAAGAGTATTGAAAGTCAGAGAGATCTAGGAGTACAGGTCCATAGGTCACTGAAAGGGGCAACACAGGTGGAGAAGGTAGTGAAGAAGGCATACGGCATGCTTGCCTTCATTGGCCGGGGCATTGAGTATAAGAATTGGCAAGTCATGTTGCAGCTGTATAGAACCTTAATTAGGCCACACTTGGGAATATAGTGTTCAATTCTGGTGGCCAGACTACCAGAAGGATGTGGAGGCTTTAGCGAGGGTGCAGAAGAGATTTACCAGAATGTTGCCTGATATGGAGGGCAATAGCTATGAGGAGAGGTTGAATAAACTCGGTTTGTTCTCACTGGAACGACGGAGGTTGAGGGGCGACGTGATAGAGGTCCACAAAATTATTAGGGGCATAGACAGGGTGGATAGTCAGAGACGTTTTCCCTGTGTAGAGGGGTCAATTACTAGGGGGCATAGGTTTAAGGTGAGAGGGGCAAGGTTTAGAGGAGATGTCCGAGGAAAGTTTTTTACACAGAGGGTAGTGGGTGCCTGGAACTCGCTGCCGGAGGAGGTGGTGGAAGCAGGGACGATAGTGACGCTTAAGGGGCATCTTGACAAATACATGAATAGGACAGGAATAGAGGGATACGGACCCTGGAAGTGTAGAAGATTTTAGTTTAGACCGGCAGCATGGAAGGCGCTGGCTTGGAGGGCCGAAGAGCCTGTTCCTGTGCTGTACGTTTCTTTGTTCTTTCTTCTTTGTTGAGGGATATAAAAAGCGAACAGGAAAGTCCACCTTACCTGGACGTTTAGTCATGGCCGAGCAGACTCCATGGGCCGTGTTATCGCCAAAGTGTTTTAATTCAACCTCAGAGTTGATAGAGTGCGGCATGGAGTTGGTAGTGATGGAAATGAGCTGGTAGTAGAGACAGAAGATTGGCACTTCAATTGTTTCAATGTTCAGAAGGCGGCGAGAGTTTGCACATACTTTGGAATTATGGGAATCAATTCAGCATTTTGTTACCCCTCAGATGCCATAAGGGTTGTTGGAACTGTTCGAGGTGTATCAAGGTGAGTGGACCAGGATAGACTGTTGGTGATAGTGGCCCCCAGGAACTTAAAGCTATCGACCATATCCACTTCTGAGCCATTGATGCAGACGGGAGTGTGTGGCGTGCTAGGCTTCCTGAAGTCGATGATCAGTTCCTTGGTCTTTCCAACATTTAGAGAGAGATTGTTTTCGGTACACCAGGAAACCAAGTGATTTATCTCCCCCCCCCCCCCCTGTATTCTGATTCGTCGTTGTTTGAGATACGGCCCACCACAGCCGTATCATTCGCAAACTTGTCTCTTTCTGTGCCACAGATCTTCTATGTTTCCAGGTATCCTCTTTTGTATACATCATAATTTCCCCTGGGTCTATACCAGCAAGAATGCAGTTTGGGTTTCATAGAGAGCGCTCTGTATTCGTTTATGTTACTCGGGTTCAGATATATTGAGACTTTCAAATGCACTGTGTTCTTACTAGGGAGTGAACATGATTGAAAAGCCACAATTCACTGTCCATCGCTACGTTTGCTTGAATCGAAGGGCTTGTCATTCCATTTCATATTGTGAGATACTCAAAAATGAAAAGGAAGCAGCCGTAAGGTCTAGAAGGCACAGACAAAGACCTTGAGGAATATAAAGAAAGTAGTGAGGGACGTAAGCTGGGACATGGGGGAGGAGCTAAAAGGGGTCATGGCAATTCCTTGCAAACAGGATTAAGCAGAATACCAAGGCATTCATTTATAAAAAGAGAGAGGGTAGCCAGGGAAATGGTTGGCACACTCGTGAACAGAAGGGGGAATGTATGCATAGAGACAGATGAAATGGGTGAGGTACTAAATGAGTACTTTGCATCGGTTTTCACCAAAGAGAAGTGCTGAGTGGATGATGAGTCTCGGGACAGATGTGTCGATAGTCTGGGTCATGTCGATATCAAAAATGAGGAGTTGCTGAGCGTCTTAAAATGCATTCAGGTAGACAAGTCCCCAGGGCCTGATGTGATAGACCCCAGAAAACTGAGGTAAGCAAGGGAGGAAATTGCTGTGGCCTTGAGAGAAATCTTTATATCCTCATTAGTTGCAGATGAGGTCTCAGTGGACTGGAGAATAGCCAAAACTGTTCCTTAGTTTAAGCAGGGTGGCACAGTGATTAACATGTTGCCCCACAGCGCCAGGAATCCGGGTTCAATACTGGCTTTGGGTGACTTACTGTGTGGAGTTTGAATGATCTCTCCTTGTCTGCGTGGGTTTCCTTCGCGTGGTCCGACTTGCTCCCACGGTTCCAAGATGGCCTGGCTGTGTGGATTGGCCATGCTAAATTATCCCTTAGTGTCCAGGGATGGGCGGATTAGGTGGGGTTAAGGGAATAGGGAGGGGTGGCGGGGGAATGGACCTGAATAGACTGCTTTGTGGAGGGCCGGTGCAGGCTCGATGGGCCGAATGGCCTCTTTATGCACAGTAGGGCTTCTTTGATCCTATGACGATTCCATAATAAATTCTCCAGGGTGATTTAAGGCAATGGTAGGGAAGTTATTGGCGAAGATTCTTAGGGACAGGATTTGCTCACATTTGGAAACAAATGGACTTATTAGCAATAGGCAGCATGGTTTCGTGAAGGGTGGACGTGTCTCACTAACCTGGTCAACTTATTTGAGGAAGTGACGATGATTTCTGAGGCTAGGGTAGTGGATGTTGTCTACATGGACTTCAGGAAGGCCTTTGACAATGTCCCTCATCCCAGACTGTTACAAAAGATGAAGTCACATGGGAGCAGAGGTGAGCTGGCAAGATGGATACAGAACTGGGTCAGTTATAGAAGAGAGTTGCAGTGGAAGTGTGCTTCACTGAATGGAAGGTTGTGTTCCGCAAGGACCAGTGCTGGGACCTTTGTTGTTTGCAGTATATATAAATGATTTGAAGGAAAATGTAACTGGTCTGATTAATAAGTTTGTGGATGACAAAGATTGTAAGAGGATACAGCAGGATATAGATTGGATGGAGACTTGGGCAGAGAAATGGCAGATGGAGTTTTATCCAGGCAAATGCGAGATAATGCATTTTAGAAGGTGGGAATTATACAGTACATGGCAGAACCCTTCGGAGCTTTGCCAGGCAGAGAAATATTGGCGTGCAGGTCCACGGATCACTGAAAGTGGCAAGGTGGATGTGATAGTAAAGAAGGTGTATGGCATGGTTGCTTTCATCTGTCGGAGCATTGAGTATAAACATTGGCAAATTATGCTGCAGCTGTACAGAACTTTAGTCAGGGACCACTTAGAATATTGTGTACAGTTCTGGTCACCGCACTACCAGAAGGATGTAGAGACTTTGGATAGCGCAGAGAAGGGGGTTGGGAGTGTGTTGCCTGGTCTGGAGGGTATTAGCTATGTGAAGATGTTGGATAAACTTGCATTGTTTTCACTAGAACAAAGAACAAAGAACAAAGAAATGTACAGCACAGGAACAGGCCCTTCGGCTCTCCAAGCCCGTGCCGACCATGCTGCCCGACTAAACTACAATCTTCTACACTTCCTGGGTCCGTATCCCTCTATTCCCATCCTATTCATGTATTTGTCAAGATGCCCCTTAAATGTCACTATCGTCCCTGCTTCCACGACCTCCCCCGGTAGCGAGTTCCAGGCACCCACTACCCTCTGCGTAAAAAACTTGCCTCGTACATCTCCTCTCAATCTTGCCCCTCTCACCTTAAACCTATGCCCCCTAGTAATTGACCCCTCTACCCCGGGGAAAAGCCTCTGACTATCCACTCTGTCTATGCCCCTCATAATTTTGTAGACCTCTATCAGGTCGCCCCTCAACCTCCGTCCTTCCAGTGAGAACAAACCGAGTTTATTCAACCGCTCCTCATAGCTATTGCCCTCCATATCAGGCGACATTCTGGTAAATCTCTTCTGCACCCTCGCTAAAGCCTCCACATCCTTCTGGTAGTCTGGCCACCAGAATTGAACACTGTACTCCAAGTGTGGCCTAATTAAGGTTCTATACAGCTGCAACATGACTTGCCAATTCTTATACTCAATGCCCCAGCCAATGAAGGCAAGCATGCCGTATGCCTTCTTCACTACCTTCTCCACCTGTATTGCCCCTTTCAGTGACCTATGGACCTGTACTCCTAGATCTCTCTGACTTTCAATACTCTTGAGGGTTCTACCATTCACTGTATATTCCCTACCTGCATGAGACCTTCCAAAATGCATTACCTCACATTTGTCCGGATTAAACTCCATCTGCCATCTCTCCGCCCAAGTCTCCAAACAATCTAAATCCTGCTGTATCCTCTGACAGTCCTCATCGCTATCCGCAGTTCCACTAACCTTTGTGTCGTCTGCAAACCTACTAATCAGACCAGTTACAGTTTCCTCCAAATCATTTATATATACTACAAACAGCAAAGGTCCCAGCACTGATCCCTGTGGAACACCACTGGTCACAGCCCTCCAATTAGAAAAGCATCCTTCCATTGCTACTCTCTGCCTTCTATGACCTAGCCAGTTCTGTATCCACCTTACCAGCTCACCCCTGATCCCGTGTGACTTCACCTTTTGTACTAGTCTACCATGAGGGACCTTGTCAAAGGCCTTACTGAAGTCCATATAGACAACATACATTGCCCTACCTGCATCAATCATTTTTGTGACCTCCTCGAAAAACGCTATCAAGTTAGTGAGACACGACCTCCCCTTCACAAAACCATGCTGCCTCTCACTAATGCGTCCATTTGCTTCCAAATGGGAGTATATCGTGTCTCGAAGAATTCTCTCCAGTAATTTCCCTACCACTGAAGTAAGGCTCACCGGCCTGTAGTTCCCTGGATTATCCTTGCTACCCTTCTTAAACAGAGGAACAACATTGGCTATTCTCCAGTCCTCCGGGACATCACCTGAAGACAGTGAGGATCCAAAGATTTCTGTCAAGACCTCAGCAATTTCCTCTCCAGCCTCCTTCAGTGTTCTGGAGTAGATCCCATCAGGCCCTGGGGGCTCATCTACCTTAATATTTTTTAAGACGCCCAACACCTCGTCTTTTTGGATCTCAATGTGACCCAGGCTATCTACACACCCTTCTCCAGACTCAACATCTACCAATTCCTTCTATTTGGTGAATACTGATGCAAAGTATTCATTTAGTACCTCGCCCATTCCCGCTGGCTCCACACATAGATTCCCTTGTCTATCCTTCAGTGGGCCAACCCTTTCCCTGGCTACCTTCTTGCTTTTTATGTACGTGTAAAAAGCCTTGGGATTTTCCTTAACCCTATTTGCCAATGGCCTTTCGTGACACCTTCTAGCCCTCCTGACTCCTTGCTTAAGTTCCTTCCTCCTTTCCTTCTCTTCCACACAGGCTTCGTCTGTTCCCCGCCTTTTGGCCCTGACAAATGCCTCTTTTTTCGTTTTGACGAGGCCTACAATATCTCTCATTATCCAAGGTTCCCGAAAATTGCCGTATTTATTCTTCTTCCTCACAGGAACATGCCTGTCCTGTATTCCTTTCAATTGACACTTGAAAGCCTCCTACATGTCAGATGTTGATTTGCCCTCAAACATCCACCCCCAATCTAGGTTCTTCAGTTCCCGCCTAATATTGTTATAATTAGCCTTCCCCCAATTTAGCACATTCACCCTCGGACCACTCTTATCCTTGTCCACCAGCACTTTAAAACTTACTGAATTGCGGTCACTGATCCCGAAATGCTCCCCGACTGAAACGTCTACCACCTGGCCGGGCTCATTCCCCAATACCAGGTCCAGTACCGCCCCTTCCCGACGGAGGTTGCGGGGCGACTTGATATGGGTTTACAAACGTATGAGTGGCGTGGACAGAGTGGATAGTCAGACACTTTCTCGGGGGATAGAAAGGTCAATTGCTGTGGGGACTTAGGTTTCATGTTCGAGGGGCAAAGTTAAGGTTTTTACACAGAGGTTGGTGAGTGCCTGGAAAGCGCTGCTGGGGAAGGTGGTAGAAACAGATACGACAGCGACGATAAAGAAGCATATTGACAAATACATCAATAGAATAGGAATAGAGGGATACGGACCCCGGGAGTGCAGAAGGTTTTCGCTTAGACAGGCATCATGAGCGGCGCAGTCTTAGAGGGCCGAATAACCTATTTTTGCGCTTTATTGTTCTTTGTATGTTTGTAACGGCTGGAGATGCAGAGCTCGACGATTCAAAAAGTGGAGGTGACGGTCACAGAGCATTGCCTCTTTGGAGAAAAAGTTAGCGATGTTGGCGGAGAGTCAGAAGATATTGAAGGCCAAGGATGATCACCTGGGGAATAGCTCCAGACGCCAGAATCTGAGGATCGCCGGGCTGCCAGACGACATAGAAGGTCGGAATGCCATGGAGTATGTGGCTAAGATGCTTGGGAAACTGTTGTTGGAAGGGTTCTTCACAAACCCTCCCGAAGTGGACTGGACCCATCGGTCATTGAGACAGAAGCCCAAGTCTGGGAGCTGCACCGGGAGATTATAGTTTGACTCCATAAATAAATGGCTAAGGAGAATGGAGTTAGAGGCGCCATCCTGTCACAATTTACCCGGACACCGGGGCAGAACTGGCAAAAAGCTTGCAGGGTTTAACAAGGCCAAGACAGCACTTCACAAGAAAAAGGTGCATTTTTCAGTGTTATACCTGGCTCGCCTTCTGGTCATGTTCAGAGATCAAGGCTATTATCTCGACACGCCAGAGGAGGTGAATGACTTTGTGAAGAAGCATGGACTGCGAGAGAATTGAATGTAGTTCTTGGTTACAACTAAATCTTGGTTTTGTTGATGTACTTTGCTATTTCTTTGCCTTTTTCCAGGATTTCTGACGCTTTTTCCTTTGTTTTCTGTATTGGTGGAACTGTTTGGGGGCGAGGGATTGGGTGTGGGAATGTGCATTTCCTTCCTGAAACATTTGATATTAAAGTCGGGTTCGAGTATGGGGGCTGTTGTTGAATTTTGTGTTAGAACTTTGATTTCTCCCCAGGTGGGCGTCACGCCGCGAGCAGTTATGCCAGTTAACGGGAATGAAGTGGGGGGAGAGAGCTACAGCTGGTTACGTGGGTGGGATTACCTGGGTGGGGTGGTGGGGTTTGATTATTTTGTTCGGTAAACTGACGAGCCGAGGTTGGCTGCGTTTTCTTTGTTCGGGATGGGGGAGAGGACGGGTTTGCTAGAGTTGGGTGGGTTGTTTGGTTGGTGCGGGAGGAGGAGGGGTTAGGATGGGGGCAGATTGCTGACGACGAGGATTTATTTGTTTATGTACTGGTCTGACGTGTGTGACGACGGCCAACTTGGCTGTGCCTGAAGTTGGTATAAGTTGGGCCCTGACAGCCTTCCTTGCAGGTGGGATATGGCTGATCATGGTAGAGAGGAGCCCAGAGGCTCCCAATCAGATTCGTTACATGGAACGTGAGATGGTTAAATTGGCCGTTAAAAGATCCCGGGTGTTTGCCCATCGAAAGAGTTTGAAGGCGGATGTGGTTTTCTTGCAGTGGACACATCTGAGGTTTCAGGACGAGACAAGACTGCGGAAATGGTTGGCGGGACATGTGTTCCACCCGTGTTTTGCTGGGAAGACGAGGAGGACAGCCGTGCTGATCACTGGGAGGGTGACTTTTTCGGCAGCTAATTCTTTGGCGGGCTTTGGGGGGGGGGGGATATATGTGATAGTGAGTGTGGTTTTGGTGGGCACACCGGTGGTCTTATCCTATGTATGTGCGCCCAACTGGGAGGACTCGTACTTCATTCAGAGGATGCTAGCGGCCATCCCCGAGCTTGACTCGCATCAGTTGATATGGGGGCGGATTTATTGGGGTTGATCTGTGGAGACTTAGATACCTGAAGGAGAAGGCGTTTTCGTTATTTTCGCATGTGCATCGGGTCTACTCCAGTGTTGATTTATTTGCGGTAGGGAAGTTCTTATTCCCAGGGGATGTGGGGCAGGGTACTCAACGATTCTAATGTCAGATCACGCCCCACACTCTGTGGATATGTGATTGGAGACGGGCTGTGCTCATCGATCCCGTGGAGGTTACATTTAGCGTTGCTCGATGATAAGGGGTTTTGTCAGAGGATGGGTTCTACTATTGGAAGTCATGATGATTTTAATAAGAATGAGGAGGTCTCACCTTCCACTGATACCAGTTCCCTGAATAGTTTGTGGTTGCGGCGGGACACGACAATTTGTTTTAGATATGATTAACTTAGGAGGAACGCACACTAAACATATTTAGCATGCAGATCTATTTCATAGGCAAATGCAGACTGCTTTCTGCGCTGAAACATAGTATGGATCAGAAATCTTTATATGATAAGAGACTTTTGAACGTTACGGCCCATATTTAATGACGCTGGTCTGTGAAACACACGCTGGCAAATAGATCACAAACACGCTCTGAGATTTGGAGCAATCTCCAACACTGGTCACATTTTCCCATTTTGCCCTCCGATTGCGGGACTCAGATGTCAGGACAAAACTGGAACCCAAATAAATGTTCCAGTAAATGTGTATTTGACTGCTCAGTTAACACGCCCTAGACTGTCTACGTTGTTCTTTGGTAGATCGGCACACGATGAGTTAAAACGGAATTCTGCTCTATATTGTAAAACAGGTATAAGGCAAGGATGAAGACTGAGATTACTGTGTTAGCGCATCCATTCCAGTGGCGATGGGCTGTGCGTTTCCGACTGGTCCAAAGCCTTGGTAGTAATTAAGTGATTGGCAGAACTTAAGTGAACAAAATAACGATGACAGGAAAATAAAAAAGAGAGATTGAAATGTGATCGATGCTGTTACTCTGAAGCCACAAATTATGGATCTTGATCTATGCTGTGATTGAATACTGGGGCGGATGAAATGTAGTGATCAAAGTTAGAAATGTTATAAGACTTGCACAAACTATTTTGCATTGTACTCACACGAGAGCATCGGGGCTGATGCCCTGAGTCTTCACAGGGAATCAGTTCTAATAATAATAATCTTGATTAGAGTCACAAGTAGGCTTACATTGCTTTAACATTGCAATGAGATACCTGCGAAAATCCCCTTGGCGCCACACTCCGGCGCTTGTACGGGTACACTCAGGGAGAATTCAGAATGCCCAATTCACCAAACAAGCACCCGGAGGAAACCCACGCAGACACGGGGAGAACCTGCAGACTCCGCACAAAACCAAGGCGGAATGGAACCCGGTTCCTGGCGCTGTGAAGCAACAGGGTCAACCACTGGGCTATCATGCCGCCCTACTACCAATAGGATGTCCCGTAAGGATCAGATTCTGTTGCTCCAACAATTGATGACGGTGAACGGTCACATTAAAGTAATTGAATGGGGTATAACAAAGAAGGAGATGCAACAAATGCCTCACAACTTGTATCTGTTTGAATGTCTATGCTCCTAAACCACTCCGCTTGTTTTGTGCATAAGTTAGTCCTCACCTAAAGGTTCACAATGAATTGCGGTGAAATGGGACTTAGCCACTGAGATTGGCGTTTAGTCCACGTTTAGTAAAACTGCCTGAGTGAAGTACAAAGAAATCCAGTTTCACCGCCAATTCAAAATCACCTGATTCAAGATGTGCACCGTTTTCAGCGCGGAGAAAGCAGCGTTACCAGGGCCAGAAACAACTTTGTGAAACATTTCGGCCAAACCCTTTGCGTCTCGTAAATACAAATTGTAGAGAAGGCGGGAAATTCCAGATCAGATACCTTGATTAATTTTGTTTCTTGCTGCATCATTTTGGTGCTTTACTGGTGTAAACTATATCTCCAGCAGAAAAATAGATTCCAGGCGAAGGCATTCTGTTCTGAGGCTGCAATTAATAATAATGCTGCACATTTCCCCCAGAATCCAGACCTGCTGCTCTTGGTCCCCAGCATCCTGGTAGCCCAGTGCTGTTCTTCTCAGTCTGAAATATGAGTTAACGGTGTCTCCCTTCCTCGCAGTGAACGCATTGACGATTCTGATCCTATCTAGAGGTCGGTGTGGGCTTTCCGAATGTGTCCCACGTTACCTACTGTCCATGACAGCGGCTGATCTACTGGTCAGCTGGTCATTATCCACCTTATATTGAGGCAAATTCCCAACAGATTTGCCTCTGCATTTAGTTCTGTTTATTCCATTAAAATGTGTAATATCCATGCCGTCCTGCTGCACGCAGTCACTGACTTCTGTCTGGTTCACAGTCGCTTTCACCTACGATCGATTCGTGGCGATTACCTGTCAGAAGCTGAAGGTACAATACTGCACGGAGAAAACGGCAGCTGTGGTTCTTGGAACCGTCAGTGTACTTATCACTGTAAAGAACACTTTCTGGTATTTCTTGTGTGAAGATGCAAACAGGCTTTTCAACACTCCCTATTTCTATGAAGTGCAGACTGTTTTCACCAGCGTGGGCGGCAGTTGAATTTCTACACTATATTTTAACCCCGTGTGTTCCTTTTATTTTAATTCTGCTGCTCAATGTTCTCTCCGTTAAACACATACTAATGTCAAGCAAAGTGCGTAGGAGACTTCGGACTCCAAACACCGGGAACAGTCCAAGTGACCCAGAGATAGAGAAGCGAAGGAAGTCCATCATCTTACCCCTTACTCTATCAGGACATGTTATCCTCTTATGGTCAGTGTTCCTGCTCTCTTCACTGGGTGATCGATTGTATAATTTAAATTTATTTGCATTCCATGTTCCCTCATTTGTAAGCGAACTGGGATTTATGCTCCAACTGCTGAGTTGCTGCACCAACACGTGCATTTACGCAGTGACCCAGACACAATTCAGAGAGGATCTGAAGAATGTGGTGAAATTTCCATTTACCGGAATTTTGAAAATCATTAAACTGTGATCAGACATTCCATCACAACGTGTCTATCTGGTGTTCTGAACAAATTATCATCTCAATGACACACACACAGTGAGGTCGTTTTTCCATTTTGTTATCCAGAGTTAGGGATGAACGGGAATCGTACAAATTTTTAAAAATGGAAACGAATTCAGTCCTGACGGATAACTCCAGACTTACATAGAACATAGAACATAGAGTGCAAAAGGAGGCCATTCGGCCCATCGAGTCTGCACCGACCCACTTAAGCCCTCACTTCCAACCTATCCCCGTAACCCAATAACTCCTCCTAACCTTTTTTTTTTGGTCACTAAGGGCAATTTATTATGGCCAATCCACCTAACCTGCACGTCTTTGGACTGTGGGAGGAAACCGGAGCACCCGGAAGGGCAGTCACTGGGAGAACTCCGCACAGACAGTGACCCAGTGGGGAATCGAACCTGGGGCCCTGGCGCTGTGAAGCCACAGTGCTATCCACTTATGCTACCGTGCTGCCCCAATTTTAATCAGTTATATCCAATGGTTTATCATGGGCTAGAAATATGTAACTCCAGAATAGAGTGACGTCCTGTTAAATTAGGAGGATGGTTCTTGACTGTACAATTTCACTTCATAGCAAACACACGTCCTCCTCCTCTCTCCCCCCCCCCCCCCCACCCCCGGCATGAATAGAGCTTTCAGCCCCACCCCACCCTCAGCCCTTCACCCCTCATCATCCACCCCACTCCCGCCTCTGCACCTCCACCTCCAACACGTTCCTGGTGAACTTGTACTCGGAAACTGCAAGCTCAATATTTATGCCTCTCACATTCTAATCACAAAGTTGTCCGAAAGAACTCTTATGCCCCAGTGCAATGCAGCGCATATAATTTCACTTCGAGGGGATGGTTGGAAAATGGAAACATTGTACTTTTCCTGCCTCTCTTTGAGTACTCCGAACTGCTGTGTTGCAAACCAAGGAAGTTAAGTTTTTAAGTGTTCGGTCTATTTTTATTTATAAATGCTGTGGACAATGCACTGTTTTAGAGTGTGAAAGTGAATCCAAACGGCCTCCATAGGCAATCATAATAAGAAAAAGAGAGAACAGCTCCAGCAAATACTACAAGTGTGACTGCTCACTTCATCAAGATAATTCTGTCAATGGCCGAATTTTAAGGCCATGTTTCTTTAGAAACTCTAAACATGTTTTGTATTCAGCCTTTAATTCAACAGGTATTTGCAATTTACTTGCCGGCCATCGTCAATGAGAAACACGTTTCCCGCCAGTAGCAGCTGCAAGCTGACTTTATCGAGTGGTTATTTGGAATTGTTTCCCTCGTCAGGCATGACTAACCCAGATGTTTTAAGCTTGGACCAGTCTAATTAAAGGTGGCTTTGTCTCTTGCGTAATGGAAGAAACGTCAATTCAGTGCAAAAGAATGCTTCCATTTGGAGAGGATTGTTTTACATTCGTTCATAGATTATGCGCATCGCCGACAAGGCCATAATTTGCTTCCCATCCCTAATTGCACTGGTAAAGCAATATAGAGTCCAACACATTGTCATGGCTCAGGAGTCACATATAGGTCAGACTAGGCAAGGACGGCTGATTACTTTCCATGAAGGGCGTTAGTGAAACAGATGTGCTTTTAGGACAATGGAAGATAATGTCATAGTGACGGTCACTGACACCAACGTTCAGTCCCAGATTGCATTAATATGCAGAGAAATTAGAAATTTGAGTAAATGATCAGCATCGGGGATTTCAAGCACCTCGACTGATTGGACACACGAGTCAGCTAAAGGGAAAAGGGAAATTCAATTATGCAATGTGTGCAGGATAACTGTAGGACCACTGTGAAGATTAATTGTTGGATCTGGTGATGGAGAATTAGGCAGAGCGGATAAGAGAAGTATGAGTAGAAGGGGAATAGGGGACATTAGTGACCATAAAATATTAGCCATAAACTTCCATTGCGATAAAGTCAGAGTTGGATCGTAGCTCGGGACATGATATTGGAATGGGTAAGGCTATATTTAACAAAATCCGCGTGACACAATTCGACGATGCGCTCGGTACAATGTACGAATAACTCAAGTCAGCGTGCATCAAATCATTCCAAAGCGCCTAATGAAATTTGCAGTGTCTGTTATCGATGAGTGCAAGTTCTGGCCCTATATTTGATAGAGTGAAAATTTTAAATAAGCAAAAGCACTTTAAATATCCACGGAACATAAAATAGGTAGGATTGGGTTGGACTTGCGCAGGTATTTATAAAAATGTCAGCTGAAGAACGGAAAATTAAATGAATAGATATATGTGTCCAATACTCATTAAACAATATTTAATAAAGTGTGGTTGATATAAATTAGACAAATCTTTAAAACAATAAAAGAGAAGGTAATCATATAATTATCTGGAAACAGACGCATTTCTTCTCACAAAGACAAATCTCACTGCATGTATTAAATTCAAAATTCTCGGCCAGATTTCCCTGTGAATATTACTGACGGGAATATTAATGCCGTTGCTTTACTCAATGTGTCCTGCCTGAGGAAACGAGGAATTGAATGTAATCTAAAAAATTCCAGAAACCTGTTTCAGTATGTTTTGATTAAAGTGAAACGAGTGACACAAATCCACCCCCTGGTGGCTGCTGACCACCATTACAGACTCTGATCCTTGGAATGTCAGAGAAGTTCAGTCACTCGATGGCTGCATCTGGGATCTGGTTGCTGAAGTGTGACTATTGAACAATATTGACAAAGATTGAAGTTTGCAGTCTTGCAGAAGGAGCTCGATTGGCGGATTCGCCCTTGAATCACCAGACACTGCACATTAATTCTTTTCATCATTCCGTTGGGGATATTTTCTGGAGATTGAAGTTGGGATATTTTCTTCTTTTTTTGATTTGATTTGATTTATTATTGTCACATGTATTAGTATACAGTGAAAAGTATTGTTTCTTGCATGCTGTACAAACAATGCATACCGTACATAAGGAAGGAAGGAGAGACTGCAGAATATAATGTTACAGTTATGGCATGGTGTAGAGAAAGGATCAACTTAACACAAGGTAGGTCCATTCAAAAGTCTGATGGCAGTAGGGAAGAAGCTGTTCTTGAGTCGGTTGGTACGTGACCTCAAACTTTGGTATCTTTTTCCTGACGGAAGGAGATGGAATAGAGTATGTCCGGGGTGAGTGGGGTCCTTAATTATGCTGGCTGCCTTTCTGAGGCAGCGGGAATTATAGATAGAGTCAATGGATGGGAGGCTGGTTTGCGTGATGGACTGGGCGACATTCACGCAATAATGTGCACATTTGGTGCAGTTATCAGACACCTATGCCCACTCAGAATGGGAATAGGTTAAATTTGCAGTGGATTGTGATAAAAATTGACAGTTTCCAATATCATTTTCTCAATTTCACAGACTGATTCTTTGAACATTGAACACATAAACATTTTATTCCACAGATTATTTTCACGTTAAACTATTCCCATTTCCCATTTATACCTTGTCAGGTATAAATTTAAACAACTGCCTCTGGTGAGACAGATGAACCGTTCCCGAACGCACAACAAGGGCAGTACGAAGTCTTACAACACCAGGTTAAAGTCCAACAGGTTTGTTTGGAATCACGACAATACACAACAAGGACAGAGAGGGCAAATGATACTTCCAGTATTTATGGGACTGGTAACGCCCCGAGTGCACACGGTCGTTGGAATGATTCTCTTCCAAAGGCGAAATGCGTTTCTGCTTGACAACTTAAAGCTCACACGGACACTGACACTCACACAAGCACAGTCAAGCGCTCACATAGGCATCTCCTCGCGTTCATACACACACTCGCATACATATGCTGTCATACACACACACAGATACACACGTACAGTCACTCACCCACAGACACACGCAAAATCACTGACAAACACACGCAGCCACACAAACACAATCACACAGACCCACATACACAGGCACTCACACACAGACAGAAACACCGCTAGACACAGACTCTCTCCCCAGCACACAGATACACACACGGACTGTCACTCACATGCACAGGTACAGACAGAGACGAAGGAGATTTAATGTTAATCACACTCGCGTCAACATTTGTGGAAATTAGCAGAATAGCACAAGCCAAGTTAAATCTCCGTGTAGGGGGCTTCTGGTGACGGTGATGTGCTGAGCAGACACAAGAAAGGTGGCTCCCCTCCGAAGGTTTAGCAAACATAGGCACTTTGGGCCGAAATTAGCCCGTAAATCTCGAAGTAAAACATCCCCTCGACCTTTAAAACACACCGACAAAAGAGATGCCGGGTGTCAGTAGCTCCAGTGGCCGCAAAGAGGCCAAAGGGAATAGCCAAGGACAGGAGAAGCGAGCGAGCAGATTAGCGGACCCGCGAGGCGGGGGCCGGGGGTAGGGCGGCCACAATCCAGAGACGGAGACCAGAAGGCCGCAAAGCGAGCTCTCGCCACCCTCCCCCCCCCCCCGCCCCCGCTCCCGCCCCCACGCCGGAGGCTGGATGGAGGAAGTCCCTCATGAGCGAAGTAAAGGAGCTGAAAGACGTGATCAAGATTGAGATCAAGGCAGCGTCAAGGTGGCTATCCCAGAAGCGCCGGCAGTCATGAAGGTGGTCCTGGACAAGGGAGAAAGGAGATTGGAGGCCCAGGGAAACACGATCAAGGGCGTGGGAAACGCCTCGATGATCAGAGCCACCGGGTCCATGCCCTAGAGGTGGAAACAGCGAGGTTGGTGACAACCCAGCGGAAATTGAAAGGAAAGACTGAGGTCCAGGAGAAGGGGTCGAGGTGCCAAAAGCTCAGGAGAATGGGGCTGCCAGTGGAAACCGAGGGCAGAGACCCGACAGCCTACGTGGCCCAGATGCTGGGATACACGGTGCGGAGGGACAGCTTTCACAACCCATCGGAGATCGACAGGGCCCAAGTGTCGCTCAGGCCAAAACCCAAGTCTGGGGAGCAGCCGAGGACGATCATCACCAAATTACCTCGATACCAAGGCCGGGTCAGAATCCTTCACTGGGCCAGGCAAACAAAGGCCTGTAACTGGGAGGTACTAGGATCTGGATATATCCTGATATTGGGATGGACCTGCGGCGGGCAGAGTCCAATAAATTGAAGGCGCCCCTGTACAGGGGCGAAGTGAAATTTGGATGCTGAACTCAGCCAGACTTTGCGTAACATACTAGGGCAGCGGGCACTATTTCACGACCCTTGCGGACGTGAATGGGTTCGTCTTAAAGAACAGGCCGGGTAAACAGCAACAGATACAATGATGAGGCGGACACTTGAGATGCAGAAAATGTTCAAGGACAATGTTTGAGGGACTGATCCTGAGAAACAGTGTACAGAAAGGAGGCGGCAAGGAGGAGCAGAGGCAGGAGAGGGTGAGGATGATAGAGAGGGCAATTAAAAGTAGCGGGCGAAAGAAGGGGTCGGGATGACCCCAGGCCGATGGTCCACCACACTAGCGAGAAAGCTTGAGCCAGGAGGTACGAATGAGGGGGGTGGGGGTGGGGGGGGGGGGGGGGGCAGCTCCCACTGGGGACAGAACGCCGGGCGACCGGGGGGTGGGGGGATTTACACCACCAAAGGTGGGATGACAGGGGGTAGATGGTGCGTCAGAACAGAGGGAGGGGACAACAGTAGGGAAGGGGGTTCGGAGAAGTGGAGAGGAGCAGAACCACAGGGAGAACAATGGGATCAGGAAGGAAGGGCTCCAACCTGGCCACACGAGGTAACAAGAGACAAAATTACACCACAAACAGCCATTTTGAAGATTTCCCAAACAGACAGGAATCCCGGAGTGCAGGGGCTCACACACATGCTGTCAACATAGTTGGCGGCGATTTTGGATGGAACCTGAACAGTGGCAACCCCCGGAGCGCAGGGGCCTGGTCTCATGGTGAGTATGGTGACTACGGCCATTTGGATGGCCCCTTAACAAAGTGATTTCCTGGAGGGCAGTGGTGCACCCTCAAGGTAAGTATGGTTTACCCCACAGGAAGGGAGGAACAAAACACCCCCATCAGAATAGTCACCTGGAACGTCAGGGGACTGAACAACACAGTGAAATGTTCCAGAGTCTTCGTCAACCTGAAAAGTATAAAGGCCAACATAGTCTTCCTCCAAGAAATGCACCTGACGGAGAGGGACAGACTGCGGATAAGAAAGGGCTGGTGGGACAGACTTACTAATCATGCCAAGTGACGAGAGCTACGGGGTGGCCATACTGCTCAAGTAAGAGGCCACTGTTTTTTGCGATGAAGACGGTTACGGACCGAGGGGGACGGTGCATTATTATTAGTGGCGTCCTGGAAGGGGCACCAGTGGTCCTTGTTAACGTGTCTGTTCCCAAGTGGGATGACACAAAATTCATAAAGAATCCCAGGGGGGAAGCCCCCGACATAAACACGCACTGACTCATCATGGAAAGAGCATCCCTACCCACGGTCCACACCTCCACCCTATCCCCATAACCCAGTAACCCCACCCAACACTAAGGGCAATTTTGGACACTAAGGGCAATTTAGTATGGCCAATCCACTTAACCTGCACATCTTTGGACTGTGGGAGGAAACCGGAGCACCCGGAGGAAACCCCCACACACACGGGGAGAACGTGCAGACTCCGCACAGGCAGTGACCCAAGCCGGGAATCGAACCTGGGACCTGGAGCTGTGAAACAATTGTGCTAACCGCTATGCTACCGTGCCGCCCTTAATTTCCCCCCTGTACACTTTAACTGCGTACAGGACCCATGGACAGACAGCTCAAACCCCAAAACGGGGGGAAATCTAATATGGCGAAAGAACATATTATTCTCCTTCTTCTCACAGGTACACAGAGTACTTGCCAGGATCGACTTCTTTACAGTGGGGAAATCGGTGATTCCAGTGATAGTAAGAGCGGAATTCCCCAACAATCCTAACGTCCAACCACGCTCCACACTACATGGATGTGAGGTTGGGGATGGTCCGAGCCCAACGCCCCCCATGGAGAGTGGACAGGGCCCACCTGACCGGTAAGGCCTTTTGCAAAAGAATATCACAGACCATAAACGGATATATTACCAATAAACAAAAAGTGAGGCCTCACCATCCACGTGCTGGGAATCGCTGAAGGCCGTGATCAGAGAAGAGATTATCATATACGAAGCTCGCAGAGACAGGGAAGGGAGGGTGGCTATACAACAACTGGTCAACTCCATACTCGAGGTGCACTGGCGGTAATCCGTGATCCCCACAGTAGAGCTTCTGGTGGAGAGGACAAAGCTACAAATTGACTTTGACCTGCTCTCCATGATGCCACAAAGTGGCTGTCCTTGGGGGTCTCAAAACAACTGGAACTCTTCATGAGGAGGGTGGCCGATGCCCCAGCCTTTGCCTCCCTAATCGCCCGCCAAAGAATCCTGATTGGCTGGCATTTGGCGGCACCACCCAGAGCTGCAGACTGGCAGTGCAACCTGTCGGAATCCCTCCAACTGGAGAAAATAAGTTTCACCATCCGTGGGTGGGCAGAGGGCTACCACAAGGCGTGGAAACCATTCACCAACTCGTTCCAAGAGCTGTTCATAGTCAGCAGCCAATAAAGAATGGGTGGGACAAACAAGCGAGCCACAAAACGCATTGGAAAGGGGAGTGGATGGAGGTGGGGGGGGGGAGGGGGGAAGGCAGCGAGAGGGGGAGTGGGGATAAACAACAACCCACAAGGGGGATCACGGGATCCGGGCAGAATATTTGCGGAGGACGGGCCTGTGGACAAGTGGGAGATACAAGAGCAACAGCATGATGGTAATACACGGCAGGGCCAACATCGGAGTCCCAATCAGGGCAGAATGGCCAGATAGTGTTGGCAGCCACGGGGGGGGGGGGGGGGGGGGCGGGGGGCGGGGGTGGAGAGAGAGACTTGTAAATAGACATACGGTTCCTTGTTTGGATATGGATACTTTCTCCTGTTTTGTGTGTCTCTGATCGCCTCTCTCCGAGGGAGCTTTGTAAATATGATTTCAGTGATTGCCAGACTAAGTACCATAAAAAGATGAAAATCAATAAAAACATTTGTTTCAAAGTTAACAGCTGAACGCGCTGAGCAATTGCGCCACAGAGACTGATAGGAAATTAGCTATGGGGTTCTACTAAAGAACATTAGAACTAGGAACAAGAGTAGGCAATTCAGCCCCTTGAGCCCACTCTGCCATTCAATATGATCATGGCTGATCACATCTCGGCCTCAACATCCACTTTACTGCCCATTCTCCATAGCCCTGCAACACATTACTTTTTTGTTTAATTTAGAGTGCCCAATTATTTTTTTTCAATTAAGGGGCAATTCAGCGTGGCCAATCCACCTAACCTGTACATCATTTGGAATTTGTGAGGGTGACTCAACATGGACAGTGACTCAGGGCCAGGACCGAAGCTGGCACTTCAGTGCAGTGAGGCAGCAGTGCTAACCACTGCGCCACTGTGCCACGCTTCCTTCAACCCATTACTAATTACTTCTCAGATTAACTCAAAATCCCAGCGTCCACTGCACTCTGGCATTGTGAATTCCACAGATTCATGACCCTTTGAGAGAATAATTTCTCCTCATCTCTGTTTTAAATCAGCTACCCCTTACCCTAAAACTATGATCTCTCGTTCTAGATTGCCCCACAAGAGGAAGCATCCGCTCTACGTCCACTTTGTCAATACCATTTATCATCTTATATATCTCCTCTAAATCTTCCAAACTCGAGAGAGTACAGGCCCAAACTGGTCAATTTTTCTACGTAAAACCAACCGTCAGGCTGGATTCTCCATTGGCGGGACACTCCGTTTTGCCAGCAGCTCATTCACGCCCACAGGTTTCCTGAAGGCATAGTGCAAATTAAAATGGGAAACAAGTCATTTGAAACATGAAGGTCTGCCAAAATCCAAAGGAATATGAGAAAAAGCAAGCAAAAATCCCACAAAGGGATCCCAAAAGAGAGTTTGAAATGCCTTTATCAGCTTAAAAACCAGCTTGAGACAGCTCGTGCTGGAATCTGGTGCTGTCCTTTCAAGTTAAAGAAATACTAGTGGCTTAAGTTTTTAGTTACATAGAGGAAACAATAGTTCACACTTTCATAGAAGTTAATTATTTTAGCAAGCAGTTGATAGGAATTGCCAGAGTTTAATAAGGCATAAATGAACATCTTGAAGAGTCAGTTTAAACATGACTAGAACCGAAGGTATCACTCCTCTAAGATTTGAGACAACATCAAAGCATTTTTACCAATGCTTATCATTGAAGCATCCTCTTGTTAGACATGATGGAAACTAGAGGTGTACAATGGACAAATAAAATTACATAAATGAGCAGAAGATATTACTTGAAGACAATAAAATGTAACCAGCACGGCTGTGAGAAGGATAAATAAATATCCTGAATCGCTAACAGCCGTCATTCACTTCCAGCTCTCAGAGCTGCTTCGGTAGATGGGAATGATTGAATGCAGGAGCCGAACAAGGGGATCGATGTTATTGAGAACACCCACAGATAAGAAGAGAGATTGTCAAGGAGGTCACGAAGGTCCGAACAACCGGAACGGATACTCCAGTTGTAAAGACAGTGATGTTATCTTTTGAAGTAAAATAAAGTAATTTAAAAATTAACCATAACCTGAAACAGTGGTTATTACAAAATATCGATAAGTCGACTATACCTTCTTAGCAAGGCGGGACCCAGAATCGAAGCTACTAAGTGATAAGGAGATAAAACCTTCTTTGAAGATATAGGTTATACCGTGGATAGCTTGAAACACTAGTTTGACCTGAGCAGCACCTAGTTAAGTATGCGAAGGAGTCAAAGAGTGAAAATCCTTGTTCACCATTTAGAACCTCTTTTTTGACCCTTTTTGGTTTAGGGGGCGATTTCTGAGAATAGTGGTGATTTTAACTTCAGTGGGAGTGGTCAAAATGGGAAACCCGTTTGGCCGGCTGCAGGGAAGGGGGATCCTGCTGCTTGCGAGGGCACGAGGAAACGGGTACGGCAGGACTGAGAATCCCGCCCCTCATATCTGTGGTCAAACCCGTGAACCTCCTCCAAACTGCCTCTAATGCAACTACATCCCTCATCAAATAAGAGGACCAAAACTATACACAATACTCCAGGGGCGGTCTCAGCACTATCCTCCACAGTTGGAGCAACAGTTCCCTACTTTTATACTCGATACTTTTCGTTATGAAGGCCAAAATTATATTTGTCTTCCTTGTTGACATCTTACTACCTGCTGTTCTGCTGTACCTGCATACCAGTTTTCTGAGATTCATGCACAGGGACATGCCCAGACCCCTCTGCACTGAAGCACTCTGAAGTTTCCCTTAGAGCTTCGTATGTTAGGTCTATTTTTAATGCTCTTGTCTACCTATCAAAATTGTTTTGTTTGATTCTTTCAAATTCTATCTATGTCTGACCTGGTTCTCTCCTCCGACTTCTATACTTCTGTCGACAGAAGTATGTCGTATGCACATAAAATGACTTTTCCACCTCATCATAATCCAGAGACTCCACCTCTGATAATGATGCAAACGCTTCTTTCTTTTTCTTCTGCCACTTCCTCTCTTGCCTATTCTTTTGCTTATGCCATTGCTTCTCCATCCTGCTCCATTCGCTTTCCTTCCACCAGTTCTGCACTCCTTTGCCTTTTCTTCACCATTGCCATGCTCACTTATCTTTTTCCTTTGCTTCTAATTCAAGCTGTTTTGTTTCTTTATCATGTTGTAATTATTTAATTTGGAAGTGGATCTTCGCTAATTCTGGGAATACAGAGTGTGTCTCTCTTTAAATGCACAGTGCAGGGTCCTGACGAGGCCAGGAGATGTGATGCGGAGTGCAGAAAGACAGGGGGGAAAAGGTGTGGGAATTGGAGTGGAGGAAGGGGGGAGAGGGTTATGTGGACAGGAGCTGCAGTGCAAGCCGGGCCCCCCGTGGATCTGGTGGAATTGGCTGGGAACGGGGCTACGCACCATGGTGACATGTCTGCCTTCCACCCACTTCAGACAATGAACTTCAGAATTCAGCCAGAAATGGTCACCTTCACCCGAGCCACTTCAGACCTGGGGCTTGCAATGCTGCTGTACAAGCAGGAGCTTCTCGAGGAGGGTGCCACAGCAGCAGAGTTTGTCCCAGAGAAACAGTACCCAGCTGGCGAGGATGGAGAGCTGCCCACCATGCTAAGCAGGAGGAGGTGGGAAGGAGGTGGGTGTCACATGAGACCTCGTGAGTATTGGCAGTTCTTCCATTCAATGACATGCAGGACCGAGCATGCTATCAAAGACTGGGGCTGAGCAGGGGAACAATGCAACATATCTGACGGATTATGGTGTACCTGGAACTGCAGAGGAATAGGGGAGGACATGCAAGGTGATGGTCGCCCTGAACCTTTATGCCACGGGGTCTTTCCAGGCGCCGAGTGGGACCTGTCTGGCATCTCCCAGACTTCCATGCACAGTTGCATCCATACCGTCACGGAGGGCCTTTATGCCTTTTAGCACAATATATCAAATTAATGTGGTCCATACTCACCAGGATGCCAGTGGGGTTCGTTGTCATCGCTGGGATGTCCCAGGTCCAGGGGCTGGCAGACGAGATTCATGTGACCATGACGGGCCTGTCTTCACAAACCAAAGGGGCTCTACTCGATGAACATGCAGCTGGTATGTGACCACGAGATGCACATCGTGCATGTCTGTGCCCGATACCCCGGCAGCGTGCACGGCGCCTTGATTCAAGCACATTCGATGGTTCCTGACACGTTCAGGGAGTAACCCCGGATGAGAGTTTGGCGCTTGGACGACAAGGATTATCCACTGCGGGCGTGGCTGATGATGCCTATGTGGAGGCCACAGACTGATGCGGAGACCCACTACCATGATGGTCACCAGGGGCGTGATTGAGCGGTGCTTCAGCATCCTGACGATGCATTTCAGATGCCTGGACCGCTCTGGAGGGGCACTCCAGTATAGCACCAAGAAAGTCTCCCATATCATGGTGGGCTGTTGTGTCCTCCACAACATCACACAGCAGAGGGGAGACTTGCTTGAGGAGAAGGATGAATGCACATGTCGTCCAATGGGGACGATGCAGAGGAGGGCCAGGATGGGCAGCGCTTTGGGTCAGGGCAGGCACAGGAAGCCACACAACGCATGCACCAGGGTTGGCGTGCATGGGACACTAATCACCTCCAGGTTCACCGACTAGGGGGTCTGGCCGACAGCATGGACATTCTAGCCCACACCCACACAACCTCCAATCGACCAATCCCTCCCATGTCCGACACAATCCATCCCCCAGCAAACCCCTTTGTGACTCCTACCTGAAGGGTGCCGGAGCATGGTTGCCAGCAACAGCGAATTTGGTCCATGGGATGGATGATGCTGATGACCCACTCTGCAATGAGCACTGGTGGTCCACGTTGTTTGACAAAGTCTGACTCCTGCTCCAGTAGCCCTTTCCACCATCTGTCTGAGTGATCCCTACATGCGAGCTGGCCAGTCCATCACACGGACCCACCGAATCCTTGGGGTGGTGGAGTAGTGACGGGATGGGGATTGGGTGAGAGTGGGGAGGGGTGGAGTACCGCGGCTGTGTGTGGTGTCTGAACCGGGGGCACTGGCCCGCGACCACCTGCACCATCCGCTCATCACCCCCAGCCCCCTCTCCCAGGTGACCCCTCTGCAGCCAGCCCATCCCAGCTCAGCCCATCCCTCACACGTATCTGAATGAACACCAATGCAGGTTGGAACTTCTGTGCACAGTTCTTTATTTAACAAAGTACAAGTGAACATCAATAGGAATGTTTGCACCTTAGCCCCTAACAATATCCTAAGTGGTGCACCCGTGCTACCTTAACTGCTGTCTACATTTCTAGCCTTACTTGCCCTAAATCTACGTTTAAGGTGGATCCCCAGGTGGTCCTCGGACTGTAGGACAGTTCGCTCTCCATTCTGGGCGGCAGACACCTACCACCAGCTGCAAGCTCCACTGCTGCACGCTCCACTGCTGCATGCTTCACTGCTGCATGCTCTGCTGCTGCTTGCTGCACGCTCCACTGCTGCATGCTCCACTGCTGCATGCTGCACTCTCCACTGCTGTATGGTCCACTGCTGCATGCTTCACAGCTGCACGCCCCACTGCTCCATGCTTCGCTGCTGCATGCTTCACTGCTGCATGCTCCGCTGCTGCATGCTCCACTGCTGCCCGCTTCACTGCTGCACACTGTGCTGCTGCAACTTCCTGCTTCTCTTCGAGCAGCGTTTGCTCGTACAGCACAGAGCATGCCCCTGGGATGCAGCAACGAGCAGGAAGGCCACTATTCCAATATCCATTCCAATATCTGCAGGGGTGAAAGGCCACCATGTTAGCATGGTGCGTACCCCCATGCCCAACCAGGTCCAACGGCTATATAGTGGCACGTTTAGCACTGCAGGCTCTGGCCCCGCATGACCCCCCCCGGTGGTGGCCAGCACTGTGGGCGCCTCTGGCCCTGGTGCCCTTCTCCAATGCCAGGGGTACCATCGGATGGCACTGCCCCCACCAGGAGTATTCACCGCGGCCCCCACTGGGGTTCCTGTGGGTGTTGCCCTGGGTGGGCCACCGGCGCGTGGCAGCTAGATGGGTGGGGGCTGCGGAGGTGGGGCAGCCATATGGCCGGTGTCCCTCTGCAGAACCAGGAGCCAAGGTGTGTCCTACCTCCTCCATCTCCGTCATCAGTCACCACGCCGGTTTCACAATTTTTAAAAGCGCAAATGAACCATACCGTCGGGCACTCGGCCCATCAGCCTGTTCCATCATTCTAAAATATCACGGCCGATCCTGTTGTCGCATCAAGACCAGGCTGACCCCCCACCCACCCCATAACCAATGACTCCCTTGTCTGTCCAACACCTATCTAACTCAGCCTTGAATTAATTGAATGACCCAACTTCACTCCTTTCTGGGGATGAGAGTTTCCACAGACGAACGACTCTTTGAGGGGATCTCAAATTCTGACCCCTAGTTTTTCCCCATCCCCTCAACAAGAGGACACGCCCTCCTCGTCTCCACCCTGTCAAATCCCCTCAGAACCGTATTTATTTCAATAGATTCACATCTCATTCATTTACGCTCCATGTATACAGAACGAATCTCATCAACTTTTCATCATGAGATAAATCCTCCATCCCAGGAATGAGTCGAGTGACCTTGTCTGTTTGTATTACATCGTTGGCATATGACGACCAGAGTTCCACAGGGATCTGTACTGATACTCCCCAACTTCTATCAATTAGCATAATGAAGAAAGTTGCTCATCCACTTGACCAGTGACATTAGTCAAGAGGTAACAGTAACGAACGGATGTGGAAGCAGAAAATTCCAAAGGAGAGAATACGGGTGACATGTTATCATTATGAGTTGTACAAGCTTATTCTGTATTGGTACAATATGTTTAAAATTAAGGTAATCAGCTGGGGACATGTAACTTGTCCTGCCATCTGCCTGCTGGTAAGCTGGGCTTTGATTGTTACAGACAAACGAATAGCTCCGATTGCTTTGCTGGGATGAAGGTGGAAGGCATCTCGACTTGGACACAATGACAGCGGCTCTAAGTTTAACGTGAGCAGACCTTGAAACTCTCAGAGACTAAAAAAGTGTACGGGTTACAGGTTTGCAACAATTGTGTCGTGAATTGTCTGCTTCCTTCTAAGATAAAAGGCGGTTGGCCTCTCAGGGATTAAATTAGCACTTACATGTGGATACAAGTTGAATGTTTTGCATATCACTTTGGAGAAAATGGCTGTGGCGCGAATTTTCACCTCACGGTAAAAGCGTCCGTACTAATCAAAGAATATGGTAGTGGTCAGAAGAGGTAAATATGCTTCTCAATGTTCCGCAAGCTGACCACAACTAATCCTGGAGGGAGGCAGCCTCCAGTCCAGAGGATGCATTGAAGATATCAGAATAGGTCACAATACAGCATTCATTTACCTTAATCTTAAAACTACTGTGGCAAAATAGAATAATCTCATGCATCTCATCATAGCAACATGGCTCACTAACTGCGCTTTGTTTTTAATTCTCTCCTCCCAAAAGACACATCCTTCAGCCAAATAAGGAACTCCAGCAGCTTCCGAGACCAGAGACAATTTTGTTCTCCTGGAAGTCCACTGATTCAGTCCCAGTGTCAGCACATCGTCTCTGAAATGGAGAATCCCGCCCCACTGTGTTTTGGCCTCAGCTACTTTCTGTGACAGAGAATCCCACAGGCCGACCACTCCATAAGAAGACGTTTCTCCTCATCTGTGACCTAAACGGTCTCCCTGTTTCCTTGGACTGTGACCCCTGGTTCTCGGCACCCCCACCATCGGGAACATCCTTCCTGCATCTACCCTGTCCAGTCCTGTTAGAATGATATAGGTTTCTATGAGATCGCTACACATTCTTATGAACTTCTGCAAGTACAATCTGAACCGTCTCAATCTCTCCTCACACGTCAGTCCCATCATCCCAGGAATCAGTGTGGTAAACGTTCGCTGCACTCTCTCTGTAGCAAGAACATCCTTCCTCAGATAAAGAGACCAAAACTGCTCACAATATTCCAAGTGTGGCCTCACCAATGCCCTGTAAAATTGCAGCAAGACATGCACACTCCTACAATCGAATCTTGTCTCTTTTTGTCTCTTTACCTCCTGCTGTACTTGCATGCTTACCTTCAGCAACTGTTGCACAAGGAGACCCACGTATTGTTGCACTTTCCCCTCTCCCACTTTATGGCTATACAGATAGCAATCTGCTTTCCACGTTGGCTGCCATATGGAGCATTGATCAGTTCAGCACACATAATTCTCTTCAAATGCAGACATTAGCCAAAATGTTCCTGTCTCTGGATTGTCAGAAATCTGGTTCACAATACATGTCGAAAGCGGGCAAGGGCATGCTTTTTTGATCTTGCTTGGCTTTCCAGTGAAGTTCTGATTTGTGATGGATATTTGGAATGTTCCCAGCTCCTTCCTCGGCTTCTTCTTTTCTGAGCTGGGGTCCATATTTGGTGCAGTGGCTGGTTTAGCACACTGGGCTAAATCGCTGGCTTTTAAAGCAGACCAAGGCAGGCCAGCAGCACGGTTCGATTCCCGTACCAGCCTCCCGAACAGGCGCCGGAATGTGGCGACTAGGGGCTTTTCACAGTAATTTCATTGAAGCCTACTTGTGACAATAAGTGATTTTCATTTCATTTCATTTCAGTTCTGATGTACCTGCCTGAATAGTTGTCCACATAATCTTTGAAGAATTATAGCCTAGTCTCCATCCTGGCACACAGCCACCACCCGCCACGCACTCACACTGGACACCCGACTCCTCCTTGTCCACATGACCACCCTGCGACTCCTGACTGTCACCAGACCAACCCTCTAGAACATTTGATCAACCTTAATTAAGGCAGCACGGTAGCATTGTGGTTAGCACAATTGCTTCACAGCTCCAGAGTCCCAGGTTCGATTCCAGTCTTGGGTCACTGTCTGTGCGGAGTCTGCACGTTCTCCCCGTGTGTGCGTGGGTTTCCTCCGGGTACTCCGGTTTCCTCCCACAGTCCAAAGATGTGCAGGTTAGGTGGATTGGCCATAATAAATTGCCCTTAGTGTCCAAAATTGCCCTTAGTGTTGGGTGGGGTTACTGGGTAATGGGGATAGGGTGGAGGTGTGGGCTTGGGTAGGGTG
This sequence comes from Scyliorhinus torazame, assembly GCF_047496885.1. Lineage (NCBI taxonomy): Eukaryota > Metazoa > Chordata > Chondrichthyes > Carcharhiniformes > Scyliorhinidae > Scyliorhinus > Scyliorhinus torazame. The sequence continues at coordinate 181,879,084 of NC_092711.1, read as the reverse complement.
CTCTTTCCAAGAGCCGGTGCAGACTCGATGGGCCAAATGGCCTCCTTCTGCACTGTAAATTCTATACTTAATGCCCCCTAAATCCCGACTCTGCCTGGCCCGACTACACCCACTCAACCCCTCGCCCAGGTACCCACCGACCAAATCCAACTACCCCATGACGATGCTTGGAATAGAATAGAATAGATTTCTACAGTGAAGAAGGAGGCTTTTCAGCCCATTGAGTCTGCAATGACCCTCTGAAAGAGCACTCTACCTAGGCCCACTCCCCCACGCTATTCCCGTAAACCCACCTAACCTACACATCTTTGAGCACTAAGGGACCATTTATCATGGTCATTCCACCTAACTTGCACATCTTTGGACTGTGGGAGGAAACCGGAGCACCTGGATGAAACCCACGCAGACTCCACACAGACAGTCACCCAAGGCCGGAATAGAATTCGGATCCTTGATGCTATGAGGCAGCAGAGTTAACTACTGTGCCACCATGTCGCTTGTTCCCATGTGACAACTTGAGTAATTTCCAGTCGACTTGACGAAGTTCTACCACCCGTCTAGAGCCCACGATCGACCTGAGTATTCCCCTGGCATTGCCACCTTCTGACGCACCTCCCCAAACACCCACTGCCAGCTACTCAACTCACCCACCTGCCACCTTCTCCACAATCCATCTCACACAACTGCCCATTCTAGATAGCTGCCACTTCTTCCATTATTCCCTCAACCGCATGCCATATTAATATTAACTGTGGTCACTGGACAAGTTGTCCACACACGAGGAGGGGCATAGTGGCACATTGGTTCGCAGGTTAAAAATTGAGCCGCCCAAACCTTTGCTGGCAACTGTACACGTCACCCCCCACCCCCACCCCCACCCCGCCCCCCTCACCCAGCAACCCCACTGCTAACATTTGGGATCTGCATATTTAATCTACTGCCATCAACTCTGAGCGGCACTGAGGACACATTGCACCCACTAATCTTGCAATCCTTCCAGCACAGCAATTGAAGCGGTGATTAAATTGAGTTGCTGAAATTGATTTGTGAAATGTACAACGTGATTACAAATAGTAAGCTAACTTCAGCACACATTAGCTGAGCAAAGTGCAATTTTATTATTTGCAGTTTAGAGGAATGAAAGGCAATCATATTGAAACTTCACAATTGTAAAGGAGCTTGACAGGGTCAAAGCTGATAGACTATTCCCATTGTTTGGGAATCTAACACAAGGGGGCAGCAACTGAGGAGAAGGGACCGGTCATCTCAGACATCACTTAGGAGAAATGTATTAACTCAACTTGTTTTGTTACCCTAGGGCCTGTATCGATAGGCTCGGCAGTGTTTCATTCCGTTCGAAAATCGATTTGGGACAGGGGTATTGGCAGGTCCCTTTAAAGCCCAGAGCTAATAGATATCTGTCCTTGTGGCACAAAGGGCATTGTACCTGTGTGAAATGATGCTGTCATATTTAAAAATGCACCAGCTACATTTCAAGAATTCATACATCAAATATTAGCTAGGGTGCTTAACTGCGTGGTCTATTTGGCCGACGAGGTAGTTTACAGTGACACACGGAATGAGCATGTTGGACAATTTGAGTAGTTATTTAAACAATTGCAGTTGGCCGATTTAGTCATCAACTTGGCCAACAGCGAGTTTGCCAAAGCAAAAATGACCTACCTGAGACACGGTGGGACAGGGTCGAGTTGTACTCAGAACTGCTAAAGGTAAGGGCGTTACTAGATGTTCATGCTTCCAAAATGAAATGGGAGATTATGAGGTTCCCTGGTATGTGCACATTCTGTCGAGAATTTGTGCTTAACTTTAGTACCATAATGGTAAGTTTGATGACTGTATTACAAGAGTGTTTGGACCTTGAAAGTGAAAGGAAAGAAAGCTCTCCCTCCTGCTTGTTGAAGTGTAAGAACTGTTCTATTGTTTTAAACCCAGTGAATGTCTGACGCATCCTTAGCTGTGAACCTGAAATGATGCTACGTCTGCAGAGAAGGTACATAATCTTGCCAAAGAAAACCATCTCAAGCCTAGAAAGGAAGAAGTCCTAAAACGAAAGCCTGAACTTCATAAAAAATATTTGAGGTTTGACTGGAAGTCACCCCAGTGCAACAGGATCCTTATACTTCCATTTTTATTCATATTTTCTTTCCATCTCCATCAACCTTTCCCCTCTGTATTGTTTGTCTGTGCGTGTGTTTAGAGAGAGTGGGGTGAGTTAGGAGGGCTGTTGGGAAAGGGATAGCATAATAAAATGTTTATTTGTGTTTTAACGTTAAACGCCTAATGACTGTCATTTATTGGGTTCTTCCAAGGATCTCAGCTATTTTAAACAAAATCTCATTTCGCCTGTGTTGCGACTTCAGGCCAAGTGGGATTGGAATTGATCACATGCTAGCCAGGGTGTCGTGACACAAGGGATATGTGGGTGCACCAATTAAGGGATATAAATACTGCATCTGCAAGAGCAAGTCAGAGATGAGTAAACCTGTGGCAAGTAACTCACCTCCTGACTCCCCAAGTATGTCCAATGCAAGGTACAAGCCAAGAGTGTGATAGAATACTCTCCACTTGCCTGGATGAGTGCAGCTCCAACAACACTCAAGAGGTTTGACGCCTTCGAGGTCAAAAGCGTCCTGCTTGTGTACCATCTACGAGATGCACTGCAGGAATTTGCCACGGTTCCTCAGACAGCACCTTCCAAACCCACGACCGCTACCATCTAGAAGGACAATGGCAGAAGATACCTGGGAACCCTGCCACCTGGAGGTTGCCCTCCAAGTCTCTCACCATCCTGACTTGGAAATACATCGGCCTTTCCTTCACTGTCTCTGGATCAAAATCCTGTTATCACCCCCGCACCCCCTCCCCCATAGCACTCTGGGTGTACCTGCACCTCAGGCACTGCAGCGGTTTAAGAAAGCAGGTCAAATTGGCAGCATGGTAGCACAAGTGGCTAGCACTGTGGCTTCACAGCACCAGGGTCACAGGTTCAATTCCCCACTGGGGCACTGTCTGTGCGGAGTCTGCACGTTCTCCCCGTGTCTGCGTGGGTTTCCTCCAGGTGCTCCGGTTTCCTCTCACAGTCCAAAGACATGCAAGTTCGGTGGATTAGCCAAGCAAAATTGCCGTTAGTGTCTAAAAAGGTTAGGAGAGGTTATTGGGTTTCGGGGATAGGGTGGAGTGAGGGCTTAAGTAGGTCGGTGCAGACTCGATGGGCCAAATGGCCTCCTTCTGCACTGTATGTTCTGTGTTCTATGTCACCACCAACTTCTCAGGGGCAGCTCGAGTGGGACAATAAATGCTGGCCTCAATAGTGACAGTGAAATCTCATGAATTAATATTAAAAATGAGAATCGGGTAAGGAATGGATTTCAAGCTCAAGGTCATTCATCGTGGTATTGAAAGGCAGGGCAAGCTCGGTGGGCCACAATGCCCACTCCTGATCCTATTTCTTTTCACACATTGCAGAACCTTGGAGTGAAGCTGTGTCATGACCCCTTTACTGCAAGAAGGTGGGTGCCCCTCTTTGATATGTTTCCATACAGTAAAACCAACCTCAAAACCCTTTGGGGATTTAAAAATAACTTATTTTGATCTGTTTCTTCATTCATGGGATGTCGACTCCCTGGGTCAGCATTTCTTGCCCGTCCTCAATTGCCCTTCAACTGAATAGCTTGCTCGGCCTTTTAAGGGTCAACCACATTGTTGTAACTCTGAAGGCATAGGTAGACCAAACCAGCTAAGTATGGCAGATCTCCTTTCCAAAACGTCATGAGTGAACCTGTTGTTTTAGTTTCCTTATCATGATCATCATCAGGCTTTTCATCTTGGATTTTATTGGATTTTATTTATTATAAGCCTATTTGGCTTCGAACCCGAGTAAATTAGAATCCAATTAGAATCCCTGCAGTGCAGCAGGAGGCCATTCGGCCCATCGAGTCTGCACCGATCCTCAGAAAGTGCACCCTACCCCACAACCCAAACATGTACAGGGTAGGTGAATTGGCCACGCTAAATTGCCCCTTAATTGGAAAAAAAAGATAGCGCAGCCTACCTGGGTCCACCCCCCCCCCCCCACCCTTTCCCCGTCGCCTCGTAACCCCACCTAACCTGGACATATTTAGGCACTAAGGGGCAATTTTCTGTATGACCAATCCACCTAACCTGCTCATCTTTGGACACTGGGGCAAGTTTTAGCCTGGCCAATCCACCTAATCTGCACATCTTTGGACACTAAGGGGCAATTTAGCACAGCCAATCCAAATGACCTGCACATCTTTGAACGCTAAGGGTCAACATTTAGCACGGCCATCCCACCTAATGTGCACATCTTTGGACACTAAGGGGCAATTTTAAATTATTTTTATTCCTCTTTTATTAACTAATTACTTTAAGTGGACAGGAACCTCTGGGCGACCAGGAGGCTTAGAATCACAACTAAGGATGAGCTTATGGTCTGCACTGTCCAGGCTTCTCCTCTAGGGGCCACCAAAAGCTGGAAATTTATGAAATACCAGCGTGAGTGACGCAACCATCAGTGATCATTCTGAAGCTGATAAAAGTCTAAGTGCTACCATCGGCGATGAGAATCTAATTATTTGCAATTTATAAAACTGTGAGAGAAAGGTGTCTGCACTATCGGATGATAACACAGACCAAAGGTATATTTTATGTCAAAACAAACTTTAATTTAAACACAGTATTAACAACATTAACAACAAAGTAATATCTTTACAATCAACAGTTCTTAAATCAAAGAAGGAAATCTAACTTACTTCCTAAATCTGCCAATAAATATTCCAATTATCAAACCAATAAAGCTCAAATACCACTAATAAGTAAAGTTAACAGCCAGGTTTTACTTGCTTTTCTCTGTGCACTTTCCTTGGAGAGAAAACTTTTCAAGAACAGGCTGAAGGCAATTCTTCTCAGACTAAAGTCCTCTGGAAAACTGACCACAGAAAGAGGGGTCTTCTCCCCTTAATAACATTATTCTTACCCACAGAATAAGGTATTATTCTGTCTTCTCCCACTAAGATATCCCAAGATCTGTTTAGCCAGGACCAAATACAATTCCTCATAATTTAACTAGAACCAAAGGACCTTCAAACCAAAACAATATTCCATCAGCCAGCTACCTGTAAAGAAGTAAATGGTTAAAATTAATGATTATCTCACTTTGACAATCCCTTAATCACATATTTAGCAGACATACTGCCTGCATGTATCTTATCCAGGCTTTTTAATACTATTATTACAACAATATAAATGATGTGGAGATGCCAGCGTTGGACTGGGGTGAGCACAGTAAAAAGTCTTACAAAACCAGGTTAAAGTCCAACAGGTTTGTTTCGAATCACTAGCTTTCGGAGCACTGCTCATTCCTCAGTACCCAGTCCGCCACTCCTGTTGTTCGAATACAGGATTCCATCGGTCACGTGCGGTGCGAGGTGTCGGAGTTCTTTGGTGGTATTCCGTATGATTTGATCCAAATTGCGGAGCGTATTCTGCGATACCTCTGAGAAAGGAGCAGTGCTCCGAAAGCTAGTGATTCGAAACAAACCTGTTGGACTTTAACCTAGTGTTGTAAGACGTCTTAACTGAACAAACATAAAATATAACAATGTCTTATGCTCATCGCAAAAGTTTATTGCAATTATTACAAAGTGCAGAATTTTAAATCTGTGGTTTGTAATTTCTTCATTCATGGTGAGGACATATGATCAATGATGTACCAACAAATTTCCAAAATAAAATAATGTAGTTCTGCAATTTAAAGACTGAGAAAAATTACAGGAGTGCATTTGACTTGGAATGCACAAAACAAAAACCCAAACATCATCCGCCCCAATCATGTTAATGCAGTGTATGCTCCACATGGACAACCTCTCTCTCACTCTATTTTGTCACGCCATGCTAAGCGATCCTTCTCACCTGGGCCAAATCAGGTGACCCTTAAAGACACTATTCAAAAAGCAAAATACTGCAGATGTCATTTGTATGAAATAACATAGAACATGCTGCAAATATTCAGCAGGTCTGCACGCATCTGTGGAGCAAGAAATAAGGTTGACATTACTGGGCTCAGTCATAGAATCATAGAATTTACAGTGCAGAAGGAGACCATTCGGCCCATCGAGCCTGCACCAGCTCTTGGCAAGAGCCCCTTACTCAAGCCCACACCTCCATCCTATCCCCATAACCCCACCCAACCTTTTTGGCCACTAAGGGCAATTTAGCATGGCCAATCCACCTAATCTGCACACCCAGCGGAAACCCACGCAGAAACGGGGAGAACATGCAGACTCGGCACAGACAGTGACCCAAGCCAGGAACCGAACCTGGGACCCTGGAGCTGTGAATCAACTGTGCTAACCACTGTGCTACCATGCTAGTCAGTTCGGAAGAAAGTTCAGAAGAGTTAAATTGTACCTCTGCTCCTCCACAAGTGCTCTCTGACCTGTTAAGTACATCCAACACATTCCATTCTATTTTCCAAATAAAGACATCTATGATATTCGCCACAGCTATGGCAAGGCCCATATTTTGTTCACACTCTGAGACATAAAGCATGCCCCGAATTTCCCATTGTTTGTTTAGGTCATTATACAATCTGAACGACTTCCAATGGATGCAATCAGCATCCGTTATAATTTGAAGGCTTCTTCTTTCAGAGACATACTTCTTGTTGTACTGTAACAAAATTTACACTTTTCAATATTTTCCTAATATCAGTCTGGCACACTGCGAAAAACACTTGTGCGTGCGTTTAGTGCTGTACGAGAATCCAAATAGTTTGAAATTTGTGCGGCTGTGAGAGAAGACTATTAAACCATAGGAGTGATAACACTGACCAATAGGTATCTTTTATCGTCAAACAAACTTTAAGTTAAACACAGAATTAACCATATTAACGACAAGAAATGGCTTCACCACAAATAGTTAAACAGTTCTGAAATAAAAAGGAAAAAACTTGAACTCACTATCTACACCTGTCACTGTATATTGCAATTATGCAACCCAATACTGGTAAAATGCTACTTATGAATTAAGTTAACAATCAGGATTACTGCTTCCCTTTGCAGACATTTGGAGGGAGACCTGTTAAGGAATAACCTGAAAATCCTTCTATATCATCAGACACTCGTGTTCAATTTAAAATCTCATTTCAGACTGTAAAACTACAGGCAGACCTGACTCCTCCCATTAATTACATCATCTGTATCCAAAGCATAAGGCATTCCTCAATCTTCTCCAAACTAAGATGTCCCATGACCTACTTAGCAAAGATGGAACAGAATCCCTCATAAATTATCCACACACCAGATATTCTCCAAAATCAAAACAATGTTCCATAAGTCATCACTCTGCAAACAAGTAAAAGGTTAAAATTAATGATCCCTTCAAATTTATAACACTGTAATCAGTTTTAGCAGACATTCAGTCTGTATTTCAACCCAGGGTTTTTAATAACATCGCTGCTACAAAATATAAAATATTTTTTCTAATTAAGGGGCAATTTAGCGTGGCTACTGCACTTACTCTGCACATCTTTGGTTGTGGGGGTGAGACCCACTCAGACACGGGGTGAGATATAACAATTTCATACATTCATCACACCTCCTCCCTTAAGTAAATGAACCAACAGTATGCTCAGATGGCTTCATTTTCTAAAGTCCTTTCAACTTTAAACAGTACTCATGACTAAACACCACGATTACACTATATGATACATATATCGTCATATTTATGCATGCAAATTTGAATATCAGTATACTCCATGTAAGTTTTTTATTTTCCAGCGTTTAATATCCATTCTTCTCACACATCTCAAAGTCGTTATAAAGCAGCTGCAATCATGATTTCTTTCTGCTCCATGTATAATTTCAAGTTGAATAGTTGTAGCCATAAACTCCGTCAAAACAGACTTGCATTTCGATCTTTAAACTTCTCCAAAAACTTCACTGGATTATGGTCTGTATAAACAATTCTCTCTGATGAATTGTTAGCAACATAAAGGTCAAAATGTCAAATTGTTGCTAACAATTTAACATCTCCTTTTTGATGGTCGAATAATTCTTTTGGTAAACATTTAGTTTTCTGGCAAAATAAACAACAGGGATGGGATTCTCCATTTGCCGATGCCGAAATCACGAAACGCAATTGGGCGGAGACAGGTTCCGACACCAAAACCGTGGCGGGTGCTGATCTGACACCAAATTGTCATTCTCTGTTAGCTCGACAGCGGCGCCACTGCATACCGAACGCATGTATAGCAAACACCATTTGCAAATCATTAGCGGACCTGACCCAATATTCTACGGGGCATCTTTCAATCTCCTCCTCTGATTGGCTGAGTTCCTAATGGTGCAGTTCACTTGTGCTTCTAAAAATCGTGAAACTGGCGTGGTGGCTGATCAAGGAGCAAGAGGAGGTGGGACACAGAGAGGAGCGACTGTGGGCTGTGGGGCTGGCTGGGTTGAGGGGTCCCTGCAAGGCCCGAGGGTGGTGGGTAATAGGGAGCAGGCTGAGTAGCCGGGGTGACCCCCCCCAACAGGATTTGGGCGGTGCCCAGGCACGAACCGCCATTACTAGGGCCATCTTGCTGCACACCCACTGATCACCCGCCTTGGCCCCTGGTTCTGCAGACTGACACCGGCCATATGGGTGCCCCCAACCCTCCACCACCAACCCCCACCACAACCCCCCTCCCCCCGGCAGTCGGGTAGGCACGGGAGGCCATACAATGTGTGCACCCGTGCCAACGCACACAGAAGCCCTGATTGACTCCAGGTTCACCAACCAGGGGTGTAGGGGGGTGTCTGGCCAGGAGCACAAACACTGCATCCCAGCCTCACACCCCCTCACTCCGGGCTGGGATACAGTAACAGTGGGTCTGGTCCATGGGATGGAGGGAGATGACAACCCGTTCTTCAACGAGCTCTGGTGCTCCGCATCATTTGGCAACATCTGACTCCAGCCCACAACAACACTATCCACAGTCCACCTGGGCGCTTTCATAGTCCACATTGCGAGCTGACCATTCCATCACAAGGCGCCATAGAATCCCTGGGGTGACGATGGTGCAGATGGTCGGGGGGGGGGGGGGGGGTTGGTATAGAGCCCAGGCAACCCAGTGGGGCCTGTAGCCACCTAAAATGGCTGATTCCCGATTAATTTGGTCAAACCGTGATGTAAAATGGCTAACTGAAAAGGCTGATGGGAAAATCAGCCAACAGGGCACAAACGGACAGCTGCAGACAGAACGGTGTATTCGGCTCTGGGGAAGTCGGCCCAGACCGATACCTGCAACCATTAGCAGCACATCAACCCAGCCATCTGCAGTTTAATGGGCTATCCCCGGGAACAATTGCTACAAATTAGCAATTGAAAGCCGATCCAGACCTCTCGGCGCCAGCAGTGGCCGAGACAAAGAAAGGTGAACGACCACCCCCCGATCGAGGAATCGCCCCATTATTGGAGCATGTCGAACCCAGTGATTGGGACCAAGTCCAATCACTTGGGACCAGGGTCAAGGTCCGCCCCGAGAGGCGGGAAGCCCCTGGGAACTATAAAGATAGGGGCCAAGTTCAGATCGACCCTTCTTCTCCTACTCACAACATTCGAGACCCTTCGACGAAAGAACAAGTCTTACTCCAGCGATCGCTACCTGATAGGTGTTCCAGACTATCGACCCGTACCAGCCTTTTTGAATCCCGCAGGCCAGACCCAATTCGATAAGCCATTCGTTTCCCTGACCTGGTGGGCCATCACCAAAGTTAAGTATTGGCCTTTAGTGGTAGGTAATAGTCTAGAGGTAGTATTATTGTGTAAGTATTTATTGCTGTATATAATAAATGATTGTTGATTTAACATTTACTAAGCGGTGTGCTGTATTATTAATCATTACTTGAGCTTGAACCACGTGGCAGTATCAGAAAGATACCTGGCGACTCGTGAGCAACGGTGACAGTATTAGAGCTAATAAAATTAAGGCTAATAAGAGCAACATTTTGGCGACATCCTGACGTGACCCGATCGAGAAGTGGAAAACCACTCCGGGAGAACCCAAGAAATTTTGAATTAGAATCCAATTGGAAACAAAATAAAAAACCACAAGTGTTCAAGCAGTTCTGATTAATAATTCAGAATTCGGAAGTGTGTGTATGCATGCAAAACTAACAGGGCAATAAGGTAAAACTGATAGATTTTTGTTGCGTCAAAACTGTCGGAAGTCTGTATTTTCGGCAATTAGCGCAAGCCGTACCCGCATCTACGACACCACCTTAGTCCCCTGTTCCAAATTTAACCGAAGCAAGCGGATAGGAGAGATGGCCATGCAGGCAATGCAACGCCTCATGAACCCCAAGGAATTTGCAGTCGCAGCGACCAGCAGCAGTAGAGTGGGACAGTGCCCCACTTGGGAAGAGGAAATTCGGAAATACCTCAAGGGCAAAGGATGGCCCATGTGGAATGATTTCTGTAATAATGACGACTCAGGTCCCTGAAGTATAGGGCATACTTGGTGGGAGAACATGAGTGAAATCCACAAAAAGAATTTAACAAAAGCTCGCAAGCCGATGGCAATTGTGTCCTGTTTGGCACAATTGCGAGGCACAGAGGATGTCGTCAGGACGCTCCGCAAAGAAGTAGAGGGCATACATCGTATGAGTAAAGTCGATGTATGCGAGGTGGAGAAAGAGAATCTGGAATTAAGGCGGAAATTAGTAGCAAAGGACGAAGAGGTGGCTGACGCCAAACGGGGTCACCAGTCTTGTCTGGCGCATTTGAGTAGTTTCCAGTCCCAGTACGAAAAGGCTTATCAGGACACGCAGCGTGCAGTCCTGGTAAAGAAAGAGACAGAGAAGCAGGTGGAGACGCTACAGAAGCAATGTAGTGATCTCAAGGCAGCCTTGAGAGCGCTCCACGCTGCAACCACGGAACAAAGGCAGAGCACCATAGACCATGCAAAGTGCCGGAAGCAAATTGCAGACCAACAATCACTGCTTTCTGTCCAAAAGGGATTCCAAGAAACCTTTGGGGAAAGTTTAGAACAGGAAGACGGCCCTGATTGGGAAGAATTGCAGGAAACAGCGCAGAGATATGTTCAGGGAACATGTGCGCAGGGAAAGCCCCAAAGGAGAAAAGCACCCCCACCCCCCACACAGCAGGTAGTTCAGGCTCCAATGAACCCTGTAACAACCCACCGCACAGCCACATCAGACGAGGCGGAATTCCTACATTCCACCCCCCTCACGGGACGCCTGTGCAAAAATCACACCGTTCCTCCCCGCTTGAGACCCACACCATTTCTTTGCCACCATCAAACATCAGGCGACCATGTACGGCCTGGATGAGAGAGAGCATGTAAAGCTCATGTTTCTAAGTCTAGACCCATCGGTAGCAGCAGCCCTTCCCGACCCACAGAACGTAGGAGGAGGCACCCTTGCAGAAATGCATACCGCGATCCTGGATGCGATCGGGTATAACCGAGGTGACCCCGTAGATGGCCTAAATAAGTGCAGGCAGAAGAAGTCTGAGCACCCCACAGCGTTTGCAGGATGCTTGTGGATTCACTTCGAACCCATTTTCGGAGACGTAGACCGTGCCCATTTGTCCCCAAACAATATGGCCAAATGGACCCGCACCCTTATCTCCTATGCCACAGAGGCAGGACAGAATGCCTGTAGTAATTATGATCCCTCGGAGGAGGCTCATAATGTGAAGTGGGTGGTTAAAAGATTGTCCCGCGTTTGGGAGCAGTCTGTTCACAATCGACCCGCCGCTAAAAGCACAGAGGAAAAGCAAGCCGCCGCAGACGTGCAGGCAGAAAAAGCCACAACTCACAACCCCACCTGGGTAAATGAGGGAAAGAACAGCCCCCCAACAAAACCGCAAGAATGCTACAATTGCGGACAGTTGGGACATTTTGCCAAAGAGTGCAATGCCCCTAAAAAGCCACCGAGAGCCCAACAAACAGGCACTCTCAGTAAGAAAAAGGCAGAGCCCATACATAGCGTTAGCGCCCGTTCGGATGAGACGGACTTGACCGGAATGGACTGACGGTGTACAGGCTCCCCCAGTTGGGTCTGCGATACCCTTTGGGATAGGTCAGGACGACCCGTAGTCGCAGCGAAAATTCGGGGACAGCCTATCGAGTTTCTTTGGGACACAGGAGGGTCCCGCACCACCATAAATTCCTCCACCCCTTATCAGGACACGTGGCCCACTACAGCCACTATCACCCTCAGCGGCTTTACAGGCCACTCACAGCAGGGACACATCACAGCCCCTGTACCCATTCAAATAGGAAACATTACCACAAAACACCCCGTAGTTTTAGTCGACCTGCCCCACACAGCAGAACACATTCTGGGAATCGACTTTATGAATTCCCACCACCTATCCTTCGATCCAGTCAACCAGTGTGTCTGGAAGATGGCGAAATCCGCTAGAGCCCCCGCAACGCTCAACATTGGGGACTATATGAACAAAATTAGCGCAGTAGGCGAGTTCTGGTTCAACCCCACCACACTCAGCACGGACCGGCAGATTAGGGCAGTCCTGCAAAAGAACAGGGCAGCATTCGCGACCCACAAGCACGACTGTGGACGGATGACTGGCTCCGAACAAGTAACAGGACCGGACCCTAGACCCCCAAAACAGTACGGATTCCCCCTAGAAGCAGAGGGAGAAATCCTAAAGGTTATAGAGAGCTTATTAGAGCAGCCCGTACTAAGACCGGTAGCCTCTATTAATAATGCCCCGATTTTGCCAGTGAGAAAGCCCGACGGATCATGGTGCTTGACCATTGATTATCGGGAACTCAATAAAGTCACACCCGCAGTAGCCCCCACCGTAGCAACAAGTCCCGAGACCATGCTCAAACAGGGACTCAATTCCCGATATTTCACGGTTTTGGACGTCAGTAATGGATTCTGGTCCATTCCATTGGCAAAGGCGTGCCAGTACAAATTTGCCTTCACTTTCAGAGCGCAGCAGTACACGTGGACATGCCTGCCACAAGGCTTCCACAACTCCCCCTCCATTTTCCACCGACAGCTGGCAAATGGACTAGCAAAATTTTCTCGCCCCGAATGTCTGGTACAGTATGTAGATGATCTACTACTGCAGACAGACACTAAGGAAGAGCACATTGAGCTTCTGTCCGAATTCCTGGAATTGTTACATTCCATTGGCTGTAAAGTAAACCCCCAAAAGGCCCAGATATTGAAAGAAAAAGTGGTATATTTGGGTACTATTATCACACACGGCAAACGCGAGATCGAGCACAAAAGAATTGACTCGATCGCTAAATTTCCCCTTCCCCAGAACGTTTCAGCCATCCGGTCATTTTTAGGACTGGTTGGCTACTGCCGAAACCACATTGACGATTTCGCCAGCAAGGCAGCGCCCCTCTCAGACCTCCTAAAGAAAGGAGCCCCCTGGGAGTGGCTTCCGCAGCCTACGGATGCTGTGGAATCATTAAAACAGGTGCTCATAGCCGCCCCCGCACTACAAGTTCCAGACCCGCCTTCCCCTTACGCAATAGAGGTAGCAACCACAGACCGCACCCTTTCAGCCGTGCTCCTGCAGGAACGGCACGACCAGCTAAGACCCGTGGCTTATGCCTCCCGAATTTTAGATGCTGTGGAGCAGGGAATTTCAGCCTGTGAGAGGCACCTGCTCGCAGTTTTCTGGGCAGTCCAGTACTTTTCCTATATTACCGGACTGAACCCCATCACCACTCTGACCGAGCACACCCCCACCCAACTTTTACTTGACGGACGACTGAAGGACGGTACTGTCAGCCAAATACGCGCAGCTAGGTGGACCCTTCTCTTACAAGGACAGGACATCACAGTCAAACGGACAAAGACCTACACATACCTAGCAGACAATTTACAGTACCCCGGAACCCCCCATGAGTGTGAAATCATCACTCCACACCTCAATACAGGCCCCTTTATAGCTAAAACACCCCCCCAGAAAATTAGCAAATCCATCTCAGAGCCCCCCTCACCCGGACACGTGCGACCCCATTAAGATTTATGTGGATGGATCTTCCACAGTCTTAGATGGGCAACGCATAACAGGTTGTGGGATTTATGTGGAGGATGCGCAGGGACGCGCCCTCGAGGAGATAGCATTAAAACTCCCCGGACACTTAGGCACGCAGGCAGCAGAGCTTGCAGCCATCGCGTACATTGTAGAGCACCCAGATTCCTTCCCCAGCCCAGCAGACATATATTCAGACAGTCTATACGTTTGCAACAGCCTCACTGAATTTCTGCCCCTGTGGGAAACAAGAGGATTTGTTTCCGCGGATGGGAAACCCCTCCCCTCAGCCCCATTACTCCGCCATATTCTACAAAAAGCCCAGAACAGGACGTTTGGCATTATAAAAGTCCGCAGCCACCATCGTTCCTCCCCCCCTGGAAATGTAAAAGCCGACGCACTGGCTAAGGTAGGATCCAGGCATGGGTACTTTTAGATGTCTTACTCCAGCGATCGCTATCTGATAGGTGTTCCAGACTATCGACCCATACCAGCCTTTTTGAATCCCGCAGGCCAGACACAATTCGATAAGGCATTCATTTCCCTGACCTGGTGGGCCATCACCAAAAGTTAAGTATTGGCTTTTAGTGGTAGGTAATAGTCTAGAGGTAGTATTATTGTGCAAGTATTTATTGCTGCATATAATAAATGATCATTGATTTAACATTTACTAAGCGGTGTGCTGTATTATTAATCATTACTTGAGCTTGAACCATGTGGCGGTATCAGAGAGATACCTGGCGACTTGTGAGCAAAGGTGACAGAATTAGAGCTAATAAAACTAAGGCTAATAAGAGCAACAGGCCGCCCATCCCCCCCCCCCCTCCCAACGTCTGCCCATTGTCCAACCTCGGCCAGCCCAACCCTCACACCCTTCTGAAAGAGCACCAAGGCAGGTTGAAAGAGTGGTAACAGCTGTTTCATGTGAATGAATATATACAAATTTGTGGCCTAGCACCTATAATTAAAATGTGCCCTGTACCCATGCCAACTCAACTGGTGTCTAATGTTCCTCCCTTATGGGCCCCAAGGCTAGCTGGTTCCCCAGATGGTACAGCAGGAGTGGAAACAGCCTGCTATGATTTCTGCCCTGCGACCTAGGTCTCTGTTTGCGCGCGTCGTCTTGTGTGACTAGGCCTGGATGGACCCAACTGCTTCTTGGGTGTCCCAGGTGGTGTGGTGCCACCTTGTTCTGCCAGCTGCCCACCAGATCTATCAGGGCAGGAGGGTAGGAGTCCAAGGTGCTGCAGCGTTCCGGCACCTCCCCTATGGGAGTCACCAGCACGGGCCCCATCACCTCCTCCTCTCAGGGTTCCCCATGGCCCCGGGCTACTCCAAGGGACGGGGGTGCAAGCGGAGCTATCCCCTGAAGCTCCACTGCCACCTGGCACTTCCAGTCTTGGGAGGCCCGCTCTGGTCTCGACCAGAGTCTGCACATTCACGGCCTTGGAACACAGGGAGTGTACCATCTCCATCTGGGAATACACCACATCACGCATTGACTGTGTCACCACCTTCTGGGTGTGTGTCACATTAGCCAGTGACTGCGCCATTGCCTTTTAGGATTGGGCCACCTCCCTCTGTGCCTGCACCACATCGGCCAGTACCTGGGCAATTCCGCCTGCTGTTTATGGTCCACACTCAGAAGCATTGCTGCAATGTCCAGGTGGCTCTGGCCTTGGCCAGTGCCTGTACAGGATGCCCCAGGCCTTGGAAATGCTGACCCATAGGCAAGACCGTTGCCCCCAATGACTCCACAGCGGACGCCACCCATGCGGTGTTGGCCTGGATGGCTTGCATTGTCAGCACCACCTCTGCACGTGTTTGGACTCCTGCAACTGCCCCTGAAGGTGCTGGATGCACGCCATCAACTCCTCATGTAGTCCCTGGCTCTGCAACTACATCCGAATGGCCTCCTTCTGCACTGTAAATTCTATGATAATCTATGATAATCACTATAGATGGAACTATCTGTTCCAGAAGCCCGAGGCCTGTCTGGACGGCAGCTAGTTCATGGGGTCGGCCTGCCCTCCGACCGTCCGCCCACTCGGGTGCTCGTACCTCCACCTGATGTACCGGATCAGCTGCGTGGTCAGCACCAGATAGAGCCCCAGGAGTCTCTTCACTAACATGCCCAACCGAGGAGAGTGTCTCTGGGATGATTGAGGGTGTTGGAGTTAAATGTGACTGAAAATCACTGTCATTCTCTGACCCAAGCTCCGATGTCTCCTGAGTCTCGGGAGGAGGGCTGGAATCTGAGCTGCCCTCCTCATCACTGCTCCGCTCATGGGGAGCTCCGGCTGGGGCACTAGCTGGGGATGGGGGACGCCAGATCGACCCGCCCCATCTCCAGCAGGTCCTGCAAGACATAAGACAAGATGCATGATGAGACCATGAGCCTGGGAGAGTGGTGGTGGGCTTGTGGGTGGTGGTGTGGGGGAGTGTGGTGCAGGGTGAGGGTGTTGTGGGGGTGCAGGTGGTGTGGGATTGAGGGTGGAGTGGGGGTGAGGTTGGCATGGGTGAGATTGACACATGTGTCATGGGGGACTGCAACTAAGTGGGGTCTCACTTCCTTGCCCGCAGCCGAGCTCCACCTCGACGATCTCTATTTCCTCCCAGCCGCTGACCACATTCAGGGCCTATGCTCAGCCATGATGAAGAGCCGCAAGTCCGGCAGTCCCCCTCCTGTCTTCTCCCACTCCCGGCAGTTGTGCGTTGCTTTCTCCTGGGGGCGGGAGGGCTGGGGTGGTGGGGGGGGAACACAGAAGACAACAATCCGACTCATGCAGCCCAGGGAGTGGGCAACTGGTGTCCTCAGTGGCCAGGACAACCGGCCATGGCTGCCGTATGGGAACTGGCATAGGGTGTAGGGTGGGGGATCTGCTTCCCTCCAGATGGGGAGGTGGTCAGGTTATGGGTGTGTGGTATGGGGGTTAGTGCCAGGGGCACAGTGCTGCCTACACACCCTGGCTGCCCTGAAGAGGTCCTGCAATTTTCCCAGCGCTGCAGGCTGGTCCGTACTACGTTGCCCATGGCACTGATGGCCTCTGCTACCTGCGCCTAGGCATGATGAATGGTGGCCGACAGCCTACTTCCCGGGCCAGGGTATAGCGTCATCCTCCTCTCCTCCACAGCGTCCAGGAGGGTTTCCAGCTCGGTGTCTGCAAAATGTGGGGATGCGCATCTTGCTGTCAGCTTGTTGGCTGGGATGGTGTGTGTGAGGAGTGATATGTGCAGCTTGTCAGCCTCCTGAGTGTCAATCGTGAAACCGGTGAACCTGGCACCATTTCTCATTAGAATCAATTGTGTTCCATGTGGAGAGCTGGTGCTAGCCCCTAGTAGCAGAATCGGTCCAGGTGCGGCGCCGGTTTTTCTGTCGTGAAAATCCACGGATTCTGCGTTGGCGTCAACACTTAGTCTCAGTAATGGAGAATCCCATCGCAGGTCTTTCTGTACCTTCATATTCTTCTTGCAACAGTCTAGCACCAACACCCACATCGCTCGCCTTAATGGCCACCTTAAATCACTTGTCATAATTTGGATTCACCAAAACTGGTTTGATGGTTCACACAGGTTTCAGATTGTCCAAAGCCACCTGACCTACTGACATAGTTGATCTGATTGTCACTTCAACTCCACATTCCTTTCTACCCCGATAAACATTTCTTTTAAAGAAATCTATGTACCTTTGCCTTCAACAAACATTCAAACACTCTGTCTGAGATAAAGAAAAGATCCTCAACTGTCTTAAATTGTGACCCCTTACTTTAAAAGTCACCCCTTGTTTTAAATTCTCCAATTATTCCCACATCTACCCAGTCAAGACCCTTCAGGATCTTATATGTTTCAGTCCTATCACCACTTACTCCAGTCGCACAAGCCTGGCCTGACCAACATTTCCTCATAAAATAATTCTCCCTTTCTAAGTATTAGTCGGGTAAACTTTCTGTCAACTGCAGCCAGCGCTTTTGCGTCCAGCCCTGAATAAGGAGAGCAATTCTCCAATGCCAATACTTGAAGGTAATGAGATCCTTCCATAAGAAGTGATGTAAATGCCGCAATACAGTAACTCCAGTCCCTGCCTTGTAGTGAAATGTCCTGGGCTATATCTTATCATCCATGAGCGTTCAGCCTTTTCTCTGCATTGGTAGTGCCTGACAAATCTGGAAAATGTTACGAGTGAACTTTAATTTTGTTCTTCATTACATTTCAGGCGCCACAGTGGTTAGCATTGCTGCCTCACAATGCCAGGACCTGGGTTCGATTCTGGCCATGGGTGGCTGTCTATGTGGAGTTTGCACGTTCTCCCTGCGTCTGCATGGGTTTCCTCCACTATGGCTTCCTGAAACAATCCAAAGGTATCCAGGTCAGCTGGATTGGCCATGATCAATTGCCCCTTACTGTCCAAAAATGGGCAGATTAGGTGGGAATACCGGGATACAGGGATTGGGCGGGGGTATGGGCCTAGATAAAGTGCTGTTTTGGAAGTTGGTGCAGCTAGATGACCTAATGGCCTCCTTCTGCACTGTAGTGATTCCATGGAACTGGATCTGACAGCAGTAGAAACCTTGCCAATTTCACCATTTTTAATGTGACTTTCTTACTTCATTAACAGTCCCACGAAAAGTCAAAATCTTAAATCTTGTCTTGCATATATATTTTTTTCTCTGTAGGTAGAATATAATTTGACATTTAGAGAAAAAAAATCGAATTCAACTGGCAATATAACCTGATATCACCACTAATACGTGTGACAATTGGCCACCATGCTGAAGCTGAGCTAACCCATTTCACAATCTAATTTAATTTGCCAAGCCTCAGTACATGATCCCATAGAGGAGAATCCTTGATTAATTAATCACCAAGAGAGTTGAATGTTCCAGTAGCTAGAGCAGGCAAGTCACAGGAAAAAAGACTGAGTGAGTACAAGGAGAGTTAATGACAGGGACAGAATGAAGCAGACAGAAACGCAAAGAGAAATACACTCTCACACTCGCGCACACACACATACAAACAAACACCTACACATTCCAAGCCCCCATATATACACACAGACAAACACACTGTTCCCCCCCACATATACACAGACAAGCACACCATTCCACGACATATACAGATACATCAACCACCCCTCCCCACCCCCACACAGACACACACAAACAAATAAGCACACCAAACCCCCATCCACGCACACACACACAGATACATATCAGGCCCCCATACATACGCAGAGCCACACACACAAACACACCATTCCCTCCAAATATACACACAGACACAACTACACCAAATCCCCATTCCACACACAGCCACAAACTCACACATGTACCAAGCCCCCACATATACACACACACACACCATTCCCCCCACATATTCACAAATAAATATGCCGAACTCCCAACCAGATACACACAAACACAAATCAAGTTCCACATATATACAGACACGCACACAAACACGTCATTCCCCCCACATTTACACACACAGACATACACAAACAAGCTCCTATATATACGCACAGATATGCACAAATATACCAAACCCCCATCCATACACAAAGGCATACACAGTGAGACCCACACACACACCCACACAAATAAATATACCAAATCCCCATCCACACACATACACACACACAAACACCATTCCCCCCCACATATACACACAGACATAAATAAATGTCAAACTCCCATCCACACAGACATGCACACACAAACACACCATTCCCGCCTAATATACACACAATGACACAAACAAATATACAAACCCCATGCACACACATACACATGACTAATCATTCCAGGATTGGTGTTGTTTGTACATTCCATATGAAAATGGAACCTTCCACTTCCAGCATAACTACCCCTCTCTCGGTCTCTCTCCCCTGTCTCGCTCTCTCTGTTTCTCACCATCCAGAACTTGGAGAGACAGAGAGAAACAGACAGAGAGAGACAGACAGAGAGAGAGAGAGAGAGAGAGAGAGAGAGAAAAGGCAGAGACAGACAGAGACACACAGGCCGAGAGAGAGCGAGAGAGAGACCTTGAGATAAATCCCGTTTTCAGCCATTCAGCGTTCTTCTGGGTATGAAGTGGTTGTGTGGCCTCCCCGCCACAGGTTAAATTCTGTCCTTCAAATATTTCCCATTGAAGAGTGAGTTCAAATTCTAGGGGACCTGGACAGTGTTCTCTCTCTCTCCCTCAGTGAGATGTCCATACACTCACAAATATCTATCAGTCCTGATCCTTTGAGGAAACATCTGTACACTGACTGGAAGCTGTCTGCCCTCCTCTGCCATGAGACATCTGTACAGTACCTGGTGTTATTCGGTCTCCATCCCTGTCGGAGAATTTTGCATTGTTTTGGATTTTCTCTTTTCCACAAAATAATCTGAGTCTCAGGCACAGAACAATCGTTTAGTGACCAACGCATTAGGAGAGCCCAGCTAAAGTGATAGACCTCAGCAGCTGACTCTGCCCAACACATAGAATCAGGTGGCATTTATAGAGTGTAGTTACATAGGTAAGGATATTGTTTACATTGGACAATGTCTGTTTTAAATTGTTACATTAAACAAGTTACGTATGTGCACCCAGGCAGAAGCATTATCTACCCTATATTTTTCAATGGATCCCTCCTTAACCTCCCTACTTGGTGCGAGACCCTCTTAATGTGTCTGGTCCGAAGATCAAGTTAGAAAAACATGTTTGTGAATCTTTATGCCGACTGTTGTAGATTGTGTCTTAGAACAACTATTTAAGGTCACTGAAATCTGAATTGACTGGAACATGTTACTTGTCTCTTGTGCTAACTGCTGTAAGTGCTGCCATGTAGCTGACATCTTTATGAAAATTGCTTTGGTATACTGTACTACAAGGGGGCAGCAGAGTGGCACAGTGGTTAGCACTGCTGCCTCACGCCGCTGAGGACCCAGGTTCGATCCCGGACCCAGGTCACTGCCTGTGAGGAGTTCGCACATTCTTCCCGTGTCTGCGTGGGTCTCACGCCCACAACCCAAAAGATATGCAAGTTAGGGATTGGCCATGCTAAATTGCCCCTTAATTGGAAAAAAAAGAATTGTGTAATCTAAATTTTTTTTTTTAAAGTATACTGTACTACAATATGTAGATTCACAATCCCTTAGAATAAGTGCTGATTAATAATAATCGCTTGTCACAAATAGGCTTCAATGAAGTTACTGTGAAAAGCCCCTAGTCGCCACATTCCGGCGCTGTTCGGGGAGCCTGGTACGGGAATTGAACCCGCGCTGCTGCCTTGTTCTGCATTACAAGCTTGCAGTTTAGCCCACTGTGCTAAACCAGCCCCTCCAAATATCCTAATAGATTGTTGTTAATCATTTGTCTTCCCAGAACATGCACCTTCTCAGTTTGCCCTCCGTCCCACCCTCTCTCAGAGACATTTCTGTGCACTCTGGTGTCCCACTCCCTCACCGGCAACATACTTGAACACTGATTGGAGTCTTTCAGTCGTCTCTCCGATTTTCAGATTTTGCCCCAGCGACAGTGAAGGAATGGCAATATGGTTCCAAGCCAGGATGAGTCTGTGGCCTGAATAGGGATCTTGCAGGTTGTGGTGGTCCCATGCGTCTGCTGCCCTTGTCCTTCCAGCTAGTAGAGGTCATAGGTTTGGGAGAGTTTTGGCGAATTTCTAGCGACTGGGGACAGAAGAGGGATCGTTTTCTGTTCTGTCCACTTACGGTGTTTGATCAGATGTTCTCCTGTGAATATTGAGCTAGAGTTTCAGGCCGTGGAGTGTAGATTTGACTCTAAATATTGAATCTTCTGGATACAGACACCAGGTAATCAAGCTCACAACAACAGATCGTCTGTTACTGACTTTATTAACAGCGCTGCAATAATGGAGTGTAGTTACCCGATACGGAGAACAGAGGTAATACAGTGAATTCAGAGCTCTCTTCTCCTTATATCTGATCAAATGGTGGATACAGTGGCAGTATTTGTATATAACTTGTTCACTATATTAGTGATGACATTATTCAAACCATAATCACAAGGCTTTCTGTACATTGCTCTGAGTGTGAGCACAAGGCTGTGTCACTATCACACCCAGATACCACTTTCCTGTTTCATATCTCCATCCTAAAAGCAGCTCTTTACACATCCCCATTTCTATATAGTTGCAGCAGACAGGAACAAGAATGCGAGGCTCATTAATACACAGCCCATTTCACTAAAGCAAAGGTTCCACTGGGAGAAAGGTTCAGATATTCTCCATTATAGACAAAATACAGAGACAGGCGAGATTTACATTTGCATAGCGCCTTTCACAAACTCGGGATGCCCCAAAGTGTTTTAAGCCAGAGAAGCACTGTTGAGGCCCCGTCACTGTCATAGTGCAGAAAATCTAACAACCAATTTGCACGCAAGCAGATCCCACAAGCAGCCATGCGATAATGACCAGATTACCTCTTTTGTGATTGAAGGGTAAATATTAACAGGACACAGGGAATAACTCCCTGGTTGTCTTCGAAAAAGTGCCACGGTTAGTTAACATCCACCAAAGCATACAAAAAAGATCTAGTTCTCTATTTCTTTGTTTGGTAATTTTGCCCATCCCTAATTTCCCTTGAACCGAGTGGCTTGCTGGGGCCATTTCGAAGGGCAGTTAAGAGTCAGCCACGTTGCTGTGGGTCCGGTGTCCCATGTAGGCCAGGCCGAGGCAAGGACAGCAGATTTCCTTTCCTAATGGGGACATTAGTGAACCAGATGGGAGTTTTTACGACAATCAATGATCACTTTTAGCTTTTAATTCCAGATTTATTAACTAAAATTAACTGGGATTTTAACCCATGACCCCACGGTATTAACCTGTGCACGATTACTAGTCCAGTGACATCACCGCCACCTCTGCCCCTCCAATCCCCTCCCTCCCCGAGGGGGTGATAGCAGGTCTGGAGGTGCAGCTCACCGTACTGCACTGGAGTAGCGGCCTTGATTGTTGTGTTCCGGTCTCCCGGGTGGAATTTGAACCTGGAACCTTGAGACCCTGAGGCGAGAGTGCTACCCGCTGAACCATGGCTGCAATCAGTGTGTCGCAGGACACAGCAGCTTAAACCTGTCCCATCAGCTACAGTGTTTCGTTGAATACACTTATTCAATGGAGATCAATTTGAACCAGATTTACAGGCTTGATGCGCTATTAGCACATTGAAGGGAAGGGACACACGCAAAATCCAAGAGCTGAGAGTGATAAGCAGACTGTGTTTTGTGCTTCGCAGTCCCAAGAGTGTTATCGATGTCTTCCCTGGTTGACAAAGCTGGGAGAGGCTCTCTGGGCTGTATTGGGAAGCTGGGACTTGTCTCCCAGAGTAACGGTAGGTATGGGAACTGAAATAATCTAGTGTGAGAAAGGAGGAAAGGCCCAAAAAAGGACCGTAGATCAATCAATCTCATAATGGAGAAATTAAGAATGTGTTTACCCTGAAACTGATTCCTTTCTGGGATATGCTGATGTATCCCTAACCATGAACCAAGTCGAAAGTTCTGCCTCACCTAAGGGTTTAGGAATATAGCAACAGGAGGAGACCATTCAGCCCATCAAGAGTGCTCCAGCATTCAGTTGGACCCTGCTTATCACTGACCTCACCACCACTTATCCGCCCCATCTCCAGTGTCATTAGTCTCCAGAAATCTGTAGGTTTCTATCCTGAACACCCTCAACGACTGAAGTAGAGAATTTGCCAAGATTCACCACCCTCCAAGTGAAGGAATTCCTCCTCATCTCAATCTTAAATAGCCTACCTCTTTATCCTGGGAATGTGTGCCTGGTTCTAAACTCACCAGTCTGCAGGAGGAGGTGGTGGAAACATCCTATCTATATCCACCCTGTCGCAGGCTTTGAGTCAAAGAGTTCTACAGCACAGAAAAGACCTTCGGTCGTTTGTGCCTGCACCAGTCAAAAACAACCACCTATTTATTCTAATCCCATTTTCCAGCACTTGGCCCACAGGCTTGTGTGCCTTGACATCGCGAGTGCACATCTAAACATTTCTTGAGTATCATGAGGGTCTCTGCCTCCACCATCCTTTCAGGCAGCGAATTCCAAACTCCCACCACCTCTGGTGAAAACGTTTTCTCTCACATCCCCTCTAAACCTCCTGCCCCTTACATTAAATCTATCCCCTCTGGTCATTGATCTTTCCACCAAGGGGCAAGGTCTCTTCTTATCTACCCTACCTATGCCCGTCATAATTTTATACATTTCAAGCATGCCCCCTCAGTCTCCGCTGCTCAAAGGAAAATAACCACAGTCTACCTCATCTCAAGATTACCTCATTCTTTGAAACTCTAGCGAATATAGGCCAAATTTCCACAACCCCATCATCCCAGGGATCAATAAAGTGAACCTCCATTGCACTCCACCTGTGGCAAGTATGTCCCTCCTTGGATAAGGAGATGAAAACTACATAGAATACTCCAGATGTGGTTTCACCGAGGCTCTAGGCAATTGCAGTGAGACATCCTTACTCCGCTACTCAAATCCTGTTGCAGTAAAGGCAATTTGGCTTTCAAATGACTGCTGAACCTGCATGGCGCCCTTTAGTGGCTCATGAACAAGGGCACCCAGGTCACTTTGGACTCCAACACTTCGCAACCATTCACCATTTAAGAAACATTCCGACTTTCTATTTTTCCAAGCAAGGTTGAGAATAATACTAATGATAATAATAATGATAATGCCATGGTGACCGACACCAGGCCGCTCTCCTCCTCCATGTTGCTCTGCATTGTCTGCAGATCGGAATCCAGCTGAGGGTCCTCGAGCTACAGGCACTCATCATGAATACGGATATCCCGGAATCACAATCTTACCCACAACCACCCCCAGCTCTGTCTTGAGCTCTAAACTCAGGCCCGGTTAAATTCATCAGGAAAAATCAAAGGGCGTGACTCACAACCCCTGCCGTCACGCATGCACGTGCTGATGTCTCAGCAAGTGGGACGATCGCGTGAATCCGTTCCCGCATATAGAGCAGGTGAATGGCCTCTCACTGGTGTGCACCCGTTGGTGCCTCAGCAGGTTTGACGATCGATTGAATCCTTTCCCACACACAGAGCAGGTGAAGGGCCTCTCTCCGCTGTGTGTGCGCTGGTGGGTCAGCAGGTTGGAAGACAGGGTGAATCCCTTCCCACACACCGAGCAGATGAACGGTCTCTCCCCGGTGTGAATGCGCCGGTGTATCAGCAGGTCCTTTGGGCTTTTGAAGCTCTTCTCACAGTCGGAACATTTAAAAGCTCTCTTATCAAAGTGAACCAGTTGGTGTGTCAGGAGGTGGGATGAATTAGAGAATCCCTTCCCACACAGGGTGCAGCAATAAGGCCTCTCCCCGGTGTGAACTCGCTGGTGTGTCCGGAGATTAGATGACTGGATGAATGCCTTTCCACAGGCGGAGCAGGTGAACAATCTCTCCCCGGTGTGAACTCGCTGGTGTGTCCGAAGGTTGGACGCATGGGTGAATCCCTTCCCGCACACCAAGCAGATGTACGGCCTCTCCCCGGTGTGAATTCGTTGGTGCTGAATGAGGTGAGACGACTGTCTGAATCGCTTGTCACATTGAGAGCAACAGAACGGCTTCTCGTCAGTGTGAACAAGCTGGTGTTTGATTAGATCGGCAGAGATTTTAAAGCAATCCCCACAGTAAGTGCATTTAAAGGGCCTCTCGTCGCTGTGAACCCGCTGGTGCAACTGGAGGCTGGACGACAAAGTGAATCCTTTCCCACACAGGGAGCAGGTGAACGGCCTCTCCCCGGTGTGACTGCGCCGGTGGGTTTCCAGCTGGGAGGGGTAACTGAATCCCTTCCCACAGTCCCCGCATTTGCATGGTTTATCCATCATGCAGGAGTCCTTGCGTCTCTACAGGTTCCACAAACAAAAAAGTAGAAGCCTCGTCCACACACAACACGGGTTTGGTCTTTCTCCACCTAGAATGGTGCAATGATGTGTAACTGGTTAAGTTGTTTCCAGTCAGTGCACTGGAATACTCTCAATACTCTCACTCAAGTGTGAGTGTATGTCTTTCGGTACCTCTCCAGTCACATTGATGTTTGAAATAAATTCCACAGACAGAACATTAATTCTTCCTTCCAGAATCAAGGGCTGATGATATTCTGGCCCCAATGAATCGAGTGACTCTGGAAAATCTTGAGACCTGATGTTGGCTCTGAATTTTCCATCTGCAAATCCTCTCCTCCGAAAATCCTGTAAAAGGAATGCCCAAATGTCATCACTCAATATCATAGAATCCCTACAGTGCAGAAGACGGCCATTCATAGAATTTACAGTGCAGAAGGAGGCCATTCGGCCCATCGAGTCTGCACCGGCTCTTGGAAAGCGCGCCCTACCCAAGGTCAACACCTCCACCCTATTCCCATAACCCAGTAAACCCCACCCAACACTAAGGGCAATTTTGGACACTAAGGGCAATTTACCATGGCCAATCCACCTAACCTGCACATCTTTGGACTGTGGGAGGAAACCGGAGCACCCGGAGGAAACCCACGCACACACGGGGAGGATGTACAGACTCCGCACAGACAGAGACCCAAGCCAGAATCGAACCTGGGACCCTGGCGCTGTGAAGCAATTGTGCTATCCACAATGCTACCGTGCTGCCCATCGAGCCGTAAAACCTTACAACGGAGCACCTTACCTACACAACCTCCCCGTCCCCGTAGGTCCTCCCAATCTTTTGGTCACTATGGGGCAATTTTAGCATTTTTATCACTGGTTCATGGGATGTGGGCGTCGCTGGCTCAGCCAGCATTTGTTGCCCTGTCCTGAGGCCATTTAAGAGTCAATAACATTGCTGTGGATCTGGTGTCACATGTGGGCCAGACCGAGTAATGACAACAGATTTCCTTCCCTAAAGGACATTAGTGAACCAGATGGGTTTTTGTGACAATTGACATTGGTTTCATGGTCACCTTTTAGACTTTTAATTCTAGATTTTTTTTTATTGAATTCAAATGTCATAGCGGGATTCGAACCCGGGTCCCTAGACCATGACTCTGGTCTCTGGATTACTAGTCCAGCGATAATACCACTATTCCATTGCCTCCCAACGTGCACATCTTTGGACTGTGGGCGGAAAGCGTAGCAGGCAGACACGGAGAGAATGTGCAAACTCCAAACAAGTAGTCACCCAAGGTCGGAATTGAACCCGGGCCCTGTGACACAGCCGTGCTCACCACTGTTCCACCATGCGCCCGATACAGGACAGAAATTCAGAAGTCTTTTCTACCCTCTCTTATTCCCAACCAAAGCTAGAAATCTTCTGCCCCACTCAACCCTCTTACTCCTCCCCGAGCTGAACTCCAAACCTACTGCACCATCTCCACAGCACGGTAGCATAGTGGTTAGCACAATTGCGTCACAGCTCCAGGGTCCAAGGTTCGATTCCCGGCTTGGGCCACTGTCTGTGCGAAGTCTGCACGTTCTCCCCGTGTCTGCGTGGGTTTCCTCCGGGTGCTCCAGTTTCCTCCCAGAGTCCAAAGATGTGCAGGTTAGATGGATTGGTAATGCTAAATTGCCCTTAGTGTCCAAAATTGCCCTTAGTGTTGGGTGGGGTAACTGGGTTATGGGGATAGGGTGGAGGTGTGGCCTTGGGTAGGGTGCTCTTTCCAAAAGCCGGTGCAGACTCGATGGGCCGAATGGCCTCCTTCTGCACTGTAAATTCTATGTAAATTACTGCCCTCCACTCCTGTCAACCCCACCAGGTTTCACCTGCCCCTCCACTCTTCCTGCAGTCCGCTCCTGTGCACAGACTCGAGAGTCAAATCAACGAGGCAATTTTTTTTTTTTGAAAGCCAAAAGTTCTGCTTAACCTTTTTTTTTTTAATTTAGTGCCCAATTCATTTTTTTGTCCAATTAAGGGACAACTTAGCATGGCCAAACCACCTAGCCTGCACATTTTTGGGTTGAGGGGGCACAACCCACGCAAACACGTGGAGAATGTGCAAACTCCACACGGACAGTGACCCAGAGGTGGGACCGAACCTGGGATCTCGGCGCCGTGAAGCAACAGGACTAACCCACTGCGCCACCGTGCTGCCCTTAGTTCTGCCTAACCTAAGGGGATACGAACATAGGAACAGGAGGGGACTTAGCCCATCGAGCCTGCTCCACCATTCAATTAGACCCTGGCTTATCATGCACCTCATCCCCACCATCTCGACATCCTCAAATGTCATTAGTCTCCAGAAATCTGTCACTTTCTATCCTGAACCTACTCATCGGTTGAGCTTCCACCGCCCTCTGGAGTAGAGATTTCACCAAGATTCACCATCCTCTAAATGATGAAATTCTTCCTCATCTCAAATGGCCTGCCCCTTTACCATGGGACAGTGTCCCCTCGCTCTAAACTCACCACCAACAGGGGAAACATCCTATCGACGTCCACATTATCACGACCTGTAAGAATGATGTAGGTTCCAATGAAAAACCTCTCATTCCTCGAAACTCGGGGAACTATAGGCCCAGTTTACCAAATCTCTCTAAATCCTCTGCCCCAACTGATTGAAATGCAAAACCTATTGCCTATCTCCACCATTTAGTTTCCTCCCCCAGGGTTCAGCTCCTGTGCCGCAAACTGGAGTAATATCAGTGAGGTCATCATTTTTTCTCTCCTGGTCACGGGGATCTTGAAGCCCCGCCCACTTCTCGTGTGCACTCACCAAGATGGCCGGCCTGAGACGTCGTTCCTCCAAACCCCCCCCACATTCTGTCCCTTACCAAGATGGCGGTCGCCCACTCGGTCAGGACGGCTGCTCCCACCGCGCCCGATACCGCGGTGGAAAGGCTGAGCCTACCGGCTCTCATTCGAGGCTTGAAGCCGACACTCAGCGTTGAGTAACCCTCCCAGCCATCACGGACTTCCTCCTGCCCGCCCGGCCCCGCCCCCGCTCGCAACCGCCGATCGCCTCCTCCAGCTCAGCCTGTCAGGACGACAGGGCCTTGCGCTTGCGCAAAGGGAGCTCGCTGATAGGACACCTTCCAGCGCGCGCGGTGCTCGGGGCAAAGCGGCCGCCATTGACCGACCCCCATGGATCAACGAAGCACTATATTTTCTGTCAGGCGAACATCAGTCAAAGCAAAAGATAGAATCGATCAATAGTAGGGCAGCATGGTGGGACACTGGTTATCACTGTTGCTTTAAGGACCCGGGTTCAATTCCAACCTCAGGTGACTTGCTTATGTGGAGTTTGGCATTCTACCTGGATTCTACTTGGGTTACCTCCGGGTGGTCCGGTTTCTGCCCAAAGAGAATAATAATGATAACTTATTGTCACAAGTAGGCTTCAATGAAGGTATTGTGAAAAGCCCCTAGTCGCCACACTCCGGCACCTGTTGGGGGAGGCTAGTACGGGAATTGAACCCACGCTGCTGGCCTTGTTCTGCAATACAAGCCAGCTGTTTAGCCCACTGTACTAAACCAGATGTGCAGGTTAGGTAGGATGATGGGAATGAGGAGATGGGGTGGGCCTAGGCAGGGTACTCTTTCAGAGGGTCTCTGCAGACTTGATGGGCCAAATGGCCTCTTTCTGCACTCGGGATTCTATGAGATACAAACGGATTTAAATGCGTCTTTTTAAAAATTAATTCATTGGACTGAGGCGTCGCTGGCTGGGCCAGTGTTTATTGCGCATCCCTAATTGACCTACAATTGAGTGTCTTGCTAAGCCATTTCAATGCCGTAGATCTGGACTCAGACCGAGGCCAGACCAGTAAGGATGGCCGATTTCCTTCCCTAGAGGGCATTGGTGAAAGATGAGTTTTCATGACAATGGTTTCATGGCCATTAGGCTTTTAATTCCAGATTTTCACCAAATTCTAATTTCACCATCTGCCTTGATGGGATTCTAACCCAGGTCCTTGCAGCTGTAGATTTTACCTTGACCAATGAATTTTACTTTCGGCAGCATGGTGACTGCGTGATCAGCTCATGATTTAGCCCCATCCTGTTCCCTGGCCATCTGTTGTTTTTCAAGACCATCGCTTCCGCTGTCTCTTGCTCTCCCTTACTCCCATTTATCTTATCTCAGTTGGTTCCTGTCCGTACCCTTGTCTGGGCGCAGGATGCTGGAGCTGCTGATAAGAACTGCTCATTAAGCTGGCTGTATTATTGCTGACCACATTATTTCTATCTGATTCTGTCTGTTTTAGGAATATGGTCAAGTTAGCTAGCCTAAATCCCATCATACATTGCAGCCACTACTATTAGCAAGAGTTTAAATGTTTGTTACTGCTATGTTCTAAGAATACATGTTTAACAGTTAATAATGATTACTGGATATTCTTGCTATGATTAGTTTCAATCCTCAATAAACTAACTTATGTAGAACTATTCTAGTGTTATCCTAGCTATCCAATTTTAAGGGGTCTCATCTCAGAACTTCCCCCCCCCCCCCCCCTTCACATATAACCTTTGATTCCCTTGCCAAACAAGAATCCACCTGCCTCTGCCTTAATGATATTCAATGACCCCCTCGCCTCTACCGCCTTCTGAGACAGTGTTCCAAAGTCACACAACCCTCTGATGAAAATCTTTCCTCACTTCTGTCCTCAAAGGTCAAATCCTCATTTTAAAACAGTGTCCCCGAGTCCTGGACTCACCCACAATAAGAAATGTCAATTCCACATCCACCCTGTTGATCTTATGTACTTTGATCAAGTCATCTCTCACTCCTAAGCTCCAGTAGAAACAAGTCCGGTCTACCTAAACCTTTCCTCAAAGCACAACCTGCTCATTCCAGATATCAATCTAGTAAACATCCTCTGATCCCCCGCCAATGCATTTACATTCTTCCTTAAATAGGGAGACCAAAGCTACACATTGTATTCAAGATGCGATCTTACCAATGCCCTGTATAACTGAAGTATTATATCCTTACCTTATGTCCAATTCCTCTCATAATAAAGGATAGCATTCCATTCGCATGTACCGGCAAACTAACTTTCTGTGACTCATGCACTAGAACACCCAGATCCGTCTACATCTCAGAATTCTGCAGTCAGTCAGGGAAGCTAAGGTTAAAGCTACAAGAAGTATAATGGTGAATGGGAACCAAGCAGCAGGTCAGCCTGTGAGGAAAAGATAGAGGTTAATAGGATGAACTGACAGTCTAATGACTACAGAGGGGCAAGGAAACCTAAAAAAATCAAAATATAAGGTGACTGTTGGAGTGAAAGCTGGGGATGTTATCAAAGATTAATAAAGGTTAGAATGTGTGAAAAGTGTAGTGCATAAGAAAATCATGCAAGGGAAAGATTAATCAGGATATTTAAAAATCTTGTACCTAAATGCACGCAGTATTCAGAATAAGTTCAATGAGCTGACAACACAAATAGCGAAAAATGGGTATGGTTTGGTGGGGATTACTGAAACATGGTTGCAGGGGAACCAGGACTGGGAGTTGAATGTCCAAGAGTAGGCAGTATTTTGAAAGGATAGAACAGAAGGTGGAGTTGCTTTATTGGTTAAAGATGACATCAAGGCTGTATTAAGAAATGAAGTCTTACAACACCAGGTTAAAGTCCAACAGGTTTGTTTCGATGTCACTCGCTTTCGGAGCGCTGCTCCTTCCTCAGGTTCACCTGAGGAAGGAGCAGCGCTCCGAAAGCTAGTGACATCGAAACAAACCTGTTGGACTTTAACCTGGTATTAAGAAATGATATTGGCACTGAGGGCCAAACTGTTGAATCGATCTGGATGGAAATAAAAAACTAGGGAAAAAACTCCTTGGAGTAATTTACAGGCCCCCGAGCAATACTTCCAAAGTGGGGCGCAGTATAAATCAAGAAATAATGAGGGTTTGTGAGAAGGGCACAATGGAAATCATGGGAGATTTTAATATTGACTAGATTAATCAAATTGGCAAGGATAGCCTCAAGGGAGATTTCATAGAATGTATGAGGGATTGTTTCTTAGATTATGGAAGCAACCAGGGAGCAGGCTATTTTAGATTTCGTATTATGTAATGAAGAAGGGTTGATAAATAGTCTTGTCGTGAAGGATCCTCTTGGAAGGAGTGATCACAGCATGCTAGAATTTCAAATTCAGATTGAACGCGAGAAGACGGAGCACCATATTAGAGTTTTAGCATTGGGCAGATGTAATTATACTGGCCTGAGGAAAGGGATGGCCCAAGTAGAATGGGCACAGATAATTGAGAGTAGGACAGTTGAGGAACAATGGCGCATGTTCAGGGAGATATTAAATACCTCTTAATTAAAGTATATTCCTAAGAGGAAGAGGAATTGTAATAGGGAGAATAACTTTCCATGGCTAAACAAGGAAGTCAAGGAAGATAAAGGCAAAGACTGCGGCATACCACACTACAAAAGCTAGTCGTAAACTGGAAGATTGGGAGAACTTTATGATTCAGTAAAAGGCTACTAAAAATAAAATCGAAAGAGCGCAGATGAATTACGAAAGGAAATTAGCAGAAAACATAAACACTGTTTACCAAAAGTTTCTATAAGTGTATAAAGAAGAGAATAAAATAAATGTTGGCCCTTTAGAGGACAATACTGTTGAGGTAATAATGGGGAACACAGAGACCGCGGTGATTTTGAACCAATATTTTGCCTCTGTCTTCACGGTAAAGGATAATAAAACATTTCCAAAATCTAGTTAATGCAGAGGATGTATTGGTCATGATATTTCAGATCCCTGGATTCTGGAAAGGCCCCGGTGGATTGGAAACACGCTAATGTGATACTCCTATTCAAAAAGGGAGAGGCAAAAAGTAGGAAACTATAGACTGGTTAGTGGGGAACTTGCTGGAGTCGATCATTAAGGAGGAGATGACTGAACATTTGGAAAGACAAAGCTCAATCCACCATTGTCAGCATGGTTTTATGAAGGATAAGTCATTCTTCACAATCTTGCTTGAGTTCTTGACGTAACCAGCAAGGTGGATAATGGGGAACCTGTGGATGTGCATCTAGACTTCCAGAAGGCATTTGACAAGGTGCCGCATAAAAGACTGTTCCAGAAGGTGAGATCGCAGAGGATTGGGGGTAGAGTATTAGGTAGGATTGGCTGACTGACAGAAAGCAGAGGGTTGGGATAAATGGGTCCTTCTCTGGCTGGGTCAATCCTCGGACCTCAACTGTTTACAATCAATATAAATAACCTGCAACCAGGGACAGAGTGTAATATAGGAAAATTTGCGGATGGTACTAAAATAGGCGAGAAAGCAGGCAGTGAAGAGGAGATAAAAATGTTACAGATGGATATAGGGTATGAGATTGGGCCAAAATTTGGCAGATGGAGTTTAACGTAGATAAGTGTGAAGTTATCCATTTTGGCCAAAAAGTAGAAAGGCAAGTTATTATCTAAATGAGAAACAGATTCAAAATATGTCTGTGCAGAGAGATCTGGGTGCCTTTGTTCATGAATCGCATAAAGTTGGTGTAATTATAAAGACAAATGAATGTTCGCGTTTATTGCAAAAGGACTGGAGTATAAAAGTAGAGAAGTGCTGTTGCAATTGGATAGGATATTGGCGAGACCACATCTGGAGTATTATGTCCAGTTTTGGTCTCCTTATTTGAAGAAAGATGTGGTGACATTGGAGGCAGTGGAGAGGAGGTTCACCAGATTGATTCCAGGGATGAAAGGGTTGACATGCGAGGAGAGATTAAACAGTTTGGACTTATACTCGCTGACGTTTAGACGGATGAGAGGTGATCTGATTGAGGTATATAAAATACTAAAAGGGATTGATAAAGTAAATATAGACCAAATGCTCCCCCTTGTGAGGCAATCTAGAACGAGAGTTCACAGATATAGATTTTATTAAAAATATATTTTGAGGACCCAATTCTTTTTTTTCCAATTAAGGGGCAATTGAGCAGAGCCAATTCAGCTACCCTGCACATTTTTTTTTGGTTGTGGGGGTGAGACCCACGCAGACACGGAGAAAATGTGCAAACTCCATACGGACAGTGACCCGGGGCCAGGATCGAGCCCGGGTCCTCAGCACCGTGAGGCAGCAGTGCACGGTTGAGAGGCGGTAGATTTAGAACCGAGATGAGGAGGAACTACTTCTCGCAAAGGGTAGTGAATTTGTGGCACTCGCTGCCCCATAGTGCGGTGGAATCAGAATCATTAAATGGTTTCAAGGAGAAAGATATATTTCTGATGAAAAAAAAACAGATTAAAAGGGATATGGGCAACAGGTGGGAAGGTGGATTTGACACCAGGAAGAGATCAGCCATGATCTGATTGAGTGGCAGCTCGAAGGTTGAATTGCCTATTTCTACCCCCAATTGCTATGTTCCCATGTATTTACGCCATGCTGTGCATTTTTATTCTTCCTGCCAAAGTGAGCAACTTCACATGTTCCCCATAGTATACTCCACCTGTCAGATTTTTGCCCTCTCACTCAACATATCTATCTCCATCTGCGCCCTCATGTCCTCTTCACAGCATATTTTCCTACCTATCCTCGTCTTCTCTGCATTTAGCTACCAAGCCTTCACTCCCCTCATCGAATGGGATGTTACTTGCTCAACTCTTAATATCATCCAGTTCTTGCTGCATTTGCACGTGGACTGC
Organism: Scyliorhinus torazame; assembly: GCF_047496885.1. Lineage (NCBI taxonomy): Eukaryota > Metazoa > Chordata > Chondrichthyes > Carcharhiniformes > Scyliorhinidae > Scyliorhinus > Scyliorhinus torazame. The sequence goes on along the minus strand of NC_092711.1, from coordinate 181,844,405 downwards.
TTCAGTATTGTGGAGATGCAAATGCTCCTGAACATTGTGGCAATCAGCAAACATCCCGGCTTCTGACCTTATGATGGAAGGAAAGCCATTGATGAAGCATGGTTGGGCCTAGTCCCTGAGGAAAGCATGACCAATATTTATCAATATCAACATCACTAGAATCTCATACAATCCCTACAGTGCAGGAGACCATTCGGCCCATCGAGTCTGCACTGAAACTTTCTGAAAAAGCACTCTACCCATGATCACGTCCCCATCCACCCCACCCCATTTATGGAACTCCATAACCTGACCTGCACATCCCTAGACACCAAGGGCAATTTCGCATGGCCAGTCCACCTAACCTGCACAGCTTTGGACATGTGGGGGGACACCGGAGCACATGGAGGAAACCCATGCAGCTATGGGGAGAACATACAAACACCACACAGGCAGTCACCTAAGGCTGGAATTGAACCCAAGTCCCTGGCGCGGTGAGGCAACTGTGCTAACCACTGTGCCACCGTGCCACTCTAAAGTTAGATTAAAGACAGATTAGCTAGTCATCATCACATTTCTGGATGTGAAAGCTTGCCCTGTGCAGAACTGGCTGCTGTGTCACCCACTGCAATGACTGCATTTAGAAAAAAATACTTTATTGGCTGGAAAGCATTTTGGGAAAGGGGTGATCATGAAGAGTGCTATATAAATGCAAGTCTTTTTGCTTTGTTCAGTCGGGTTTAGATGATTTGAAGTGAGTTCTAATCTAGGAATTTGAAATGATCAGCGGATCCTTTCAGGAGTTTTGAATGATTTCTTTTGGGAGCTTTGAAATAGAAACTCTCGTCTCCAACTGCGAAAGAGCAGACTGGGTACATGGCCTTGAAATTAGAGCATCTGCCATCTTGGACTGAAATCAGGAAGAAGCACTTCACAAATGGTGAATGGAAGTCTGGAGGATTTTTAAGAAGTCCTGTAAAACTTGGACAACTTGCAGATTCATCTTTTAACAATACGTTGGAACTGAGCTCCAAGATGGAGTCCCCTATGGTCATGTTGAATTTGTGCTGCAATAGAATGGACTTTAATTTTGGTAATTAAGCACAGCTTTCCCCAAAAGGGGAAGGATCGGGGAATCATTGCAAGTTGATTTATAGGAGAGTCTGTGGCGTAACTTAGAAATAAACTCGTTTAAAGGCACAGACTTGCTCAAGACTCATTCTTCCTCGACCTAGTAAAATATCCAAGGATTAGACGCAAGTGGTTTCCTTAATTCCATTCATGGAAGGTAGCCATCATTGGCAATTGCAGCATTTGTTGCCTATCCCGAATATCTTTCCTCAGCCATTTCAGAAGGGCAGTTGCTGGTTTAGCAGCTCAGTTAGCTGGACAGCTGGTTTGTGATGCAGAACAAGGTTCAACAGCGCGAGTTCAATTTCCGTACCAGCTGAGGTTATCCATGAAGGCTCTTCCGCCTTCTCAACTTTGCCCCTCGCCTGGGGTGTGGTGATCCTCAGGTTAAATCACCACCAGTCAGCTCTCACTCTCAAAGGGGAATGTAGCCTATGGTCGCCTGGGAGTATGACAATTTTACTTTACTTACTTACATTGCTGCATGAGTCTGGAGTCACATGTAGGCCACACGAGGCACGAATTAGGTCTACATTAGGGAGACTAGCTTCTAATTTCAGATTTTATTAATTGAATTTAAATTCCACCAGCTGCCTTGGTGAGTTTTGACCCCATGACCTCACGGCATTAACCTGGGCCTTTGGATTACAAGTTCAACAACACTATCACTACACCACCATCCATTGATTTATTTTTTTCTTGTATGCAGAATTTTAATCTCCATCCAGTTACAGGGTAATTAACAGCAATGGATTGTTTGAACCCCAGCTACCAGATTGAACATGGCTCAGTTCTAGATGTGATGAACAGCAGAATCCAATCCTTGTAATCGCTTGTGAACTTGCCGGTGTGTCAGCAGATGGGACGACTGGGTGAAGCCCTTCCCACACACTGAGCAGGTGAACGGCCTCTCCCCAGTATGAACCCTATGGTGGGTCAGCAGATGGGACGACTGGGTGAATGCCTTCCCGCACACGGAGCAGGTGAACGGCCGCTCCTGGGTGTGAATGCGCTGGTGCGTCAGCAGGCTGGATGACTGGGTGAATCCTTTCCCGCATTCCGAGCAGGTAAATGGCCTCTCCCCGGTGTGCACCCGCTGGTGCATCAGGAGGTTGGAGGAGCAGGTGAAGCCCTTCCCGCAGGCGGAGCAGATGAACGGCCTCTTGCCGGTGTGGACCCGCTGGTGTATCAGGAGGTGGGTCGACTGGGTGAATCTCTTCCCGCACTGGGAGCAGCTGAATGGCCTCTCCCCAGTGTGAGTGCGGTGGTGCCTCAGCAGATCCTTTGAGCTTTTGAAGACGTTTTCACAAACGGAACATTTGAACGGCCTCTTGCCGGTGTGAAAGAGCTGGTGTTCAAGGAGGCTGGATGACCAAGTGAATCCTTTCCCACAGGTGGAGCAGCTGAACAGTCTGTCCCCGGTGTGAAATTGCTGGTGTGTCAGCAGGTGGGAGGACTGAGTGAATCCTTTCCCGCACTCAGAGCAGGTGAACGGCCTATCCCCGGTGTGAACTGGCTGGTGCTTCCACAATTTAGCCGTGCTTTTGAAGCTCTTCCCACAGTCAGAACATTGAAATGGTCTCTCGTCACTGTGAACAGATTGGTGTTTCTGGAGGCTAGACGACTGTGTGAATCTCTTCCCGCACATGGAGCAGGTGAACGGTCTCTCCCCTGTGTGAGTGCGTCGGTGAATCTCCAGCAGGGACGGGTAATGAAAGCCCTTCCCACAGTCCACACATTTCCACGGTTTCTCCATTGGTCAGACTCAACATGATCTTTGCTTTGAGTTTCCTATCTGTAAATCCGCCCCTTCAAACCTCTTGGAAAAAGAGTTTTTAAAAATATAAGCACTGCCAGCACAGGATAAAATTTAACACAGAAAATTCCCCAAAGCTCTAAATCCCCATCTCACATGGTGCCTTCTCGCTGTCCTCAAATCCAAGCCAATTGCACAATTTTCTACTTTATCTCTTAAGTCTCTCTTGTCTGTATCACCTGAAGGTGCTGACACTGACTGGGTTCAATTCCACACTCACTGGCTCCTCTATCTCTATCTCGGGTTCAGTTCCACACTCACTGGCTCTTCTATCTCTCTCTCGGGTTCATATCCAGGCTTACTGGTTTTTGCCTCTGTCTCTGCCTGCCCACCTCTCTGTCTCTGCCCGCCTCTCTGCCCACCTCTCTGTCACTGCCTGACCACCACTCTGCCCGCCTCTCTGTCTCTACCTGACCATCACTCTGCCCGCCTCTGTCTGTGCCTGACCATCACTCTGCCCGTCTCTCTGTCTCTGCCTGACCACCACTCTGCCCGCCTCTCTGTCTTGGCCTGACCATCATCTGCCCGTCTCTCTGTCTCTGCCTGACCATCACCTGCCCGTCTCTGTCTCTGCCCGTCCTCTCTGTCTCTGCCTGACCATTACTCTGCCCACCTCCCTGTCTCTGCCTGACCATCACTCTGCCCGCGCCTGACCATCACTCTGCCCGCCTCTGTCTGTGCCTGACCATCACTCTGCCCGCCTCTGTCTCTGCCTGACCATCACTCTGCCCGCCTCTCTGTCTCTACCTGACCATCACTCTGCCCGCCTCTCTGTCTCTGCCTGACCATCACTCTGCCCGCCTCTCTGTCTGTGCCTGACCATCACTCTGCCCGCCTCTGTCTGTGCTTGACCATCACTCTGCCCGCCTCTCTGTCTCTGCCTGACCATCACTCTGCCCGCCTCTCTGTCACTGCCTGACCATCACTCTGCCCGCCTCTCTGTCACTGACTGACCACTCTGCCCGCTTCTCTGAATTCTGCCTGACTACCACTCTGTCCGCCTCCTGAAGGTGCTGCCCCTGACTGAGTTCAGTTCCACACTCACTGGCTGCCATTTATCTCCCTCAGGCTCAGTTGCACACTCACAGGTTCCTCTTCCTCTCACACCAAAAAGTGCTGACTGACTGGGTTCATTCCCACACTCACTGGTTCCTGTCTCTCTCCTGAAAGTGCTGACTCTGACTGAGGTCAGCTCTAATTTCATGTGGTTCCTCTGAATTGCTGTTCAGCTCCACCGTCACTGGATTCTCTCCCTCACACTCACTGGTTCCCCTCTCTCTCCTGAAGGTGCTGGCACTGACTGGGATCGGTTCTACACTCACTGGCTCCTCTACCTTTCACACCTGAAGCCGCTGATTCTGTCGGAGTTCAGTTCCACATTCATTGGTTCCACTATCTCCTGAGGTGCTTAATCTGACTGGGTTCAGTTTTACACTCCTTGGTTCCACCCGTTCTCTCATGATGCTGACATGACTGGGGTCAGTTCCACACTCACTGGATGGTCTTTTCTTTTTCTCCCGCCTGAATGCACTGACTCTGTCTGGGCCGGCTCCGCATTCACCGATTCCTCCCTCTCTCTCCCGCCTGAATGCACTGACTCTGTCTGGGTCAGCTCCACTCTCACCGATTCCTCTCTTTCTCCCGCCTGAAGGTGCTGACTCTGTCTGGGGTCGGCTCCACTCTCACTGATTCCTCTCTCTCTCTCCCGCATGAATGCACTGACTCGGTCTGGGTCGGCTCCACTCTCACTGATTCCTCCCTCTCTCTCTAGCCTGAAGGTGCTGACTCTGTCTGGGGTCGGCGCCACCCTCACTGATTCCTCTCTCTCTCTCCCTCCTGAATGCACTGACTCTGTCTGGGGTCAGCTCCACCCTCACTGATTCCTCTCTCTCTCCCTCCTGAAGGTGCTGACTCTATCTGAGGTCGGTTCCACACTCACGGATTCCTTTCTCTTTCCCTCCTGAAGCTGCTACCTTTGTCTGGGGCTGTCTCCACACTCACTGGCTTCTCTCTCTCTCTCTATGCTGAAGGTGCTGACTGACTGGGGTCAGCTCCAATTTCACATTTCCTCTCCCTTTTCTAAAAGTGGGGTTCAGTTCCATCCTCACTGGTTCCTCTCGCAAAGATGCTGACTCTGACTGGGTTTAGTTCCTCACTCATTGGTTCCTCTCTCCTGAAGATGCTGTTCACTTCCACACTCACTGATTCCTCTCTCTCTCTCCCTCCTGAAGATGCAGACTCTGACTGAATTCATTTCCTCACTCAGTGGTTCCTCCCCATCTCCTGAAGGTGCCGAATCTGACTGAGATTAGCTCCACACTCACGGGTTCCCCTCTCTATCTCTCTCCCCTGAGGGTGTTGACTCTGACTGGGTTCAGTTCCATACTCACTGGTTCCTCACTCACCGAAAGGTGCCAATTCTGACTGTTCAGTTGCAAACTCACTGCTTTGTCTCTCTCTTTCTCTCCTGCAGCTTTTCACTGACTGGATTCAGTTAAACACTCGCTGCTTCCTCTCTCTCGCACTCCTGAAGGTGCTGACTCTGACTGGGTTCAGTTCCACACTTCCCGGCCCACTCCGCATTTAGTTACAGATGCTCCCCGGCCCAGTCTCTATTCCTCCTCAATTGACAGACGCTCCTCAGCACAGTCTCTATTCCTTCTCCATTGACAGACGCTCCCCGGCCCAGTCTCTATTCCTCCTCCATTGACAGACGCTCCCTGGCCCAGTCTCTATTCCTCTTCCATTGACAGACGCTCCCCGGCCCAGTCTCTATTCCTCCTCCATTGACAGACGCTCCCCGGCCCAGACTCTATTCCTCCTCCATTGACAGATGCTCCCCGGCCCAGTCTCTATTCCTCCTCCATTGACAGACGCCCCCCGGCCCAGACTCTATTCCTCCTCCATTGACAGATGCTCCCCGGCCCAGTCTCTATTCCTCCTCCATTGACAGACGCTCCCCGGCCCAGTCTCTATTCCTCCTCCATTGACAGATGCTCCCCGGCCCAGTCTCTATTCCTCCTCCATTGACAGATGCTCCCCGGTCCAGTTTCTAGTCCTCCTCCATTGACAGACACTCCCTGACTGAGCTGACACTGCGCATGCTCTGCCCGTGGTCGGACCGAAAGGAAACGGAGAATTGGGAGATAACGTTCATACTTTTACACTCGTCTCTCGGGGAAGATATTAATGCTCCCCAGCTCGTCCAGCGGCCTCCCTCTGCACTCGATGTTTCACAACATTTGCCTTCCGCCCGCGGAAGCGGTAATTTTATCACCTCTTGCTGGCGTTCATCTTTCCGCCGACCGCCCTGAACTGCGCATGCTCTAGCTAGAAAACGTCCAGTGAGTGATTGACGGCAGGTGAGGACCAATAGGAGAGGGGGGCGGTTCTAGGGTACCGAGCCTGAGCAAGCTGGTCCTCCAATCAATTGGAGTGAATGAGGGGGCGAGGCTTGTGGGAACCGAGCGTGAGCGACTGCGAGGGCATCAAACCGGACGTGATGTACGAGGGTGGGGAACAGAGCGTGGTCCCTCCAACCAATTGGAGTGAATGAGTGGGCGCGTCTGCGGAACCGAGCGTGAGCGGCAGATCCTCTAACCAATCGGAGGGAACGAAGGGGGCAAGTCTCCCAACCAATCGGAGTGAATGATGAGGGCGGGGGTTAGCCTGCATCCTCCCTCTCGTTGACCAAACTCTGTATCATTTGAAGCCTGGTCTGAAAGCCCAGGAAAAACCTGGACCTTCGTGTTTGAGACTTTAAACCCCTGTGCTGGGGGCTGGAGCAAACAAGACGTGTGAGTGAAATGAATTCATTGAGATCAAGGACAGCAGGGATTACCTGATGCGATAAGAAGAAATCGCTTGTCACAAGTAGGCTTCAAATGAAGTTACTGTGAAAAGCCCCTAGTCGCCACATTCCGGCGCCTGTTCGGAGAGGCTGATAATGCAATATCCTGATTGTCTCGTTCACAGAGTTGCAGGATGGTGACAGCACGAAGCAGGTTATTCGGCCCTTCCTATCTGGGTCGGCCCTCTGAACAGTTCACCTCCCGCCACTCCCCTTACACATTCTTCCTTTTCAGATAATGACCAAACTCCCTCTAGAATGCCTCGATGGAACCTGCCTCCACCACACTCTCAGCTGGTGCATTCCAGATCCTGACCACCTGCTACGTGAAAGGGCTTTCCTCAATTCCTCATTGCCCCTTTTGCCAATGGCCTTAAATATGTGCCCTCATGCCCTTCCACCAATGGGAATTATGACCTTCGGAATATAGGAGCAGGGATAAATCTTTCAGCCCTTCGAACCTGCTCCTCCATTCAACTGGGTCCTGGCTGACCGTTGAGCTCAACGCTATCTCCATATCCCTTAATATCTTTAATTTCTAGAAACTGATCTCACTCTTGAACATGCTCAGGAGCTGACTCTTCGCAACTCTCTGGGGGGAAAAATTCCAAAGATTCACCACTGTCAAACTGTAGAAATTCCCCCTCATCCCAGTGGTAAATGGTGTGCCCCTTATCCTGAGATTGTGTTCCCCAGTTTTCGATTCTAGCCCTCTCCCCACCCCCTCCCTGTCCCATCACTTCTCCGGTCAGGGGAAATATCCTTCCTGCATCTACCCTGTCGAGCCCTGTTACACTTTTGTATGCATCAAAGAAATAGTTCTCCTTGTGAACGGTTTTGCTCCCCTTATCTCAGGAAAGATATACTGTTGTTGGTATTCCAGAAAAGGCTCACTAGGTTGAACCCGGGTATGGAGGGATTTTCTTATGACGAGAGGTTGAGTAGGTTGGGCCTGTACTCATTGTCGTTTAGAATGAGAGGCAACCATATTGAGACATATCGGATTCTCAGGGGATTGACAGTGTAGATGCTGAGAGGATGTTTCCACTTTTAGGAGGAACAGAGGATATCATCTCAGAGTAAGGGGTCACTCATTTAAGACAGAGAAGAGGAGGAATTTCTTCTCAGAGGGTAGTGAATCTGTGGAGTTCTTTACTGCAGAAGCTGGGTCACTAAGTATGTTCAAGACTGAAGTAGACAGACTTTTCTTAAGTCTGGGAATCAAGGGTTAACGTGGAAACGTGGAGTTGACAATTATCAAAATCAGCCATCATATAATTGAATGGCGGAGTGGACTAAATGGCGAATGGCCTACTTCAGCTCCTCCATCTATTACAACAGCTTGGACTAGTGCGTGGTCAATTCCAGGCCCACTTGACCCGGAGTCACAACACAATTGAATTAACCAATAATTCTTAGAAAAATACCTGAAGTCTTTGGCCCTTGGCTGCCCAATAATTACAGTCACCAGGTTTGTAAATGTAAACACAATTACCTTTTATTTCTAACAAGAACTATTTCTAAATATGCAACAAATACAGAGAATCCCTACAGTGCAGGAGGATGCCATGCGGCCCATCGGGTATGCTTCAACTCACTGAAAAAGCACTCTAACCTCGGCCCAATCACCCTTCCTATCCCTGTAACCCCACCGAGGGACAATTTAGCATATCCAATCCAGTCCACATCTTTGGACTGATTGTGAGAGGAAACCGGAGCACCCGGAGGAAACCCACGAGGAGAAGATTGTGCAAACCTCACAGACAGTCGCCCGAGGTCGGAATAGAACCCAGGTACCTGGTGTTGTAAGGCAGCAGTATCAACTGTGCCACAATAATGGTTTCATGGTCATCTTTAGACTTTTAAATCCTGGTATTTTATTAAGTTTTTAATTGCACCATCTGCAGTGGTGGGATTAGAACCTAGGTCTCCAGATCATTATCCTTGGTCTCTGCATTACTAGTCCAATACGCCACAGCCTCCACATAAAAACCTTCCAGTGGCGCTTCTAGACTACTTCAAAGCTCCCCATCTTGAAATTGAATGCAGGTCTCCCGCGTGACAGGCACGGACACTAACCACTATACTAATGAGGAACTCTACAACTGGTTAACTATCAATTAATTCCTAATCCCACATTTTTACTTGCCCCCACCTTCTACACACACACACACATACACATGACAGACAAATACAGAGGGGAGGAAGGGGGTGAAAATAAGAAGTGAACGGAAAAAAAATCTTTGTTTTGGGTTGGTGCAGACTGGGTGGGTGTGGAAATATAGAAAAGAACAATTATAGATTGCAAAGTATGTTGGGACATTATATCCGGTCAACTTAGGGTTAAAGCTTACTTCACAAACCATCGGCAGTTGAAACCACATATTGCAAAAATAATCCTGCAGCAACTGAGGCCATCTGTATTCTTAACTTCAGGTTTAACCACAATGGGGGCGTGATGACCAATGCCAGACAATAAGCAAATCAGATGAGAATAACGATATTAAGAGGGAGTGTGGAACACACAGTGAATGCTGCAAAATTATATTAAAGATGAACCATTACATGTGAATCTATGGAATTTGTTTACCAGTGTATAAATATGTTCTAATTACTGGTGATTCGCAGAGTTGCTGGCCTAGCCTTTGTCTAGGCACTCTCCCCTTGAGCACAAGTAGAAAATAAATGAACAATCTAACGGTACTGCTCATGAGTTAAGTCTTACTCGGAGTTGCGATTTCGACAATGGGCCAAATGGCCTCCTTTGCACTGCAGGGATTCTATGATTTTATTCAATTAAAGGTGATCTTTAAATATCAGTCTCTCCAGGGGAGACATTTGAATAGTGGCAATGTCACTGGACTAGCAATCTAAAGGCCAGACTGATGTTCTGGGGACATAGGTTCAAACCTACTCGAGCAACAAAATATCAATGAATGAAATCTGGGGCGAAATTCTCCGGTATCGGCGCGATGTCTGCCGACCGGCGCCAAAAACGGCGCAAATCAGTCGGGCATCGCGTCGCCCCAAAGGTGCGGAATCCTCCACATCTTGGGGGGCCGAGCCCTAACGTTGAGGGGCTAGGCCCGCGCTGGACTGATTTCCGCCCCGCCAGCTGGCGGAAGTGCCCCGCCAGCTGGCGCGGAAATGACATTGCCGGGCGGCGCATGCGCGGGAGCGTCAGCGGCCGCTCACGGCACCCCGCACATGCACAGTGGAGGGAGTCTCTTCCGCCTCCGCCATGGTGGAGACCGTGGCGAAGGCGGAAGGAAAAAAGTGCCCCCACGGCACAGGCCCACCTGCGGATCGGTGGGCCCCGATTGTGGGCCAGGCCACCGTGCGGGCACCCCCCGAGGCCAGATCGCCCTGCGCCCCTCCCCCCCCCCCAGGACCCCGGAGCCCGCCCGCGACGCCTTGTCCCGCCGGCAAGAGAGGTGGTTTAATCCACGGCGGCGGGACAGGCATCCTAGCAGCAGGACTTCGGCCCATCCGGGCCGGAGAATCGCGGGGGGGGGCCCCGCCAACCGGCACGGCACGATTCCCGCCCCCGCCGAATATCCGGTACAGGAGAATTCGGCAACTGGCGGGGGCCGGATTCACGCCAGCCCCCGGCGATTCTCCGACCCGGCGGGGGGTCGGAGAATCTCGCCACTTGAATCAAAAGCAAGTCTTGGGAATAATGACCCATCCACTGCGTAAAAATCCATCTGGTTCACTAATGTCCTTTACGGAAGGAAATCTGCCGTCCTTACTGGATCTTACATGACCCAGAGAACCTGCCTCTCTGACATTTAGCCCCCTTGGTTCAAGGTCAAAGAGGGAAGGGGCAAGAAATAAGCTGGCCGTGCAGTGATGCCCACATGCCATGAGAGAGTGTTTGATTATCCCACACAAGGTGGCATCGAGGTACTGTCACTGGACGATTAATCCAGAGACCCAGGGTAATGCTCTGGGGACCCTGGTTCCAATTTAATCACGGAAGATGATGAAATTGGAATTGAATGAAAATCGGTACTGAAAAATCTAATGGTGACTCAAATCTCAACTGGCTAATTAATGCCCTTGAAAGAAGGAAATATGCCGTCCTTACCAGTGTGGACTACAAGTGACTTCAGATCCACAGCAACGTGAATACCCTCAGAGGGTAAATGCCCTCTGATGCAAGCCATTCAATTCAAGGGCAATTAGGGTTAAGCAGCAAATACTGGCACGTCCAATGAATAAAAAATAAAAGTTCAGTTTATTGTGGTTTACACATTATGAATCCAATCAAGCTGCTCCAGTGCCCATTGTAGAGTCAGTTGGTGACGTGGTTTAATCACCAAAGATCACGTCTGTCTTCATTTCCGGCCTGTCTTCCTGCTCAGCCCGAATTTACTTGAGTCAACTTCCTGTGGTCAGAGTTCAGTTAAACAACCTCCCTGGCTGACTGTACTTGCTGCATTGGTTACTCAAGCCATAGTTTAATGTCAAAACGTTTTTAAAAGCCCATTTATTTTCTGAAACATGTTGGCTTTCGGTTTTCTGCAACATATTTCAGGAAAGATGTATTGGTCTTGGAGATGTGCAGGGTAGGTGGGTCGGCCATGCTAGAAATTGCCCCTTTGTGTCCAAACATGTGCAGGTTAGGTGGAGTTATAGGGTGGGTTCCGGGGATAGGGTGGGGGGTGGGCCTAAATGGGATGCTCTTTTGGAGGGTCGGTGCAGACCTGATGGGATGAATGGCCTCCTTCTGCACTGTAGGGATTCTATGGTATAGCTCAGACTCACAAGGGTTAATAGTGGCATCAACGTAAGATAAAAGCAGAACACAAACTGAAAATGCTGCATAAACTCACCAGACAGCATTCTGTGGAGACAGAAATAGAGCCATTCTTATTCATTCACAGGTGTGGGCTTCGCTGGCTCGGCCATCATTTATTGCCCATCCCTAATTGCCCCAGAGAAGGTGGTGGGTGAGCTGCCTTCTTGAACCGCTGTCATCCATGTTGTGTAGATGACACCCAAGTGCTGTTAAGGAGGGAGTTCCATGCTAAAACCTTGAATATATTCAAGAGGCGGCTAGATATAGCACTTGGGGAGAATGGGATCAAAGGCTATGGGGAGAAAGCAGGATTAGGCTATTGAGTTGGATGATCAGCCATGATCGTGATGAATGGCGGAGCAGGCTCGAAGGGCCAAAAGGCCTCCTCTTTAGGCAGCACGGCGGCGCAGTGAGTTAGCCCTGCTGCCTCACGGCACCGAGGTCCCAGGTTCGATCCCGGCTCTGGGTCACTGTCTGCGTGGAGTTTGCACATTCTCCCCGTGTTCGCGTGGGTTTTGCCCCCACAACCCAAAGATGTGCAGGGTAGGTGGATTGGCCGTGCTAAATTGCCCCTTAATTAGAAAAAATGAATTGGGTACTCTAAATGTATTTTAAAAATAGGCCTCCTCCTGCTCCAATCTTCTATGTATGTATCTATGTATGTATTATGACCTGTAAAACTGAAGGAACAGCACAGTTGCTTCACAGCACCAGAGTCCCAGCTTGGGTCACTGTCTGTGCGGAGTCTGCACATACTCCCTGTGTCTGCGTGCATTTCCTCCGGGTGCTCCGGTTTCCTCCCACAGTCCAAAGATGTGCAGGTTAAGTGGATTGGCCATGCTAAATTGCCCTTTGTGTCCAAAAGATGGGGTGGGGTTACTGGGTAATGGGGATAAGGTGAAGGTGTGGGCTTGGTAGGGTGCTCTTTCCAAGGGCCGGTGCAGACTCAATGGGCCAAATGGCCTCCTTCTGCACTGCAAATCCTATGAGTATGAACAGCAGATAGATTTCCAAGTCGGGTGGTGAGTGACGTGGAGGGGATCCTCCAGATGGAGGGGTTCCCAGGCTGCCCGTGTCCTACTAGATGTGGGTTGTGGGTTTGAAAGGTGCTGTCTAAGGAACCTTGGTAAGTTGCTGCAGTGCATCTAATCGATGGTAGGCACGGCTGCCACTGTTCATCGGTGGTGGAGGGATCTAACATTTCTGGAACGGGTAGCAAGCAAGCGGGGCTGCTTTGTCCTGGATAATGTTGAGCTTCTTGAATGTTGTTGGAGCTGCACTCATCCAGGCAAGTGATAATATTCCATTACACTCCTGAGTCGTGCCTTGTAGATCGTGGGTAGGTTTTAGGGAGTCAGGAGGGGAGTTACTGGGGTGGCACGAGGCACAGCCTATGGCGCTGAGGACCTGGGTTTGATTCCCGGCCCTGAGTCACTGTCCGTGTTGAGTTTGCACATTCTCCCTGTATGTGCGTGGGTTTCACCCCCACGACTCAAAGATGTGTAGGTTGAGTGGATTGGCCATGCTAAATTGCCCCTTAATTGGATAAAAAAAATAATTGGATACTCTAAATTTAAAAAAAGAGGGGAATTACTCACAACAGGATTCCTAGCCTCTGACCTGCTTTTGTATTTATATGGCTTGTCCAGTTCGATTTCTGGTCAATGGCAACCCCCAGGATGTTGATTGTGGGGCATTCAGCTATGTTAATACTAATGAATATCTAGGGTTTGAAGGATTGAAGGGTATTTTAGAAATACCTGGCTTCTACAGGGTTAGAGTCTCTCCAGTTGGAGTTGGTCATTACATTGAGCCTGATGGCAAGGTTACACATAGCAGATAATCAAGCTCACAAGAATGCAAACTGTCTCTCCAGGGTTTAATAAGAGCAAGTAGAAGTACACTGGGTCCATGGACAATCTTCACAAATCTGTTCCAATGGACAAAGCAGTCAAAGTGGACTCTTCCTGTCAGCGAGTTTGGATCATGCTCAAGCCTGGGGATTGATTAGACCTGACCGTTGGCTGCCTTAGCACCTGCTAATCTCTCGCCTTGGATTGGATCAGAAGCACCGATCCATCTGGTTATCACCTGCTACACGGTCCGCGAGCTTAGAATTAATGTCACCACCCAGACGTTGTGCCTTTAATTGTCTGGCATTTCACCCATTAACACAGGGGCTCAGTGAAGCTTCAGTGATCAGAGGACAGAGCACATTGTTCAACTGAATAAAATCCCATTGTACTTCGGCAGCCATTAATATAAGGAAGTCACGGGCAATTCCAGGAGGGTATTCAGAAGAAACTCCTTTCCCCAGGGAGTGGTCAGAACAGGGAACTCGCTCATCAACTCATGGTTGAGTCGATTAATATTGTTGCTTTTGAGTGAAAGTTAGGTAAACGGTTAAGAGTCAAAGCAACAGGAGGGGTTCAAATGAAGTTGGGTGGGAGAAGGCTCACCTGGAACACAAAGAGAGGAGATGGTGGCATAGTGACATGCCACTGGACTAGCTCAGTTAGATAGACAGCTGCTTTGTGATGCAGAGAGAGGCCAACCGTGCGGGTTCAAATCCTGTACAGGCTGAGGTATTCATGAAGGCTCCGCACCTTCTCAACCTCACCCCTCACCTGCGTTGTGGTGATCCTCAGGTTAAATCACCACCAGCCAGCTCTCCCCCTCAAAGGGGAAAGTAGCCCATGGTCATCTGGGACTATGGCAACTTTTACTTTAATACAGACATACACATCTGGGGGAAATGCCACCACAGCATAGCTGGTGGGATTTGAATTCAGTAAATAAATCTGGAATGATAAGGCTACTCCCAGTAATGGTGACCATGAAAGTTTTACCAATTGTTGTAGAAACCCATCCGGTTCATTAATATCCCCTTTAGGGAAGGAAATGTGCCATCCCTACCAGGTCTGTCCTACACGTGACTTTGCAGCAATGCAGTTGGCTCTTATCTGCCCATCTGCAAGGGGCACTCAATTCAAGGGCAATTGGGAATGGGCAATAAATTCTGCCCTTACCAGAGAAACACATGAAAGAATCAACACAGGAAATTAGTGAGTTGTGTCAAACTGTCTGTTTCTATGCTGCAGATTTCAATTACTTCAAGAGTTAACATACATAATTCACAAGAAGGGAATAATCCAAACAACGGGTCTTTTTTTTTTAATAACTTGCCATAGAAGAGTGCAATGAAGGTTCACCAAATTAATACCTGCAATGGAGGTATTAATTCTAAGGAAAGAGTATGGCACAGTGGTTTAGACTGCTGCCTCACATCTCCAGGGGCCCAGGTTCGATTCCAGCCTTGGGTGACTGTGGAGTTTTCGCGTTCTCCCCATGTCAGTGAGGGTTTCCTCCCACAGTCCAAAGATGTGGTTAGGTTGATTGCCACACTAGGTGTCCAAAGGTGCGCAGGTTAGGTGGGGTTCCAGGGATAGAACGGGCAGAGTGAGCCTAGGTAGGTAAGAGGGTGGGTGCAGACTCAATGGGCCAAGTGGCCTCCTTATGCACTCTAGGGACCCTGTGGATTCTAAATAGACTGGGCCTTTATTCTCTGTGGTTTAAAAAAATGAGAGGTGATCTCAATCGAATGTACCAAATTCCTGCAAGGCTCGACAGGCTAGATGCAGGAAGAAGGGTTCCCTTGGCTGGGGTTGTGGGTGTGGTGGGGCAGGGTGGGTGGTCTTTAACCAGGTTGCACAGTCTCAGGATAAGGGGCAGGTCAGCTAGGACTCAGGTGAGGAATTTCTTCACTGAGGGGGTGATGAATCTGAATTGTCTGACCCAGGGAGCTGTAGAGACTCAGGTCATTGAATGTATTTCAGACTATGTTCAATAGAATTGGACATATCAAAAACATCAGGGATAGTACAGGAAATTAGTGTCGAAGTGGAAGATCATCCACAAACTCATTGAATGGTGGATTGGGCTCGGAGGGTTGAATGGCAGAGTGAGCTCGAAGGGCTGAATGGCCTACTCCTGCTCCTATTTCTTATGTTTGAAAGATTGCATAACACTGAATTTGTAAAAGCTCCAATTCTCCCTAGCTATCAACAGGACCCTGCGCTACTGAACAGTGTGAACTGACTGGTGCTTTCGCAGGTTACAGGCCTTTTTAAAGCTCTTCCCGCAGACAGAGCACTTAAACAGTGTTGGCACATGGACTCGCTGGTGGCTCTGCAGGTTCGATGACTGGGTGAATCCCTTCCCACACACGGAGCAGGTGAACGGCCTATCCCCGGTGTGAACCCGCTGGTGAGTCGCTAAAACCCATTGCCGTTTGAAGCCCCTCCCACAGTCCAGGCACTTGAACGGCCTCTCATCGGTGTGGACCCGCTGGTGCGTCAGCAAGTTGGATGAACGAGAGAATCCCTTCCCGCACTCAGAGCAGGTGAATGGCCTCTCACCGCTGTGGACCCGCTGGTGTGTGCGCAGGTTGGATGCCTGGGTGAAACCCTTCCCGCACTCAGGACAGGTGAACGGCCTCTCCCCGGTGTGAACCCTCTGGTGTATCAGCAGAGGGGTCGACTGAGTGAATCCCTTCCCGCAGATGGAGCAGGTGAAGGTTCGCTCCAAAGCACGATCATGTTGGTGTCCCTTCAGCCTTCGGGAGCTGCTGAAACTCATCCCACATTCAGAGCATTTGAAACGTCTCTCATCACTGTGAACTTGCTTGTGCTTCACCAGATGGGTTAACCGGCAGTACCCCTTCCCACAGACGGAGCAGATGAAGGGCCTCTCCCCGGTGTGGACACGCTGGTGCGCCAGCAGGTTAAAGGATCGACTGAATCCCTTCCCGCACTGAGAGCAGGTGAACAGCCTGGGCCTGGTGTGCAGGTGACGGTGCTGCTGCAGTTCCTGGAGGCTCTTGAAGCTCTTTCTACAGTCGGAACATCCAAATGGTCGCTCAGCTGTGTGAGCCAGCTGGTGCCTTGCCAGATTCTGGGCGCATTTAAAGGTCTTCCCACAGCCAGAACATCGAAATGGCCGCTCCTCGGTGTGAACAAGCTGGTGCGACCGCAAGTGGGACAGGTAAACAAATCGCTTCCCGCATACGGAGCAGGAGTGCGTATTCTTCCCGATCTGACCCCGACTAGCCTGCAACTCAGGCGACAACCCGTCGTCTCCCATTTCGCCGGGCGACATCTCCCCGGCACGGTTCTCCACATGTCTCTTTGTGATAGGTGAGTCGGCAGATCCACTTGGGAAACATGGCTGTGGCTGATCGGTGTTGCTGCTGCTACCGCCGCTGCTCCCTTCCCCTTCCATTCGCAGAGACCAATGACATTCAAGACCCTGACAAACTGCTGGAACAGGCTTGGGGTTGCGGCTAGGTGGGGTGGCCAGGGAGGAAGCTGAAGCTGAGTGGCTTGCTCCTGCGATCCCACTGAACTCGGGTCAAAGATTGTGGGGGAAGGAGGGTGGAGGTGGAAGCAAGAGTTTTGAGGATAGAACACTAAATCTAATATTACGGATGGAATAGGTGAGGGGGGATGCAGAGTTTGTGGAGGCAGGGAGCGAGGATAATGTGGCAGAGTTGAGGTTTCAGCTCGGTGACCTTTCGTGAGAACATGTAAACCCAGAACATGTTGGTGATCACAGGGGCAGAGCTGGGGCATCAATGGCGGCCAGTCCCACCCATAATCCCCCGCGCCTCGGAAAACGGCCTACATCGGCGATCGGCAGGCCATTGAGCGAGCGACGCTGGCTGGAAAGTCAGCTTGATCGCGGAGGGAGGGACATATATAAAATCAATCCATCCGAACCGCAGCGTTCAAGCGCTGCCCGCCCGTGCAGGTTCCTCCCTCGGCAGCCCCACCGTACCTTGTAATGGCCGCCAGCACCGCGATGATTGACGGCTGCTCTGACCAATAGGGGAGCTCGGAGGACCGAGCTGGGAGGACTGGCAGCCTTGTATCCTCTACATACTGGGCGGGGCTTAGGGCGGCCCCTCGGCCACTCACCGCAGACGGAGAGGGCGGGGCTATTCTCCAGGTTGCTCAGGGAGCAGCAGGAGGGGAGCTTGGCAGTGCTAGGGTGGGTGGTGGTGATGATGGGAGCGGGGGGACGGGTGAGAGACTTGGAGTGTTAGACTGTAGTTGTCACCTTGTCCCATTAGTCCACGAATAGGTCTGAGTGAGCCTCCATAGAATCATTGGACAAGGAGGCCATCCGGCCCACTGGGTGTGCACCGACCCTCCGAAAGTGAACCCTACCTCGCACCACCTCCTTCCCCCCCCCCCCTCCTGCGCCCTAACCCCATGACCCCACCTACCTGGCATATCCTTGGATGCTAAGGGACAATTTATCATGGCCAATCCACCTAACCTGCATATCTTTGGACTGTGGAAAGAAACCGGAGCACATGGAAGAAACCCACACAGATACAGGGAGAACATGCAAACTCCACCTGAGACAGTCACCTAAAGCTGAAATCGAACCCTGGCTCTACTGGTGTGAGGCAGTTGTGCTAGCCATTGTGCTACCGTGTGCCACTCTCATTTCAGCTATTTCAATATTAGATTGAATCACACTTTTTAAAAAATAAATTTAGAGTACCCAATTATTTTTTTCCAATTAAGGGGCAATTTAGCGTGGCCAATCCACCTACCTTGCACATCTTTTAGGTTGTGGGGGTGAGACCCACACAGACACGGGGAGAATGTGCAAACTCCACACGGACAGTGACCCAGGACCAGTATCGAACCCGGGCCCTCAATGGCATGATGCAGCAGTGCTAACCACTACACCACCGTGCCACCAAGAAATATAAGAATCACACATAATTATTAATTCCACTCCAGTGCTCACTATTTCTCTGTGTATTTGTCGACAAGGTCAAGGTGATGAAAGGTATGGATAAAGTAGACGTGGAGTGGATGCTTCCTCTTATGAGGCATTAGACCATAAGACATAGGAGCAGAAGTAAGGCCATTCGGCCCATCGAGTCCACTCCACCATTCAATCATGGCTGATTTCAACTCCATTTACCCGCTCTCTCTCCACAGCCCTTAATTCCTCGAGAAATCAAGAATTTATCAACTTCTGTCTTAAAGACACTCAACGTCCCGGCCTCCACCGCCCTCTGTGGCAATGAATTCCACAGACCCCCCACTCTCTGGCTGAAGAAATTTCTCTTCATCTCTGTTCTAAAGTGACTCCCTTTTATTCTAAGGCTGTGCCCCCGGGTCCTAGTCTCCCCTGCTAATGGAAACAACTTCCCTACATCCACCCTATCTAAGCCATTCATTATCTTGTAAGTTTCTATTAGATCTCCCCTCAACCTCCTAAACTCCAATGAATATAATCCCAGGGTCCTCAGACGTTCATCGTATGTTTGGCCTACCATTCCTGGGATCATCCGTGTGAATCTCCGCTGGACCCGCTCCAGTGCCAGTATGTCCTTCCTGAGGTGTGGGGCCCAAAATTGCTCACAGTATTCTAAATGGGGCCTAACTAATGCTTTATAAAGCTTCAGAAGTACACCCCTGCTTTTATATTCCAAGCCTCTTGAGATGAATGACAACATTGCATTTGCTTTCTTAATTACGGACTCAACCTGCAAGTTTACCTTTACAGAATCCTGGACTAGGACTCCCAAGTCCCTTTGCACTTCAGCATTATGAATTTTGTCACCGTTTAGAAAATAGTCCATGCCTCTATTCTTTTTTCCAAAGTGCAAGACCTCACACTTGCCCACGTTGAATTTCATCAGCCATTTCTTGGACCACTCTCCTAAACTGTCTAAATCTTTCTGCAGCCTCCCCACCTCCTCCATACTACCTGCCCCTCCACCTATCTTTGTATCATCGGCAAATTTAGCCAGAATGCCCCCAGTCCCGTCATCTAGACCGTTAATATATAAAGAGAACAGCTGTGACCCCAACACTGAACCCTGCGGGACACCACTCGTCACCGGTTGCCATTCCGAAAAAGAACCTTTTATCCCAACTCTCTGCATTCTGGAACAAGAGGTCATAGTCTTAGGATAAGCGGTCGCAAATTTAAAATAGAGATGAGGATAAAGTACTTCACGCAAAGAGTTATAAATCCAAGGGGCTGGTTCAGCACACTGGTCTAAATCGCTGGCTTTTAAAGCAGACCAAGGCAGGCCAGCAGCACGGTTCAATTCCCATACCAGCCTCCCCAAACAGGTGCCGGAATGTGGCGACTGGGGGCTTTTCACAGTAATGTAATTGGAGCCTACTTGTGACAATAACTGATTTTTTTTTTTAAAGATCTGTGGAATTCGCTCCTCCAGAGTGCAGTGGATGCTGGGGTAGTCAGTAAATTTAAGGAGGAGTTAGACAGGTTTTAAATTAGTAATGGGTTGAAGGGCTACGGAGAAAGGGCAGGACGGTGGATTTGAAGCCATGATGACATCAGTCATGATCGTATTGAATGGTGAGCAGGCTTGAGAGGCTAAATTCCCTACTCCTGCTCTCAGTTCTTATGTTCTAAGAAATAACTATTCTATCTAATTCCACCTTCCAACTCTTGGTCTGTAGCCCTGTAAGTAACAGCACCTCAAACACAAATTTGGTGTTCTTGATTGATAAGGGAATTTCTTGATTAATAAAGGGGATCGGGGTTTGGGGGAGAAAGCAGGAGAATGGGGATGAGGAAAATATCAGCCATGATCGAATAGTGGAGCACAGGCAATAGGCCAAATGGCCTAATTCTGCTCCTGTATCTTTATGGTCTTATGGTCATAGAGTTTTCCAGCAAAGCAAGAGGTCCTTCAGCCCATTGTGTCTGCGCCAGCCATTAAGCACCTGTCTATTCCAATCCTATTTCCCAGCAATTGGTCCGTGACCTTCTTTGCTGAAGCGTTTCAAGGGCAGCACGGTAGCATTGTGGATAGCACAATTTCTTCACAGCTCCAGGGTCCCAGGTTCGATTCTGGCTTGGGTCACTGTCTATGCGGAGTCTGCACATCCTCTGCGTGGGTTTCCTCCGGGTGCTCCGGTTCCCTCCCACAGTCCAAAGATGTGCAGGTTAGGTGGATTGGCCATGATAAATTGCCCTTAGTGTCCAAAATTGCCCTTAGTGTTGGGTGGGGTTACTGGGTTATGGGGATAGGGTGGAGGTGTTGACTTGGGTAGGGTGCTCTTTCCAAGAGCCGGTACAGACTCGATGGGCCGAATGGCCTCCTTCTGCACTGTAAATTCTATGATCAAGTGCTCATCTCAATACTTCTTAAATGTTGTGAGGGTTCCTGCCTCCACCACCCTTTCAAACAGTGAGTTCCAGATTTCCCACCACCCTCTGGGTGAAGCAGCTTTTCCCCTCCAAATCTCCTGCTCTTCACCTGAAATCTATCCCCCTGGTTACTGACCCCTCCACGAAGGGGAAAAGGTTCTCCTTATCTACCCTATCGATGTCCCTCATAATTTTGTACACATTAACAGCAACTTGGACAAATATGGATTTATTAGGCAATGGCAGCAAAAAAAGTGTCAAAGGCCACATCCTGCTTAACTAGTTGAAGGTTTTTTTAATGAACTAATGGGGAACATAATTGCTGCAGGCAAATTACTGTGGATGCTGTAATCTGAAACAAGACCAAAAAATGCTGGACAATCTCAGCAGATCTGACAGCACCTGTGGAGAGAGAAGGGAGCTAACATTTAGAGCCTGGATGACTCTTTGTCAGAGCTGGAGAAAACTGGAAATAGGATGAGATTTATACTGTTGTGGGGGGCGGGGGGAGAGGGGGGCATGGAGCAGTAGGGCTGGATAAATGGCCAGTGATAGGCGGAGATAGGCAAAGAGGTCATGGGTAAAAAGACAAAGGGAAGGTGGTGATAATGGCTAAGAAGGGCGCTGACAGTGGCACATTAAGAGATCAGAATGTGTTAATGGCAGAACAAAGATTAGCAGCGTGTCAAAGGACAACTTGGAACAGGGAACAGATAGCCCTCGCGGGGCTTAGTGAGGAACATAATAGGGTTGATGAGGGTAATGCAATTCATGTGGCATACCAGATATGGCAGAGCAAAAGGTGATTGATTCTTGGTGTGATTTATTCATGGGATATGGGCATCGCTGGCTGGGCCAACATTTGTTGCCTATCCCTAATTTCCCTTGAATTGAATGGCTTTCTCAGCCATTTCAGAGGGCATTTAAGAGTCAATGATATTGCTGTGGATCTGGAATCACATGTAGGCCAGTCCAGGTAAGGATGGTCGATTTCCTTCCCTAAAGGGTATTTAGTGAACCAGATGGGATTTGGCAATTGGCAATCAAATTAAAATTTTCGCCATCTGGTGGGATTCAAACACAAGTCCCCAGAGTATAACCCTGAGTCTCTGGATTACTAGTCCAATGACAATACCACTATGTCACAGCAAAGCTGAAGCCCCTGATATAAACTGATAGCTACATGGATGCAAAGTTGGCTAAACGACGGGAAATGGCACATAATGGTGCACAGTTGCTTGCCAGATTGAATGAAGGTGGGTTTAATATCCTGCACGGGACCTACGGAGTGGGAATGCTTGTCGTCCTCTTGCTCCTTGAGGGGTGAGGTATCTCAATGACCCACTGTACATAAGATTGGCCAGTGGTTAGCACTGCTGCCTCACAGCGCCGAGGTCCCAGGTTCGATCCCGGCTCTGGGTCACTGTCCGTGTGGAGTTTGCACATTCTCCCCGTGTCTGCGTGGAGTCTCACCCCCACAATGCAAAGATGTGCTGATTGGGTGGATTGGCCACGCTAAATTGCCCCTTAATTGGAAAAAAAGAATTGGGTACTCTTAAGTTGATACATTTTTTAAAAGGTTGGCCAGTGAGGCACCGACCAGGCAGGAACCCAATAGGGGTCTACCAGGTAGTATATGTATCCTTTGTAAAAATAAAACTTTGTTCTTATTTTACTTGGTGTGGATTCCCCATGTTCTTGTTAAAGAGGGGGTCTCCAAGGTCAGTCTTCGAACCAACACATTTCTTTGTCTTTGTTAATCACCTGAAATTGGGTATGCAGGGCACAATTTTACAATTTTCAAATGACACAAAGCATAGAAGTGTTGTGTTGTGAACGATGAGGCAATTCAAAAAGGACAGGTCAGTGGGATGAATGGACAGCTGGCAATGAAATTCAATGCAGAGAAGAGCAGAGCAGTGCAAAGTGAAATTTTTTATTGTGAACAATGAGGAAAGGCACTGTGAAATGAATGGGGTAGAAGAGCAGAGAACCTTTGGGATATATGTGCACAAATCATTAAAGGTGGTAGTGCAGACTGAGCAAGCTGTTAACAGGATCAGACATACAGGAAACACATGTACTGTAGCCAAATTTCAGATGGCACAAAAATAGGTGTAAAGGTGCGAGAGGGATACAAACAGTTAGCAAAGAGATATTGATAGGTGAAGTAAGTGGGCAAAAAGTAGGAAAGTTGAGTATCATGTGGGAAAATGTGAAGTTGTTCATTTTGGAAGGGAGGGTATTATGGGGAAAAATGGGGAAAAAGCAAAAAGCTGCAACAAAAAGGGACTTGGTGTTCTTGTGCAAGAAACACAGAAAGCTAGCACACAGGTGCAGCAGGAAGACTGATGGAATGTTGGCCCTGATTCCAAGGGGGTTGGAGTATAAGAGTCGGGAAGTCTTGCTGCAATTGTACATGGTGCTGATTAAACCACATCTGGAGAACTGTGAGCAGTTTTGGTCCCCTTATTTATGGAAATATGTTATTTCATTTTCAACAGTTTAGAGAAGGTTCACTAGGATGATCCCCGGTATGGAGGAATTGTCTCAGGAGCAAAGGTTAAAGAGATTGGGACTCTACTCATTGGAATTTAGAAGAATGAGAGGTGATCTCATTGAAACATCCAGGATGCAAACATCCAGGGGTTTGACAGGGTAAATGCTGAGAGGATGTTTCCCCTCGTGGGAGAGTCTAGGACCAGCAGTCATTGCCTGCCTCAGAATAAAGAGGAAATTCTTCTCTTCGAGGGTTGTAAGTCTTTGGAACTCCTTGCCACAGAGACCGGAGGGGGTAGAGTCCTTGTGTATATTTAAGGCTGAGATAGATTCTTGATCTGTCAGGGAATCAAGGGTTACGGGAAAAGGGCAGGAAAATGGATGTGAGAAATATTGGATCAGCCATGGTCCAATTGAAAGGTGAAGCAGGCTCGAAGGACCAAGTGGCCAACTCCTGTTCCTATTTCTTATTGTCTTCTAGGATCCTGGGCTTGATAAATAAAGACACAGACCATGAAAGCAAGGAACACATGGTGAACCTTCCGAAAAATATTTGTTTGGCATCAACTGGAGCATTGCCTATTGCAAATGGTTCATCTGGGGCTGTTTAGCACAGGGCTAAATCGCTGGCTTTGAAAGCAGACCAAGGCAAGCCAGCAGCACGGTTCAATTCCCGTAACAGCCTCCCCGAACAGGTGCCGGAATGTGGCGACTAGGGGCTTTTCACAGTAACTTCATTTGAAGCCTACTTGTGACAATAAGCGATTTTCATTTTCATTCTGAAACCTGTCAAGTTTGCATTTTGTTAAGATCCTCTCAGTCACAGAGGTCTACAGCACAGAAAATGCCCAATGGCCATCGTGTCTGCACCGGTCAAAAACAACCACCTAACTATTTTAATCCCATTTTCCAGCACTTGGCACATAGCCTTGTATGCCTTGGCATCGCAAGTGCACATCTAACTATTTCTTAAATGTTATGAGGGTCTCTGTCTCCACCACTCTTTCAGGCAGTGATTCAGATGCCCACCACCCTCTGGGTAAAAAGGTTTTCCTTCACATCCCCTCGAAACCTCCTGCCCTTACCTTAAATCTAAGCTCCCCGGTCCTTGATTCCTCCACCACGGGGAAAGGTTTCTTCTTGTCCACTCTATCTATGCCTGTCGTGGAAATCATAATAAAGACAAATTCCTCGAGGTTCGATTTAAGGAAATTTATTTACACAAATATACTTGTGGAGAAAGAGTGTTTCAGCTGCAAAGCCAAGGCACTGCACTCTGAGTTATGCAGTCAAAAACCATTATATTTATAGGTTGAAATAAACAACTTTGAAGAGATAAAGCTTGGGAACATACGCAAGAGGAAATATGAATGTTTTGCCTTTGGTTTAAAAACAATTCGAGTACGCATTTTGTTGTCCTTCGGAAGAACAACTTATTATCATAATAAGGCCAGTACCACATACTAAGCAGTATTTGGTTTACATTACTTGACCTCCTTATTTTCGCTCAAAAGCAATGTTAAAAGATAGTTAATATTCCCAGCATGCTTCTAAATTGGTAACTCATTAACTTCCCTTCCACAATGCCCCTCATAATTTTATACATCTCAAGCTGCACCCACCCCCCCAACTCAGTCTCCTCTGTTCCAACATAACTAAAACTCACCAGCCCAAGCAACATCCTGGTAAATCCCCTCTGCTCTCTCAGTCTTAGTCAGCAATAAGAAAGCTCCCTCGTGGAGAGGCAGCTACAGTTAGTTAATTTGGTAAGTAGTTCAAAATGTTTGCTCCAGCCGCCAGTGCCTGACTCAGGTCTGTCGAATTTCTATCTAGTATCAATACAGATGGTCTTGCTCAGGCCATGATGTTAGCAAGCATCAATTTGGCAGCTTGTCACTGAATGGGAGCTTGGGGATTTGGTAGGTGAGGGAAAGAGGTGCAGTTCGGCCCTATTACAAAAAGGGAGTGGTCTGACAGAGGGAGTCTGTAAACAGCAGAGGCATTAAGAACTGAAACGGGGAAGCATGAATCAGATGAGCAGGTAAGTAAGTGGTTGTTGAGGTTTCAGGATTTTTTTTCTCTCTGTATAAACAGAGGTAATAGTTTAAACTGGTACTGGGGTGATATAAGCATTGTATTTAATTTTTAGTTTAACTCATTAAACCATTCACTATAACGACAGATAATTGTTGAGTGATAATTCCATACCTTATTTATTAAATAAAGTACAGTAAAGATGGCAGTGCAGGTGATGCGTTGCAGCTGTAGTATGTAGGTACTGATGGATACTGGTGTAATCCATTGCAAACTCACCTGCAGTAAGTGTCTGTCGTTCAAGAAACTTAACCTCAAATGTTGATGAGCTGGAATCTGAGCTTGAGACGTTGCATTGCATCTGGGAGGTGGAAAGTTATCAACACATTTTATTCCAGGGAGGGTTTGACTGCAAGTAAGGCAGGTCTGGGGGTCCACAAGGCAGCACTGGAGGAACATTGGCCCTTGAAATTGTCCAATAAATTCGAGGTTCTTGCAGCTTGTGTCGATGAGGGAAGGAAGCATAAGCATTTGACCATGGTGCCACGGTGCTGGAACCCATTTGAGTGAAAGGGGAAGTTAAAAAGAAACTAATTGTAGTTGTGGATAGTGTAGTTTTGGATTGATTCTTTGCAACCAAGAGCATGAGTTCCGATGGACACATTACCTGTCTTTTCAGGGCATCTCCCGAGGTTGGAGATGAACTTGGAGAGGGGTAGGATCCAGTTTTCATGGACCACGTGGGTACCAACGTCATCGATAGGACTAAGGAAGAGGTTCTGCTCAAGGAATACAAGCGACTGGGGGTTAAATTGTAAATCAGGTCCAGAAAAGTAATAATCCCTGAGCCACAAGCAAATTGGCGTGAGGTAAGTAAGATTGGAGAGTTGAATGCAGAGCTCAAATACTGGTGTGTGTGTGTGGAATGGGTTTCAATTCATGGGGAACTGGCTCCAGTACTGAGGAAAGAGCACAATTGTACCACTGGGAAGGCCTTAAACTGAACGAGACTGTCCTGCTAAATCATATAACTAGAACTGTAGTGAGGAGTTGAAACTATATAGTGGGGGAAGGGGAGGGTTCACATGAGGGGAGATTTGGAAAGTTAAACAGAAGGGACAATATAATAATGCAGAATAGTGATACAGGTAATGCTTTCCAAATATAAGTGGCAGGAAAGTACAGTGTTCGAAGAAAAGGGTGCACAAAAGAATAAAGTAAAAGTAGGGAAAAATCATAAAAAGATACATGATAAAAGGTTCTTTATCTGAATGTGCACAGCATTCACAAGATGTCTGAAAATGAGTATGATATGATGGCCCTTACAGAGATATAGTTGCAATGTGACCAAGTCAGGAGCCTTGAATATTCAAAGATGTTTCACGTTTCTGAAAGACAGTGAGGTAGCTCTATTAGTAAAGAATTAGATTGTACAACAGTGAGAAACGATCTTGATTCAGAAGATCAAAATGCATAATCAGTTAGGATGGAGATAAGGAATAGGAAAGGAAATAGGTCACTATTGGAAGGAGTCTCCAGGCCTTGTTAAAAATTGCTACACAGTGGGACAAAGTATAGAATGCAGATAATACAGTGCAGGAGGAGGCCATTCGGCCCATCAAGTCTGCACCAACCCATTTAAACCCTCACTTCCACCCTATCCCCGTAACCCAATAACCCCTCCTAACCTTTTTGGTCACTAAGGGCAATTTATCAAGGCCTATCCACCTAACCTGCACATCTTTGGACTGTGGGAGGAAACCGGAGCACCCAGAGGAAACCCACGCAGACACGGGGAGAATGTGCAGACTCCGCACAGCCAGTGACCCAGCGGGGAATCGAACCTGGGACCCTGGCGCTGTGAAGCCACAGTACTATCCACTTGTGCTACCGTGCTGCCCACAAATCAAGAATACATCAAGAAATAGAACATAAAACATAGAATATTACAGCGCAGTACAGGCCCTTCGGCCCTTGATGTTGCGCCAACCTGTGAAACCACTCTAAAGTCCATCTACACTATTCCGTTATTGTCCATATGTCTATCCAATGACCATTTGAATGACCTTAGTGTTGGCGAGTCCACTACTGTTGCAGGCAGGGCATTCCACACCCTTACTACTCTCTGAGTAAAGAACCTACCTCTGACATTTGTCTTCTATCTATCTCCCCTCAATTTAAAGCTATGTCCCCTCGTGCTAGACATCACCATCCAAGGAAAAAGGCTCTCACTGTCCACCCTATCTAATCCTCTGATCATCTTGTATGCCTCTATTAAGTCACCTCTTAACCTTCTTCTCTCTAACGAAAACAGCCTCAAGTCCCTCAGCCTTTCCTCATAAGATCTTCCCTTCATACCAGGCAACATCCTGGTAAATCTTCTCTGTACCCTTTCCAATGCTTCCACATCCTTCCTATAATGCGGCGACCAGAACTGCACGCAATACTCCAAATGCGGTCGCACCAGAGTTTTGTACAGCTGCAACATGACCTCATGGCTCCAAACTCAATCTCTCTAGCAATAAAAGCGAACACACCGTACGCCTTCTTAACAACCCTATCAACCTGGGTGGCAACTTTCAGGGATCTATGTACATGGTCACCGAGATCTCTTTGCTCATCCACACTACCAAGAATCTTACCATTAGCCCAGAACTCTGTATTCCTGTTACTCCTTCCAAAATGAATCACCTCACACTTTTCTGCATTAAACTCATCTGCAAATTTACTCACCCATCCTTCTACGCCCTCCTCCAGGCCATTTATAAAAATGACAAACAGCAGTGGCCCCAAAACAGATCCCTGTGGGACACCACTAGTAACTGAACTCCAGGCTGAACATTTCCCATCAAGCACCACCCTCTGTCTTCTTACAGCTAGCCAATTTCTGATCCAAACCGCTAAATCACCCTCAATCCCATGCCTCCGTATTTTCTGCAATAGCCTACCGTGGGAAACCTTATCAAACGCTTTACTGAAATCCATATACACCACATCAACTGCTTTACCCTCGTCCACCTGTTTGGTCACCTTTTCAAAGAACTCAATAAGGTTTGTGAGGCACGACCTACCCTTCACACACCGTGTTGACTATCCCTAATCAAATTATTCCTTTCTAGATGATTATAAATCCTATCTCTTATAATCCTTTCCAAGACTTTGCCCACAACAGAAGTAAGGCTCACTGGTCTATAGTTACCGGGGTTGTCTCTACTCGCCTCCTTGAACAAGGGGACAAAATTTGCTATCCTCCAGTCTTCTGGCACTATTCCTGTAGACAATGACGACTTAAAGATCAAAGCCAAAGACTCTGCAATCTCTGCCCCAGCTTCCCAGAGAATCCTAGATAAATCCCATCCAGCCCAGGAGACGTATCTATTTTCACACTTTCAAGAATTGCTAACACCTCCTCCTTATGAACCTCAATCCCGTCTAGTCTAGTAGCCTGGATCTCAGTATTCTCCTCAACAACATTGTCTTTTTCCTGTGTGAATACTGACAAAAAATATTTATTTAGCGCCTCTCCTATCTCCTCGGACACCACGCACAACTTTTCAATTCTGTCCTTGACTGGCCCTACACTTACCCGAGTCATTCTTTTATTCCTGACATACCTATAGAAAGCTTTAGGGTTTTCCTTGATCCTACCTGCCAAGGACTTCTCATGTTCCCTCCTGGCTCTTCTTAGCTCTCTCTTTAGGTCCTTCCTGGCTAACTTGTAACTCTCAAGCATTCTAACTGAACCTTCACATCTCATCTTTACATAAGCCTCCTTCTTCCTCTTGACAGGTGATTCAACTACTTTCGTAAACCACGGTTCCCTTGCTCAACCACTTCCTCCCTGCCTGACAGGTACATACTTATCAAGGACACGCAGTAG
The DNA here is from genome assembly GCF_047496885.1 of Scyliorhinus torazame. Classification (NCBI taxonomy): domain Eukaryota; kingdom Metazoa; phylum Chordata; class Chondrichthyes; order Carcharhiniformes; family Scyliorhinidae; genus Scyliorhinus; species Scyliorhinus torazame. Next base: position 181,815,199 of record NC_092711.1, on the reverse strand, counting down.
CTGCTCCTTGAACAAGCTCCACATTTCAATTGTGCCCATCCCCTGCAGTTTCCTTCCCCATCCTATGCATCCGAATCTTGCTTAATCGCATCATAATGACCTTTCCCCCAGCAATAACTCTTGCCCTGCAGTATATACCTATCCCTTTCCATCGCTAAAGTAAACGTAACCAAATTGTGGTCACTATCACCAAAGTGCTCACCTACCTCCAAATCTAACACCTGGCCTGGTTCATTACCCAGTACCAAATCCAATGTGGCGTCGCCCCTTGTTGGCCTATCTACATACTGTGTCAGGAAACCCTCCTGCACATATTGGACAAAAACGGACCCATCTAAAATACTCGAACTATAGCGTTTCCAGTCAATATTTGGAAAGTTAAAGTCCCCCATAACAACTACCCTGTTACTTTCGCTCCTATCCAGAATCATCTTTGCAATCCTTTCCTCTACATCTATGGAACTTTTCGGAAGCCTATAGAAAACTCCCAACAGGGTGACCTCTCCTTTCCTGTTTCTAACCTCAGCCCATACTACCTCAGTAGACGAGTCCTCATCAAACGTCCTTTCTGCCAACATAATATTGTCCTTGACTAACAATGCCACACCTCCCCCTTTTTTACCACCTTCCCTGAGCTTACTGAAACATCTAAACCCCGGAACATGCAACAACCATTCCCACCCCTACTCCAACCATGCCTCCGAAACGGCCACAACATCGAAGTCCCAGGTACCAACCCATGCTGCAAGTTCACCCACCTTATTCCGGATGCTCCTGGCGTTGAAGTAGACACACTTCAAACCACCTTCCTGCCTGCCGGTACACTCCTGCGACCTTGAAACCTTACTCATGACCTCACTACTCTCAACTTCCTGTACACTGGAGCTACAATTCAGGTTCCCATCCCCCTGCTGAATTAGTTTAAACCCTCCAGAAGAGCATTAGCAAATTTCCCCCCCAGGATATTCGTACCCCTCTGGTTCAGGTTTAGACCATCCCGTTTGTAGAGGTCCCACCTACCCAAGAATGAGCCCCAATTATCCAGGTATCTGAATCCCTCCATCCTGCACCATCCCTGTAGCCACGTGTTCAACTGTTCTCTCTCCCTATTCCTTGTCTCGCTAGCACATGGCACGGGTAACAGCGCAGAGATAATAACTCTGTTGTTCTAGCTCTAAGATTCCACCCTAGCTCCCTGAATACCTGCCTTACATCCCCATCCCTTTTCCTACCTATGTCGTTGGTGCCTATGTGGACCACGACTTGGGGCTGCTCCCCCTCCCCTTAAGGATCCTGAAAACACGATCCGAGACATCACGGACCCTGGCACCTGGGAGGCAACACACCAACTGCGAGTTTCTCTATTCCCACAGAATCTCCTATCTGTCCCCCTAACTATGGAGTACCCAATGACTAATGCTCTACTCCTCTCCCCCCTTCCCTTCTGAGCAACAGGGACAGACTCTGTGCCAGACACCTGTACCCCTGGCTTACCCCTGATAAGTACCCCGCCCCCCCCTCCCTACCAGTATCCAAAGCGGTATACTTGTTACTAAGGGGAACGACCACAGGGGATCCCTGTACTGACTGCTTCCTCCCAGCCTCTCTCACCGTCACCCATCTATCTTCATTCTTCGGAGTAACCACATCCCTGAAGCTTCTATCTATGACCACCTCTGCCTCCCGAATTATCCGAAGTTCATCCAGCTCCGGTTCCCTAACGCGGTTTTTGAGGAGCTGGAGATGGGTGCACTTCCCACATGTGAAATCAGCAGGGACACTGACAGTGTCCCTCACCTCAAACATTCTGCAGGAGGAACACTGCACTGCCTTCCCTGCCATCCCCTCTAGATAACTTGCGGATAAAACAAGAAAAAGAAAGAAAGAAAGAGCTTACCTGATATTCACTCAACGATGCAGACTTGCAAGAATGTATTTGCAATGATTGGACAATTCAAATTGGTGAAGGAAAATTGGAGAATTAGTTCATAAAGTGAATTTGGGGCCATGTCTTGAACAGATTGGAAAACTGCAAATGTTCACGAAAGCAGGGAGACAGGAAGCTAAAGTCCAGTTAGCCTAACATCTGTCATTGGGAAAACGGTTCAATCATTCTTAGAAAATCATAATGCAACCAGGCAGAGTCAACGTGTTTTACGAAAAGGAAACGTGTTTTGCAAATTTATTTGAGTTATTTGTGGGCAGCACTGTAGCACAGTGGTTAGCACAGTTGCTTCACAGCACCAGAGTCCCAGGTTCGATTCCTGGTTT